>NC_140593.1:739283042-739719374 GCF_964204655.1 Triturus cristatus
ATATAGGCAGTGAGAATTTGCCTTATCCTCTTTTCTCTTTTAAAAGAGGCACCAACCTCAGAGATAGTCTTGTTCACACCAGACCGAAAATCAGAGTCTCAACCAACATCAATACCTTATGGGATCTGCCCCCGGTCCAGGGTCATTTCCCATGTGGCCAATGTGCAGCATGTCCACAGACACAGGCCACCAAGACGATTGATATAGGTACTGGCATCCCCTGGGTCCTCAAAAAACACACCAACTGCAACACAGACAAGGTTATATATCTAATTACTTGTCCTTGCTCCTTGCGTTATGTGGGTATGACCACACGCAAGGTGAAGACACGCATAAATGAGCACAAGAGCACGATCAGACGTAATAAACAGGCCACAAAACTTACCAATCATTTCCTGTCACTTAAACATAAACCAGAAGACTTGAGATGGCTGGTCCTAGAACAACCATTTATTCCAGCCCATGTCACAGATTTCACCAAATTCCTGTTCCAAAAAGAACAGAAGTGGGTTTTTAAACTCAAAAGTGACATTTCTGGCCTGAATGATGAAATCCCGTGGTCGTCACTTGAGTGAGACGAGACATCTGATTTTCCATCTGCCTTTATGTCTCACATCCATCTATGTCATATTACAACAGGCATTCAGCATTATATGCCATCTGTAATTTTGTTATGTACATATAGTGTAGTAGCATTATTTCCTACTATCCACATAAGTTCTGTGGTCAGTTTTACAATTTTGGTCATCTATTTTACATTTGGGTGCTTTAATATCGTCCTGGATGTCAGCTCAGGTTTTTAAACACTCATGACTGGTGTCTTTCAATGCTCGAGTCACGTCAAAATACTGTTAATTATACTTTGGCCGCCTGGAACTACAATTCCCAGTCACTTCCGGCATTACGCTGGTTTGCCTTACCCACGTGTTGGTACACTGATCCGGAAGTGCTCCTAACGCCGTGACGTTTCGACGCAGCCTCACGCGTTATTACGGCGCGAGCTTTGCCCGTCGAGTACCTCCCCTTCAAGCTCAGATGACAGAGCGGGGTACCGACGGACAGGTGAGTCCTGTATTTCTTCACTTTTAAATATCCGAGTAATCACAACATCGGAACGTCGCGCGTTTGCGTGTCAATATCAGCATGTTTTTTGTAACTCTTTGTGCTAAATATTCACTCCAGTATCTCAATTGAGTTGTAATAAGATTGGAGGAGGCTCTGTTAAATCTATGTCTTACGGAGCTTGACAAACCGAAAATCTATATCGGAACTTCGCGCTTTTGCGTGTCAATATCAGTATGTTTTTGTAACCCTTTGTGCGAAATATTCACTCCAGCATCTCAATCCAGTTGTCATAAGATTGGAGGAGGCTCTGTTAAATCTATGCCTTACGGAGCTTGACAAACGGCAAATCTACTTCGGATTTGCATAATTTAAGATAGTTCCTTTTTCTTTAAGATGCACAACAGTGTCTTATCATATACACACAGATACATACTGTTGTTCCTATCATTAAGATGCGGTTATTGTTCTTCACGGAAGATCCGACAGAGAGGTGCTCCACTTGCTCTGTTTTTAAGACCAACACTCTGCCTTGTTTTTACACTTGTCTAGCTCAAACGCTCAAAAGACTATTTCTGGTAGTTCTGGTGTTCTGAACACGTCATGTCCACTGGGATTAATCCTTAATAAGTCTACCTGAAATTCCCTTTTGTAGAGCGGTGCCTCAATATCCTGAGCAGATGCCAGGCGAGGTGAGGTGCATGCCCATAATCATCTGGGTAAGTGCACAGTTTAAGTACTACTTTACTTCAAGTCATGTATACACTATGATTATGACAAATGATAATACACACTGTGTTTTCATACATATGTTCTGTATTGCCACTAACACTCAGCTGAACCTCCTTCTATTTGATTCACATTTAGGTTTCTAACCTGTAACAGTTCCATTGGGACATACAGATCAGACCAGGTTGTATGGTATACCTTAATGGTGGAAATCTTTAATTTTCTTGCTTGTATTGTTTATCACTTTTTGCAGTAGCGTATTTGGGTCCTGATGAGAGCTTGGACTTAAAGTCCAGTAGCCGAAACATGTAGACCATCGATCCGACAGTTATCTGTTAAGCTGTTTACGCACAGGTTTTATCAATGGCATCACGATAGCGCCAGAATAAAATTTATAGCATCTGGATAGCCATTTTTAATAGCACTCTTTTGTTTATTTTTTGCACTGCAACCATCACCCCACCGTTTGTTCTCACTACTGGGACAACTGAATGACCACCATTACCATCAGAGTGGTTGGTTCTTTCAGCTCAGTCCTGAATTCCCAGATGATGATAAGCCACCTTTGGTGGGTGATGGGAATTATACCTTTGTTATGTCATTCACTGTAGTTGATTTGGAGGTCTCATTTGCCTAGTCTGTTAGAGTTGTGTGTATACGGAACATTAGACCCTCAGTATTTGTTGTAAAGTATATATGGATTAGGGGATTTATACTGCAGCTGGTCTTTAAACTGTCCCTTGGACCCTCCCCCACTTTCACACTTTGTGAGAATCCTCTGTATTCAGTATTTGAGCAGCTACGGCTGCGGGTCCCTCTCTTTTTTTACATACTCTCCATACTCTAGGAGAGCTTTTGATTTATTGCTATTTGACAGTGTCACATCATGGCAGAGTTCACTGGTCTTTCTTTCAATGAAGACGTGCTTCAGTCCATACTTAGCACTAACCCCTGTATCCTAGATTCCTTATCTTCAGTCACAAACACCACACAAGACGACTGGCAGTCACTACTTAATCTTAAGAACTCTCATTCTCGCACCTTCATTCATGGTGCGATAATGACCGAATACCTAAGAAGTAATAGTGCCTCGATGGGCCTAATAGTGACCAATGCCCCTAGACTGTTTCTTTCTGATAAAGCTTTCTTGAAAGACTGGTCACTAATCGCGTGGCGTTGCACACGCGATTGGTTGATCCTTATCATAAACACAGCCAAAAGGGTGGCGGACGCCATCCTTATTGAGATACAGACACTCGAAGGCCAGATTAAGACCACCATTTCTAGTGCTGTCTTCAAACGGAATTTAGAAGAGACAAATAAATCCAATAAGGAACACAAAGACACGATCCTTTTGACGAAAATAGAGAAGTTTAAGAAAGACCTGGCACGCTTCTCTCTGGAGAAAGTCTATCCCTACACTAGTGAGCAATATGTTCCACCACAGTTCAACAAGAAAGGGAGAAGATATGGTTCTAACTACTCCTCGTCAGGATCTGATGTTTATTCTACTGATTCAGAGACTGAAAACAATGTGCAACCACCTAGGAGAGGAGGAGGACAACAGTCTCGCCCTTACCAAAGACGTGGTATGCCAAATCCTTATCAATCAGGAGGACCATGGTGGCCACCAGTTCCTTGGGGATATCAAATTCCCCCCTTTACTCAACACATCCCCCCTTTTGCAGCACCACCCCCTTCATTCCCCGGACAAATGTCTTTTTTAGGGGTAGGCCGTGGACGAAGCAGAGGCAAAAGGAGAGGGCAGCCACAGGTACATTGGCAGATGGACCAACAACTGCCCAACACCCGCAGCAAGAAAGGGCAATCACAACCACAACCAGGGACCAGCACGGACACAACGATCTAGTCGTTAATTTGAGTACTAGGACTCTTACATCACTTGAATCACAGGTCCTAAACAAAGGTTTGGGCTATGTCCCAACCAACAAGGGAGATTTGTTCCAACTCAGAGTTGAAATGGCCAAATTCTTTCGGAAAATCCGTTTACACTTCTTCTTCAAAGACAGGGAACTCTCTACATCCCCGGATGACTCTTCTGATAAGAATACAGGTCTCAAATTACCATCCACGTTCAACCCTCCAACTCACTTAATACCTGATCGAGTCAAAGTGTTTGAACAAGCGGTTATCCATGACATCACTGGTCTAGGGTCTAGAAAAGAGAAAATCTACCACAATTTGTGCAAGAGTGAAAAACAAGCCCTCACTATGTTGGCCAATGATGAATCCATCATTATTAAACCGGCCGATAAGGGTGGGGCTATTGTCATTCTAGATACTGAGGACTACCGCAGGGAATGTCTTAGACAACTTGACGACCCGAGGTCATATAAACGTTTGACTGAAGATCCCACCCCTAGACTCACTAGAGAGATTCTCGCCCTGGTTGAGGATGCGAAAACAGCTGGCTGGATCACAGAGCAGGAAGCTCGCTTCTTGACACCTACACACCCTGTGATGCCACACTTCTATGTATTACCAAAAATACATAAGAATCAAAAACCCACTCCAGGACGACCCATCATTTCTGGGATAGGTTCCCTTCTGGAACCTCTCTCTACTTTTGTTGACTTTTTCCTTCGCCCACTTGTCAAGGAAATGCCAACTTATTTGCAAGACACCAAGGATGTCCTACGGTTGCTACCCGATATCAACTATGATGTAGCAACCGATCTCCTAGTTAGTTTCGATGTGGAATCTTTGTATACCTCGATTCCACAAATAGAAACTTTACAAGCAATTGAGAGCCTATTGGACACAAGAGATTTGGACTCTATAACACCGGTGCATTTCATCATGGACTTGGCCAGGCTGACTATGATGGAGAACTTTTTCAAATTCGAGGAGACTATATACCTTCAAGTCTCGGGCACATCTATGGGGAGCATTTTTGCTCCCAGCCTGGCCAATCTGTATGTCCATCTCTTTGAGCAGAACAATATCCTCATTCAGACTAATCCATTCCGAGATCGGATCAAAGTCTGGAAGAGGTATATTGACGATATTCTGGTGGTCTGGCAAGGTACTCTGTCATCACTCCTTGATTTTCATGCCTGGCTGAACTCGAGGAATAACTACCTGCGGTTCACAGTGACTTCTGACAAAAATCGTTTGCCTTTCTTAGACATAGTGATCTTCCCGAATGAGGGCACACTTGGCAGTGAACTTTACAGGAAACCCCTCTCTAAAAACTCACTTTTGAGCTTCAACAGTCATCATCCCAGATCACTCCGGGAAAACCTGCCAGTTGGACAGTTTCTGCGTATTCGCAGAAATTGTTCCGATACCAGTACTTTCAATCAGCATGCAGAAGATCTCTCTAGCCAATTGAGAGATAGACAATATCCGAAGCGCCTAGTGAAAAGGGCTTGGAAAAGAGCCTCGAACAATAACCGAGGAGCTCTTATTGAACCTCCCGAGCCTAAGCCTCCGCTGTCTAGAATGACGTTTGTCAATACTTTTAGCACTTGGTCTAACCAAGTACAGAAAACGGTGCGCAAGCATTGGCGGGTCCTAAATATAGGCAGTGAGAATTTGCCTTATCCTCTTTTCTCTTTTAAAAGAGGCACCAACCTCAGAGATAGTCTTGTTCACACCAGACCGAAAATCAGAGTCTCAACCAACATCAATACCTTATGGGATCTGCCCCCGGTCCAGGGTCATTTCCCATGTGGCCAATGTGCAGCATGTCCACAGACACAGGCCACCAAGACGATTGATATAGGTACTGGCATCCCCTGGGTCCTCAAAAAACACACCAACTGCAACACAGACAAGGTTATATATCTAATTACTTGTCCTTGCTCCTTGCGTTATGTGGGTATGACCACACGCAAGGTGAAGACACGCATAAATGAGCACAAGAGCACGATCAGACGTAATAAACAGGCCACAAAACTTACCAATCATTTCCTGTCATTTAAACATAAACCAGAAGACTTGAGATGGCTGGTCCTAGAACAACCGTTTATTCCAGCCCATGTCACAGATTTCACCAAATTCCTGTTCCAAAAAGAACAGAAGTGGGTTTTTAAACTCAAAAGTGACATTTCTGGCCTGAATGATGAAATCCCGTGGTCGTCACTTGAGTGAGACGAGACATCTGATTTTCCATCTGCCTTTATGTCTCACATCCATCTATGTCATATTACAACAGGCATTCAGCATTATATTCCATCTGTAATTTTGTTATGTACATATAGTGTAGTAGCATTATTTCCTACTATCCACATAAGTTCTGTGGTCAGTTTTACAATTTTGGTCATCTATTTTACATTTGGGTGCTTTAATATCGTCCTGGATGTCAGCTCAGGTTTTTAAACACTCATGACTGGTGTCTTTCAATGCTCGAGTCACGTCAAAATACTGTTAATTATACTTTGGCCGCCTGGAACTACAATTCCCAGTCACTTCCGGCATTACGCTGGTTTGCCTTACCCACGTGTTGGTACACTGATCCGGAAATGCTCCTAACGCCGTGACGTTTCGACGCAGCCTCACACGTTATTACGGCGCGAGCTTTGCCCGTCGAGTACCTCCCCTTCAAGCTCAGATGACAGAGCGGGGTACCGACGGACAGGTGAGTCCTGTATTTCTTCACTTTTAAATATCCGAGTAATCACAACATCGGAACGTCGCGCGTTTGCGTGTCAATATCAGCATGTTTTTTGTAACTCTTTGTGCTAAATATTCACTCCAGTATCTCAATTGAGTTGTAATAAGATTGGAGGAGGCTCTGTTAAATCTATGTCTTACGGAGCTTGACAAACCGAAAATCTATATCGGAACTTCGCGCTTTTGCGTGTCAATATCAGTATGTTTTTGTAACCCTTTGTGCGAAATATTCACTCCAGCATCTCAATCCAGTTGTCATAAGATTGGAGGAGGCTCTGTTATATCTATGCCTTACGGAGCTTGACAAACGGCAAATCTACTTCGGATTTGCATAATTTAAGATAGTTCCTTTTTCTTTAAGATGCACAACAGTGTCTTATCATATACACACAGATACATACTGTTGTTCCTATCATTAAGATGCGGTTATTGTTCTTCACGGAAGATCCGACAGAGAGGTGCTCCACTTGCTCTGTTTTTAAGACCAACACTCTGCCTTGTTTTTACACTTGTCTAGCTCAAACGCTCAAAAGACTATTTCTGGTAGTTCTGGTGTTCTGAACACGTCATGTCCACTGGGATTAATCCTTAATAAGTCTACCTGAAATTCCCTTTTGTAGAGCGGTGCCTCAATATCCTGAGCAGATGCCAGGCGAGGTGAGGTGCATGCCCATAATCATCTGGGTAAGTGCACAGTTTAAGTACTACTTTACTTCAAGTCATGTATACACTATGATTATGACAAATGATAATACACACTGTGTTTTCATACATATGTTCTGTATTGCCACTAACACTCAGCTGAACCTCCTTCTATTTGATTCACATTTAGGTTTCTAACCTGTAACAGTTCCATTGGGACATACAGATCAGACCAGGTTGTATGGTATACCTTACTGGTGGAAATCTTAAATTTTCTTGCTTGTATTGTTTATCACTTTTTGCAGTAGCGTATTTGGGTCCTGATGAGAGCTTGGACTTAAAGTCCAGTAGCCGAAACATGTAGACCATCGATCCGACAGTTATCTGTTAAGCTGTTTACGCACAGGTTTTATCAATGGCATCACGATAGCGCCAGAATAAAATTTATAGCATCTGGATAGCCATTTTTAATAGCACTCTTTTGTTTATTTTTTGCACTGCAACCATCACCCCACCATTTGTTCTCACTACTGGGACAACTGAATGACCACCATTACCATCAGAGTGGTTGGTTCTTTCAGCTCAGTCCTGAATTCCCAGATGATGATAAGCCACCTTTGGTGGGTGATGGGAATTATACCTTTGTTATGTCATTCACTGTAGTTGATTTGGAGGTCTCATTTGCCTAGTCTGTTAGAGTTGTGTGTATACGGAACATTAGACCCTCAGTATTTGTTGTAAAGTAAAAGTAAAGAAGATATCGGGAATGCCAACTGGTCTATAACCCCTTGTCATTATTTGTGCTCTAACGCTGTGTTTACCAAACTTCTTGCATCGCAGTTACACTTACTGGGGGATTAGTGTGCTCCTCGCCTGTTTGCTCGCAATTGGTGATGGTCACACATGGAATTGCCCCACCAAATGTGGACGTGCACTGAAACTTAACTGGGTTACCTCAACTTTATTTTAGCGCTAGAAACGCCCCCCGTGCTCCATGTGCTTACTAAATTGGACCCGTTCCTTAGTTTCCAGCACACAATGCACTTAAATGTCATCTGGCCCTGTTGCCTATCAAACAACAGTGACAGCCTCTGTCGCCTTCATACAATACATAAACAGACCTCACAAGGACGCAGAAAAGGCAAGCCAGGCTAAGTCTCGGTAAACCCTGTCACTCTGTGCTTTCCCTGGCCTCCCTGTGGAACAGGGAGAATAACCTCCAAGATGTTAAGTATGACACACAAACCCAGGCCTTCCGCATGTCTCAAAACAGCTCAGGCAGCTGCCTTTCCTGTATAGACTAAGCTGCCATTATGACTGAGTTGCAGAAAACATTACCCCAGCTGCTTCCGAATAGCAAGGCTAAAGATGGAAGGCAGCCGCCTCTCTTGACTTAAGCGTGGAACTCACAATAATAAATACCTTCAAGATGTTATGTATGACACACAAACCCAGGCCTACAACTTGTCTCAAAACAGCTCGGCTGCAGACTTTTCTGTATAGACTAAGCTGCCACTATGACTGATTTGAAAGAAACCTTACCCCAGCTGTTTTCGAATAGCAAGGCAAAGATGACAGACAGCAGCATCTCTTGACTCAAGCGTTGAACTCACAATAATAACATTGGTAGATCGATTTCTGTGTTACACCTTTCCACAAGCTGACCATTGCATTATGGTTGAGACTGGATTTTGGGCTGAACCTTGACATACTAGTACTCCTGCTACCAAGATAACATATCTATATATACTCCCTTATCCTGTTGCACCAGTTGGGACCCATAACTTTGTCCCTTCGTACCTACAGGCATTGAACTAATGCCAATGGGATTCCCCCCTTGTACCGGATAACCCTGATAAATGCTGGATTTTGGGACAAAGATACCAGGGAATAAATGTAAAGGGGCCTTCCAGTGCGTGTGAACCCATGTCATTGCGATTAGTAACTGTCGCTCAGTTTGAGCTAAAACATGCGACTTCATTCATTTAATCAATTAATCAGCAAAGCATGCTGGAGATGAAGGAATGTGTGGCCGGCCCAAGGATATACAAAATGAGCCACGGCATTGCATGGTTCCAGAGACATGGCTGCGTGAAGCGGCCTCACGACTCATGTGACCGTGCAGCGGAGGTACGACTGCCCCTCAAAATTTAATTTAACTGACAACACAAAGATGAAGCCCTACATGTGTACATACGGACAGCTGCTGTATTGCCGGCGGCGCCGGAGTCTGCATAAGACACTGCATAGGGGCATAAGCAATGTCGGGTTTTATTCCTATTAAATGCGTGCCTATGCATGATGCTGCTGGGCCGATACCGAAGGCTGTTGGCACTGGTGCACCACAATGCAAGCTTGCCTGTATCACAAGAAAACCTTCCCCAACTTGGACATATCGACATCCACTTCTAGTGTCCTGCCATGTCATCTATTCTGAATCTGGGCTAACGAAACTACCATTGGCCAAAGCTAAAACTAGTAAACCTAGACCCATTGTGCTTCCCAATGCTTGTCATGCCTAAATTGCAACAGCAGACGTTAGAAATCGGCCGCCATTCACTGTATAATTATGCGAGAGCCCCACCACATTGTATGAATATTCCTGGCCGCCCCACAAGGAAGAATTGCACAGGAGGTGTGCATTGGAAATGCTCTAGGACGAGAAATGCTGTCTGCCTGCAGCCCTAGCTAGCCATATGTTTCTCAAAACGCTTACCATAAACCGTAATGAGTGCAGACTCATCATAGATCCCCCAGTGTAGTTTAAGGTTGCCTGGTGTGGAGAAGCACAAGCTCAGGCGATTTCTAGCCAAAATAACCCTCTTTGCAACATTAATCAATGTTCTAATAATGTATGTTTTGCGGTGTGTGTGCAGCTCAGGATGAGCGTTCGTAGCTCACTGTTGACTATTAGGGCTGTAAGATATACTTTGCAAGTAACAAAAGGACGCCTCTTTTGAACATAGTAACCTGCTGACCTATTTACCTCATACGCACTCTCAAATCTACTTGGTACACGTTCTTTGCAGCGGGGAATTCCCTCTGCACTAACTACACCGAAGTCACAAAAACTCCACTATACACAATCCTGATCTCTCTCCAGGGAGATAACGAATTACACGAGTTATCTTGACCTTTATGTGCGGCCTGCATTGCCGCGGAAAGAAACGCCGCATCCGGTGCTTTAAAGCATGATCAACTTCCAACCCGGCAGGAGGAGACGGCAGGGAACCGCGACAGAGGACAAGGCATGGGAACGCAGCATCCGGTGCTTCAAAGCATGAGAAACTTCCAAGCCCGACAGGAGGAGACGGCAGGGAACCGCGACAGAGGACAAGACATCGGAACATGGTGGCATATCAAGCGCCGTACTCATCTACCTGTAGCCAAGATTATTTCCCTTAATCCTTGGAGTGCCCGACCAATACCCCAGTGGGCCGAGGCCCCCGCTGCTGACCCAGCTAGGCGGCCCTGCCTCCCCCCTCCCCGTGCAAAGGGGGTGCACCACTGATGCCCTCACCCTGAACGACTGTAGCCACAGGCATGGCCCCAACTCTGGTGGTCGAACGCGGCACACTCCATGCTGCAAACCCACCGACCTCACTCACAGAACACGGAGACTCGAGCACCCCGGACAGTCTCAGGCTCCCAGACCGGGAAAGTTGGCAGAGCAACTGCGCTTGCGAGGCCACGGTGCCGTTTCAAGGCGTTGGAACAACAACATCTTAGGGTCACTACGCAACACTCATTAACACTATTCACATAAATGAGCAATTGACATAAAGCATGAGTATTCGATGTAGACTAAGTGGGATGTTGTGCTTGACACCCGGCCAGCCACACTGCTCACCGTAAGCCAGTGCAGTCCACCCTATCGCGTGCGTCACTGTACGCAACACCAAGAAGTCAGAGCAACTGAGTCCCCACAAGGGGTGAAAATAGGCGGGGGGGGGAGGATGTTTAAAACCGGCAAACCCTCCTGGCCCGCACTTAACTGAAGTTGAACCCGATGATAACGATACCGGCACTACTGGACAGCGTATCCACTGGGACACAAAGACGGCGTGTCCTGCGCAACTCAAACGCCTGACTACCCAGCAACTGTAAAGTGTGCCCAATCAGGGATCTGCCTGTGACTTGGCAATTGGGTGTACGTTGCCAGTAATGGGGGACCACGTGACCTACCACGTCCCCTTGCTGCGGGACCGCACTCTCATGACCTGCGCCTCTTTGTTCCCCCCCCCACGCCGGATTTGCCGTGCCTCTAAAACGGCCAGGGTAGGACCAACATAACGCCCGCGGTAAACAAACGTGCGCTCAAACTGCATGGAACGTTCCCGGACACACCATAAACTCGGGGTCACCACCGGGACTCTCACGGCACGCCACCAATGGCAATAAACGGTACAGCCTAAATCCACAACCACTGGGAATACTCCGGGCAAGAGAAAGGGACGACACACTCAACCCCGACTCACCTAATAACCCCGCTGAACAAAGACAGCGGGACGACGACCCCCGGCATGCCTGGACATCGTGTCCAGACGCCGCGCGGGAAGCAGCTCACCCCGCTCAACAAACACTCTCGCTCACCGAGAATCACTGGATGTGGACGCGACCACGAGGATCGGCACATGGTTTCCTGCACCAGAGGTGGCAGCGCAGCCGATGGATCATATCCAGTATGTAAGGCAAACGTCCGACAGATAAAAGCCAAGCCAGATGCCGTCCACCGCGCGTGCACAACGACTCCCACCGCACAACCGTGGCGGACACCGCGAGGATTATCGGCGCTTAAAGGCCGGCAATTGTTGCATATTTATAAGGTGCGTACTAGCCCGACAGTAACGGAGCGCTTTATACGAGCACCGTATTTGCATTGCACTTCAGGCTTGTAGAGTTGATATGATTAGCCCCAGGATCGCAGAAAGTGGACGCGACCCCGAGGCGCGAACCCTGGTTTTCCGCACAAAAGTAAGCAGGCCAGCCGAGGCGCCCTATCCCCTCCGCGATGTATCCAGGGATCTGACCTTCCTATCTAACAACGCGAACCCTGCCGAACTCTGCGCTAATCGCCGCGCCTCCGGAAACCCCCGAGGGAGGCGCCAGACACCGCTGCTCCGGGAGCGCACGCGACCACCGGCACCTAGCGTGGGGAAAGGCCGGCAAAGTACCCACGCCTCCCTGCGCCAACCACCGGCAGCGACAACACACTCCCCCGGCCCCAGACACCTCACCTCGGGATCCCGTTCCGCACCGCACCCCGCCGCCGACAACAATCAACGCGACGCTGCCACGACGGAGATGACCACCAATTCGCGTGGCCAGGAGCGCAGGAAGCAGAGGAAGATCTGAGGGGGTGAGGCGCTTAAGAGGGGGGGTCTAGCCTCACCCCAGCCTCGCGGCACGCCTCCCCCAAGACAAACCCATTGGGGCCTCTCCTCCCCGAGGCGCGGCCTCGCTAGAGAGGCGGAGCAGGGGGGGGGGGCTCCGACGGGCAGCCACTAGAGGGCTGCCCTGCTGATGTCCCCCTGTGTGGGACGCGGGCAGCGGCATTCTATGCGTTTTTATCTAGCGCGGACTTTACCCGAAGCTGTCAGAGCGCTTCACAATAGGAACAGCAGCGTTACATGAGGAGAAAATTACAAGTGGGCATGTTACAAAAGCAAACGTTACATTACATGAGGCAAAAGTGACATTTGTGCATGTATCAAAAGCAAACAAAATACAAGAAGAGGTGGCAAACTATACGTTACAAGAGGAAAAAGTGACATTTGTGTATGTTACATAAGCGTACAAGATACAAGTAGAGGTATGGGCGAGAGTGAATAAGAGCCGTGAGGGGTGCTGTCCGGATGAGAGAAGTGTGAGTCGGTGAAGGCAGGTTGGTTATAGGCCTGTGAAGGGACGGTGGCATGGGTGAGAGGTCTGCCAAGGGGGGGGTGAAGCCGGGATGAGAGGCCTAATGGGGGGTGAAAGCAGGGTGGGCTCCGGCCGCGAGGGCTGGGTGAGAGTCGTGTGAGGTGGAGATCTGGCAAATCACAGAGCCCATATTACACGATGAATCCTAAAGCTAATCCCACTGGAGGCCGCAGAGAGGTACGGGAACTGTTTGCATGAATTTGTCATGAGGTGCGTGGGTGCCGTGGGGGGGGGGGTACATTCTTCCCTGTGTTGATGCTATGATTTGCGGCTCATTTGCTTCCCTCTGTGCCTTCAAGGGGGCCGCTACAGCCTGACATTAAGAGACCCAGAGCTGCGCACCAGGGCCACAAACTTCAGACATCTCAGACCCCCCCCCCCCCCATTCTGAGCAGGCCACAGGTTTACGGGCACCTCTGCGAAGCCAAAGCCCTGTGACCTCGAGCACTCGTGTGATCTTCGGTATATCTGGCCCAGTACTTACAGTAGGCTTTGTGCACATCCGGCACACCTGAGCACAGGTTTCTCGCAGCCCTGCCAAGTCTTCTAGGTCCATCCGTGATGTGCTGCTCCAACCCACGTGTTTCCCTTGATTTCCGGGACTTGTGGTCTTGTTTATTTCATTATATAGCAGGACTACATGTCCCATAATTCAGAGGAAAAAACTGGACTGTAACAGCACATCACACAATGACCTCGAGAAATTGGCAGCTATGGCTAAAGCTCATAGGAAAAGTAGAAGCACCCCAGAGCTACACGCAGTAAAGATTGTTCTAGAAACTCTTAGCAGTGAGCCCCGTTACGAAACTGGTGATGAATTAGACCTCCTACTGTGAATGGGGTACCCTTCCCGAGGCGAGACCCACCTATAAGCAGAGACTCAACAACTGCTCCTGGGTGTGATTGGTTGAAGAGCGCCACAAATAAAGCGGCACAAATTCAGCTCTATTGTTAAAGTTAATAAATACTAGCGTATGACACCCCTGTGTGAGTATCATCGCACGTGCTTGTACGAATGTGAGTGTGCAAGCGAGTTGTGACAATCAGCCTTAGCTCCGCGCCTTCCCCGCAGCACCACCAGAATCCTGTGAATGGAACACCTGTGACGTGCCAGGCCCTCCACTGTGATGTCACGAAGTCCAGGCTAGCACCAGCATCCCGTGAATGGAACACCTGTGACGTGCCAGGCCCTCCACTGTGATGTCATGACGTCCAGGCTAGCACCAGCCTCCCGTGAATGGAACACCTGTGACGTGCCAGGCCCTCCACTGTGATGTCACGAAGTCCAGGCTAGCACCGGCAGCAGAATCCTGTGGCTGGAGCACCTGTGACGTGCCAGGCCCTCCACTGTGAAGTCACGAGGACCACGCTAAGTGCAGAGGGTAGGCCTCCGCCGCAGCAGAGACAAAGAGAGGCCACTGAGGGGGGAGAAGGTCGGGTAGGATGGGATCGTCTTTGAGGTTCATCGCAGAATCATTCTGTGAATAAATACGTTTTTTGGGGGGGTTTTGTAGGAAGCTGAATTAAAACCGTGTCTCGACCCCCCCCCCTTACAATGCAACACCTGTCATCACCCATACACCGGTGATGCATGATGACACGTTGAAAAGTCTCTATTGTGACGTGCCCGTGGTATACAAGGCTGGTAACCAAGCAACCCAAGCATTGCACTCATGAGCACCAGACGGAGAGGACCACTGCTGGCGGCTGGAGCCGAGGCCCGCGAGAGGCCCAAGCAGCCGGGGCCTAACAGACTCCAAAAAGAAGTGGGTGGGGATGAGTCAAAAGGAACAAGGTGAGTATATAAACCAAATGAAAACCGAACTTGATACGAAACTGAAACCAAACTTGAAACTGACTTGATACTAGCTTGATACTGGCTTGATACTGACTTGATACTGACTTGATACTGGCTTGAAACTTCTCTTCCCTTCTGTTCAAATTCCCTTTCCTTCCCTCTTCCTTTCTCTTTCCCTTTTCCTCCTCTGCCTTACATTCCTATCTCCCCTCCCCTGTCCCCTTCTCCCCCTTTTAATTTCCCTTTCCCTCCATTATTCTTCAATCTTCTCCCCTCCTGTCACTCCCCTTCCCATTCCATCTTCTTTGTTCCAATCCTGAACTCTCTTAGCTCTCCCTTTCGCACCCCTGCCCTTCTCCCTCCACCTTCCACTCAACTTCCATTCTCTTCTCCATCCCTTCTTTCCCCTCTCCTTTCTGCTTTCTCTCCCCTTAACCTCACCCTCCCACTACACCTCTCCTTCTCCTCTCCTTTCCTCTTCCTTTCTATTTCCTTCTCTTTCCCATTTCTCCTCTTCTGCCTTACATTCCTATACCCTTCTTCCTCTTTCTTTCCATTTCCCTTTCTTCTTTACCTCTTCAATCCTCTCCCATTCTGTCACTCCCCCTTCTCTTCTCATTCCATCCATTCCGGTCCCATCCAGCACTCTTATCTCTCCTTTTCCTTCTCCACCCTTCCCTTCTCTCCTCTTTCCCTCACCCCTTCACTTCTCCTCTCCCTCCACCTTCCCCATCCCTCCCCTTCCCAATCCCCTCACCTTCCATTCTCTCTCCTTCCATTTCCCCTTTCCTTCTTACCCCTCTCCTGCGTGCTTTCCCTTCCCTTTACCTCGCCCTCCCACCATCCCTCTCCCTCCCTTTTCTCTTCCTTTCCCTCTTCCTTCTCTCCCTTAATATTCCCATCTCTCCTCTCCTATTCCCTTCTCTCCCTTTCTTTCCATTTTCCTTTCCCTCCATTACTTTCTTCCATATCTCTTCAAACCTCTCCCCTTCAGTCTCTCCCCCTTCGATTTTTTTCTTTTCTGTTCTCTTCCCATTCCAGTCCCATCACGCAGTCTCTTATCTCTCCTTTTCCCTCTCCACCCCTTCCCTTCTCCATTCCCTCCCATTCACCCTCTCCTCCCGTTCCTTCCCATCCCATGTTCTTTCCATCCAATCTGTTCCCATCCCCTCTGCCTTCTTTCTTTCTTTCTTTCTTTCTTTCTTTCTTTCTTTCTTTCTTTCTTTCTTTCTTTCTTTCTTTCTTTCTTTCTTTCTTTCTTTCTTTCTTTCTTTCTTTCTTTCTTTCTTTCTTTCTTTTTCTTCTCCCCTCACCCTTCCACTCACCCTTCCCATGCCTTCTTCCCTACCATACCCTTCCCCATGACTTTCCAACCCCTTGACTCCCCACCCTCACCACTCCTCCCTTCCTTTCCCCTCGCTCACCATCCCTTCCCTGACCTGACCTGACTTTCTCTTCACCAATCCAATCCCTTTCCATCCCTCACCCTCCACTTGTCTCCCCCACACCCCATCTCTGTTCTTCCCTTCCCCTTCCCATCACCCTTCCCTATACTTTCTTCCCCTCACCCCCTACCCCTTGCCTCTCCACCCCTTCCTTTCCTTCTCTTCCCTTCCTTCCTTCCTTTCTGATCAACTTCCATTCCCTTCCATCCCATCCACCATCCCCATCCCTTCCCTCCCCAATCTTCTATCCTGCTCTTCCCCTTCCCTCTTCCTCACATTCCCTCCTCACATTTCTCTTGTCTCCCCCTCCTGTCTCCCTTCACCTCTCCCTCCCCTTCTTCCCTCTCCCCTTCTTCCCCTCCTTTCCCTTCTCTTCCCCCTCCCTTCTTCCCCTCACTCTTCCCATTCCATCACTCGCACCATTCCCTAACCCATCCACCCCACCCCACTCCCTGCCCCTTCCCGTCACTTTCCCTCTCCCTCCACCTTCCCCTCACCCTTTCCTCCCCTCTCCTTCCTGCTTTCCCTTCACTATTCCGTTCTCTTTCCCTTTTTTCATTCTTTGCCTTACATTTCTATCCCCTTCTACCCCTTTCTTTCAATTTCCCTTTTCCTCCATTACTTTCTTCAGTACCTCTTCAATCCTCTCCCCTTCTGTCACTCCCCCTTCCCTTCCCATTCCATGCATTCCAGTTCCATTTGACACTCATCTCTCCTTTTCCCTCTCCACCCCTTCCCTTCTCTTCCCCTCCATTCCTTCCCATTCACTGTCTCCTCCCCTCCCATTCTCTTGTCTTCTCTTCCTTTCCCTTCCAATCTGTCCCCATCCCCTCTGCTCCCTTTCCCCTACCCTCACCCTTCCACTCACCCATCCCTTCCTCCTTATTCTTCCTTCACCACCCTTCACTTTTACCATTCCCTCCCCTTTCCCTTCCCTTCTTCCATACCTTATCCTACCCTACCCTTCTCCTTCGCCTCCCAACCCCTTGACTCCCCCCACATTCCCCACTCCTCCCTTTTCCCTCCACTTGTCTTCCCATCCCTCACCCTCCCCTTGCATCCCTATCCACCCTTCCTTCCCTTCTATTCCCTTCTGATCACCTTCCATTCCATTCCCATCCCCTGCTCTTATCCTTCCCTGTCAAACTCCCTCTTTCTCCTCGCCCTTCCCTTGTCTCCCTCTCTACCCCTCTCCCTTCCACACTCCCTTCTCCCTTCCCCTCCCTTCTCCTTCCCGGACCTTCCCCTCCTTGCTCTTCCCTCCCGTCCCCTTACCTTCCCCTCCTTTCTCTTCTCTCCCCTTCTCTTCCCCCTCCCTTTTTCCCCTCATTCGTCTTTACCTTTCCCTTCTCAATCACCTCACCTTCCATTCTCTTCCCCTCTCCTTCCTGCTTTTCTTCCCCTTTACCTCGCCCTCCCACTACACCTTTCCTTTCCCCACTCTTCCCTTCTCTTTCCCTTTTGTCCTTCTCTGCCTTTATTTCCTATCTCTGCTCTCCTATCCCCGTCTTCCCCATCTTTCCATTCCCATTCTCCTCTATTACTTTCTTCCTTACAGCTTCAATCCTTTCCCCGTCTGTCCATTCCGGTCCCATCCGGCACTCTTATCTCTCCTTTTCCCTCTACCCCCTTCCCTTCTCTCCCCCTCATTCCCTCCCATTCATTGCCTCCTATGCTCCCCTTCTATCCCCTTTTCTTCTCCATTCCCTTCCAGTCTGTTCCCATCCCCTCTGCTCCCTTTCCCCTCTCCCACCCTTCCACTCACCCATCCCTTCCTCATTATCCTTCAACTACCTTCACCCTTCCCTCCCCTTTCCCTTCACCCTTCCATTCTTACCTTCCCCCTCACCTACCAACGCCTTGACTCCCCACCCATACCACTCCTCCCTTCCTTTCCCCTCCGCTTGCCATCCCTTCACCAATACAATCCCTTCCCTTTCCTCACCCTCCCTTTGCCTCACTACCTCAACCCTCCTCTTTTCTCCCTCACCTTCCCCTCTCTTTCCCTTCTTCCCTTACCTGAACTTCTCTTCCCCCTCCACCTTCCCCTTCCATACCCTACCCTACCCCACCCTTCCCAAACCCATCTACCCATACTCCCCGCCCCTTCCCCCTCCACCTTCCCTTTACCCTTCCAATCCCCTCACCTTCCATTCTCTTCCCCTACCATTTACCCTGTCCCTCTCCTTCCTGCTGTCCCTCTCCTTTACCTCTCCCTCCCACCATCCCTCTCCCTCTCTTTTCCTTTCCCTTCCCTTCCCCTTCCAATTCTGGTCCCATCCCCCACTCTCTTATATCTACTTTTTCCTCTGCGACCCCTTTCCCTTCTGCATTCCCGCCCATTTTCACAATCTCCTCCCCTCCCATTCTCTTTCTGTTCCCTTCCAATCTGTTCCCATCCCTCTGTTTCCTTTTGCCTCCCCTCACCCTTCCCTTCCTCCTTATTCTTCCTTCACCTCCCTTCCCCTTCCCATCAACCATCTCTTCCTTTCCTCCCAACTCTCTACCCTTTGACTCCCCACCCTTCCCTCTCCTCCCTTCACCCTTCCCTTCACCAATCCAATCCCTTCCCATCCCATACCCATCCCATACCCAGCCGCTTCCCTTCACTTCCACTCTCCGCCAACGTTCCTCTCACCCTTCCCTCCCTGTCACAATCCCCTCACCTGCCATTCTCTTCTCCTTCCTTCCATTTCCCTTTTCCCCTCTCCTTCCTGCTTTATTTCTCCCTCCCACTACCCCTCTCCCTCCCGTTTCCCCTACCCCTTCCCTTCCCTTCCAGTCATTCCCTTCCCTCCACCCCTCCCCTTCTCATACTTTCCTCTCATCCTATCCCCTCCCCATTCATTTTCCACTTCCCCTCACTTTCTTTCCTTCACCCTTCCCACTTTGCTCTTTCCCAAACTGTCCCCTTTTCCTCCTATTCCCTTCCCACTCCCTCCTCTCTTTCTTTCACCCTTCACTGCCCTCCCCTTCTCTTTTCCCCTCCGTCTCCTTCCCCCCCAACTACCCTCACCATTTCGTCCCCTTCCCTTATACCTTCCATTTCTGTTCTCTTCCTCACACCACCCCTGCCCCCTCTCCTTCCCCATCCATCACCATTCCCATCCACCCCCATTCCCCCCTCGTGCTTCCCTACCACACTCCTACCCTTCCCTCCCATCCTCTTCGCTCCCTTCCCATCCCTTCCCTCCCTTCCCTTATGGTTCAGGATGGGTATGGGACTTGGGGTGACAAGGGCAATTTTAGGGTTCAGGGTGGATTTGGGTTTTGGGGTGATAAGGGTAAATTTAGGGTTCAGGAAGGGAATGGGTTTTGGAATAAGGATAATTTTAGGGTTCAGGGGGGATTTGGGAATTGGGGTGCCAGAGGTAAATTTAGGGTTTAGGTTGGGTATGGGGTGCCCAGAGGTAATTTTACGGTTCAGGGTGGGTATGGGTTTTGGGATACCCAAAACCCAGATCCATGCAGAACCCTTAAGTTACTATTGGCACCCCAAAACCTATACCCACCCTGAACCCTAAAATTACCCCTGGCACCCCAAAACCCATACCCACCCTGAACCCTGAAATCACCCTTCCCACCCCAAAACCCAAACCCACCCTGAACCCTAAAATTACCCTTGTCACCCCAAAACCCATACACACCTTGAACCCTAAAATTACCTCTGGCCACCCCAAAACCCTTACCCACCCTCACCCTAAAATCACCCTTAGCACCCCTAAACCCATACCCACTCCGTACCCTTCAATTAGCCTTGGAACCCTAATACCCATACTCACCCTGAACCCTAAAATTACCCTTGGCACCCCAAAAACCCATACCCACTCTGAACCCTAAAATTACCCTTGGCACCCCATAACCATACCCACCCAGAACCCTAAACGTACCCTTGGCATCCCAAAACCCATAGCCACCCAAACCCTAAAATTACACTTGGCACCCCAAAACCTATACCCACCCTGAACTCTAAAATTACCCTTGGCACCCAAAAAATTCCAAATCCTCCCTGATCCCTAAAATTACCCTTGGCATCCCAAAACCCACACCCACCCTGAATCCTAAAAGAACCCTCTGCACCCCAAATCCCGTACCCACCCTGAACCCTAAAATTACCATTGGCACCCCAAAAGCCATACCGACACTGAACCCTAATATCCCTGGCACCCCAAAAGCCATACCCACCTTGAACCCTAAAATTACCCCTGGGAACCCAAATCCCATAACCAACCCGAACCCCAAATTTACCTTTGGCACCCTAATACCCAAATCCCCCCTGAGCCCTAAAATTACCCTTGTCACCCCAAAACCCATACCCACCCTGAACCCTAAATTTAACCTTGGCACCCCAAAACCCATATCCACCCAAACCCTAAAATTACTCTTCGCACCCCAAAACCCATACCCACCCTGAACCCTTAAATTACCCTTGGCACCCCAAAACCATACTCACCCTGAACCCTAAAATTACACTTAGCACCCCAAAACCCAAATCCCCCAAACCCTAAAATTACCATTGGCACCCAAAAACCCACACCCACCATGAATCCTAAAATTACCCTCTGCACCCCATTACCCTAATCCCCCCTGAACCCTAAAATTACCCTTGGCAGCCCAAAACCCACACCCACTCTGAATCCTAAAATTACCCTTGGCACACCAAAACCCACACCCACCCTGAACACTAAATTTACCTTTGACACTCCAAATCCCAAATCTTCCCAGAACCCTAAAATTATACTTAGCACCCCAAAACTCATACCCACCCTGAACTCTAAATTTACGTTCTCCACCCCAAAAGCCAATTCCACACAACCCTATTACCACCCTTGGCACCCCAAAAACCGTTTAACCCTGCACAGTAAAATTACATTTGGCACCCCAAAACCCATACCCACCCTGAACCCTATAAACACCCATGACACTCCAAAGCCCATATTCAACCAAACTCTAAAATTACCCTTGGCACCCCAAAACCCATACCCACACTGAACCCTAAAATTACTCTTGGCACCCCAAAACCCAAATCCACCCTGAACCCTGAAATTATCCATGGCACCCCAAAACCCGTACCCACACTGAACCATAAAATGCCCTTGGCAACCCAAAACCCATGTCCACCCTGCATCCTAAAATTACCCTTGGCACCCCAAAACCCATTCCCACCCTGAACCCTAATATCAAATTTGGTACTCCAAAACCCATACCCACCTTGAACCCTAAATTTACCCTTAGAAACCCAAATTTACCCAGAACCCTAAAATTACCCTTGGCGCCACTAAAACTCATACCCAACCTGAGCCCTAACTTTACCCTCTGCACCCCAAAACCCAAATCCACCCTAAACCCTAAAATTACCCTTGTCACCTCAAAACCCATACTCACCCTGAACCCTAAAATTACCCTTGGAAACCAAAAACACATACCGTGAACCCTAAAATCACCTGTGGCACCCCAAAACCCATATCCACCCTGAACCCTAAAATTACCCTTGCCACTCCAAAACCCATGCCCACCCTGAATCCTAAACTTACCCCTAGCATCTCAAAATCTATTCCCACCCTGAACCCTAAACTTACCCTCTTCACTACAAAAGCCAAATCCACACTGAACCCTAATACTATCGGCACCCCAAAAACCATACCCACCCTGAACCCTAAAATTCCCCTTGGCACCCCAAACCTATACCCAACCTGAACCGTATAATCACCCTTTGCACCCCGAAACCCATAGCCACCCAAACCCTAAAATAACCCTTTGCCCCCCAAATCGCTTACCCATCCTGAACCCTAAAATTACCCTTGGCACTCCAAAATCCATATCCACCCTGAACCCAAAAAATTACCATTGTCACCCCAAAACCCATACCCACCCTGACCCTCAAATTACCCTTGTCACGACAAAACACTAACCCTGGGCGTAGTTCGGGAAGTAGCACTACGCGAAGCTACGCAAAGTGCACTTCGCACTACGCGAGCTACGCGTAGCACTTCGCGAACTGCGTAGTACCCTGTTCGCACTGTGCAAGATGTCGTTTTCAATGATTGCACAGTGCGGACAAGCAACCGGCACTGTGCAATCATTGAAAACGGCATCTTGCACAGTGCGAGCTGTAGTTTTCTGTCGCTCAAGTAGATTTTTACTCGAGCGGCAGCTTTCTCAACGCGGACTGGTAGTTTCTCATCGCGAGCGGTCGCGAGCATAAGCGACCACTCGCAATGAGAAACCTGACCTCCTCGCGTTGAGAATCTCACCGGGAGGTTTATTTTCCACACTCGCGATCGCCAACTTGATGTTGCTGATCGCGAACGAGGAAAAAGTCTCGCCTGGATGTCATTCTGCTTGCTCGTGGTCGCCAACTTGACGTTGAGGACCGCGAGCAAGCAAAAAATGACCGCTGCACTACGCAACACTACGCTACGCGTGTTTGCACTGTGCTACGTGCAATTCGCGTAGGGCGAAGTAGCGCAAACTTCGCAAACTACGCAAGCGTAGCGTAGTGCTTTGCCCAGGCTTACAAAACGTACCCACACTGAACCTTAAAATCACCCTTGGCAACCCAAAACCCATGTCCACCCTGCATCCTAAAATTACCCATGGCACCCCAAAACCCATTCCCACCCTGAACCCTAAAATCTCCCTTGGCACCCCAAAACTATACCCACCTTGAACCCTAAATTTACCCTTGGCACCACAAATCTACCCAGAACCCTACAATGACCCTTAGCACCACTAAAACTGATACCCACCCTGAGCCCTAAGTTTACCCTCTGCACCCCAAAAACCAAATCCACCCTGAACCCTAAAATTACCCTTGTCACCCCAAAACCCATACCCACTCTGAACCCCAAAATTACCCTTGGAACCCCAAAAAACATACCCACCGTGGACCCTAAAATCACCTGTGGCACCCCAAAACCCATAACCATCCTGAACCCTAAAATTACCCTTGGCACCCCAAAACCCATACGCACCCTGAATCCTAAAATTACCCTTGGCATCCCAAAATCCATTCCCACCCTGAACCCTAAAATCACCCTTGGCACCCCAAAACCCATACCCATCCTGAACCCTAAATTTACCCTCTTCACCACAAAAGCCAAATCCACACTGAACCCTAATATTACTATTGGCACTCCAAAAACCATACCCACCCTGAACCCTAAAATTCCCCATGGCACCCTAAAACCTATACACACCCTGAACCGTATAATAACCCCTTGCACCCCAAAACCTAAAATAACCCTTTGCCCCCCAAACCGCTTACCCATCCTGAACCCTAAAATTACCCTTGGCACTCCAAAACCCATATCCACCCTGAACCCTAAAATTACCATTGTCACTCCAAAACTCATACCCACCCTGAACCCTAAAATTACCCTTGGCATCCCAAAACCCATACCCTCCCTGATCCCTTAAATCACCCTTTGCACCCCAAAACCGATATTCACCATGAAACCTAAAATTACCATTGGCACCCCAAAACCCATACCCACCCTGAATCATAGAATTATCCTTGGCACACCAAAACCATACCCACCCTGAACCCTAAAATTTCCATTGGCACCCCAAAACCATACCCACCCTAAACCCTAAAATTACCCTTCGCATCCCAAAACCATACCCACCCTGAACCCTAAATTTACCTTTGACACTCCAAATCCCAAATCTTCCCAGAACCCTAAAATTATACTTAGCACCCCAAAACTCATACCCACCCTGAACTCTAAATTTACGTTCTCCACCCCAAAAGCCAATTCCACACAACCCTATTACCACCCTTGGCACCCCAAAAACCGTTTAACCCTGCACAGTAAAATTACATTTGGCACCCCAAAACCCATACCCACCCTGAACCCTATAAACACCCATGACACTCCAAAGCCCATATTCAACCAAACTCTAAAATTACCCTTGGCACCCCAAAACCCATACCCACACTGAACCCTAAAATTACTCTTGGCACCCCAAAACCCAAATCCACCCTGAACCCTGAAATTATCCATGGCACCCCAAAACCCGTACCCACACTGAACCATAAAATGCCCTTGGCAACCCAAAACCCATGTCCACCCTGCATCCTAAAATTACCCTTGGCACCCCAAAACCCATTCCCACCCTGAACCCTAATATCAAATTTGGTACTCCAAAACCCATACCCACCTTGAACCCTAAATTTACCCTTAGAAACCCAAATTTACCCAGAACCCTAAAATTACCCTTGGCGCCACTAAAACTCATACCCAACCTGAGCCCTAACTTTACCCTCTGCACCCCAAAACCCAAATCCACCCTAAACCCTAAAATTACCCTTGTCACCTCAAAACCCATACTCACCCTGAACCCTAAAATTACCCTTGGAAACCAAAAACACATACCGTGAACCCTAAAATCACCTGTGGCACCCCAAAACCCATATCCACCCTGAACCCTAAAATTACCCTTGCCACTCCAAAACCCATGCCCACCCTGAATCCTAAACTTACCCCTAGCATCTCAAAATCTATTCCCACCCTGAACCCTAAACTTACCCTCTTCACTACAAAAGCCAAATCCACACTGAACCCTAATACTATCGGCACCCCAAAAACCATACCCACCCTGAACCCTAAAATTCCCCTTGGCACCCCAAACCTATACCCAACCTGAACCGTATAATCACCCTTTGCACCCCGAAACCCATAGCCACCCAAACCCTAAAATAACCCTTTGCCCCCCAAATCGCTTACCCATCCTGAACCCTAAAATTACCCTTGGCACTCCAAAATCCATATCCACCCTGAACCCAAAAAATTACCATTGTCACCCCAAAACCCATACCCACCCTGACCCTCAAATTACCCTTGTCACGACAAAACACTAACCCTGGGCGTAGTTCGGGAAGTAGCACTACGCGAAGCTACGCAAAGTGCACTTCGCACTACGCGAGCTACGCGTAGCACTTCGCGAACTGCGTAGTACCCTGTTCGCACTGTGCAAGATGTCGTTTTCAATGATTGCACAGTGCGGACAAGCAACCGGCACTGTGCAATCATTGAAAACGGCATCTTGCACAGTGCGAGCTGTAGTTTTCTGTCGCTCGAGTAGATTTTTACTCGAGCGGCAGCTTTCTCAACGCGGACTGGTAGTTTCTCATCGCGAGCGGTCGCGAGCATAAGCGACCACTCGCAATGAGAAACCTGACCTCCTCGCGTTGAGAATCTCGCCGGGAGGTTTATTTTCCACACTCGCGATCGCCAACTTGATGTTGCTGATCGCGAACGAGGAAAAAGTCTCGCCTGGATGTCATTCTGCTTGCTCGTGGTCGCCAACTTGACGTTGAGGACCGCGAGCAAGCAAAAAATGACCGCTGCACTACGCAACACTACGCTACGCGTGTTTGCACTGTGCTACGTGCAATTCGCGTAGGGCGAAGTAGCGCAAACTTCGCAAACTACGCAAGCGTAGCGTAGTGCTTTGCCCAGGCTTACAAAACGTACCCACACTGAACCTTAAAATCACCCTTGGCAACCCAAAACCCATGTCCACCCTGCATCCTAAAATTACCCATGGCACCCCAAAACCCATTCCCACCCTGAACCCTAAAATCTCCCTTGGCACCCCAAAACTATACCCACCTTGAACCCTAAATTTACCCTTGGCACCACAAATCTACCCAGAACCCTACAATGACCCTTAGCACCACTAAAACTGATACCCACCCTGAGCCCTAAGTTTACCCTCTGCACCCCAAAAACCAAATCCACCCTGAACCCTAAAATTACCCTTGTCACCCCAAAACCCATACCCACTCTGAACCCCAAAATTACCCTTGGAACCCCAAAAAACATACCCACCGTGGACCCTAAAATCACCTGTGGCACCCCAAAACCCATAACCATCCTGAACCCTAAAATTACCCTTGGCACCCCAAAACCCATACGCACCCTGAATCCTAAAATTACCCTTGGCATCCCAAAATCCATTCCCACCCTGAACCCTAAAATCACCCTTGGCACCCCAAAACCCATACCCATCCTGAACCCTAAATTTACCCTCTTCACCACAAAAGCCAAATCCACACTGAACCCTAATATTACTATTGGCACTCCAAAAACCATACCCACCCTGAACCCTAAAATTCCCCATGGCACCCTAAAACCTATACACACCCTGAACCGTATAATAACCCCTTGCACCCCAAAACCTAAAATAACCCTTTGCCCCCCAAACCGCTTACCCATCCTGAACCCTAAAATTACCCTTGGCACTCCAAAACCCATATCCACCCTGAACCCTAAAATTACCATTGTCACTCCAAAACTCATACCCACCCTGAACCCTAAAATTACCCTTGGCATCCCAAAACCCATACCCTCCCTGATCCCTTAAATCACCCTTTGCACCCCAAAACCGATATTCACCATGAAACCTAAAATTACCATTGGCACCCCAAAACCCATACCCACCCTGAATCATAGAATTATCCTTGGCACACCAAAACCATACCCACCCTGAACCCTAAAATTTCCATTGGCACCCCAAAACCATACCCACCCTAAACCCTAAAATTACCCTTCGCATCCCAAAACCATACCCACCCTGAACCCTAAAATTACCCTTGGCACCCCAAAACACAAATCCCCCTGAACCCTAAAATTACCCTTGGCACCCCAAAACCCACACCCACCCTGAACCCTAAATTTACCTTTGGCACCCCAAATCTTCCCAAAACCCTAAAATTATCCTTAGCACCCCAAAACCCACACCCACCCTGAACCCTAAATTTACCTTTGGCACCCCAAATCTTCCCAGAACCCTAAAATAATCCTTAGCACACCAAAAACCATACCCACCCTGAACCGTAAAATTCCCCATGGCACCCTAAAACCTATACACACCCTGAACCGTATAATAACCCCTTGCACCCCAAAACCTAAAATAACCCTTTGCCCCCCAAACCGCTTACCCATCCTGAACCCTAAAATTACCCTTGTCACTCCAAAACCCATATCCACCCTGAACACTAAAATTCCCATTGTCACTCCAAAACTCATACCCACCCTGAACCCTAAAATTACCCTTGGCATCCCAAAACCCATACCCTCCCTGATCCCTTAAATCACCCTTTGCACCCCAAAACCGATATTCACCATGAAACCTAAAATTACCATTGGCACCCCAAAACCCATACCCACCCTGAATCATAGAATTACCCTTGGCACACCAAAACCATACCCACCCTAAACCCTAAAATTACCCTTGGCATCCCAAAACCATACCCACCCTGAACCCTAAAATTACCCTTGGCACCCCAAAACACAAATCCCCCTGAACCCTAAAATTACCCTTGACACCCCAAAACCCACACCCACCCTGAACCCTAAATTTACCTTTGGCACCCCAAATCTTCCCAGAACCCTAAAATTATCCTTAGCACCCCAAAACCCACACCCACCCTGAACCCTAAAATTACCTTTGGCACCCCAAATCCCACACCTACCCTGAACCCTAAAATAATTCTTGGCACCCCAAAACCCATGCCCACACTGAAACCTAAATTTACCCTAGGCACCCCAAATCTACGCAATACCCTTATATTACCCTTGTCACCCCAAAAACCGTACCCAATCAGAACCCTAAAACTACCCTTGGCACCCTGGACCCATACCCGCCCTGAACCTTATAACCACCGTTGGCATCCCAAAACCCATATCCACCCAAACCCTAAAATTACCCTTGACACCCCAAAACCCACACCCACGCTGAGTCCTAAAATTACCCATAGCACCCCAAAACCCAAATTCACCCACAACCCTAAAATTACCCTTGGCACCCCCAAACCCATACTCGCCCTGAACCCTAAAATTACCCTTAGTACCCCCAAACCCATACCCAGTCTGAACCCTAAAATCTCCCTTGGCACCCAAAACTCAAATGCACCCAGAACCTTATTACCCTTGTCACCCCAAAACGCATACCCACCCTGAACTGTACATATACCCTTGGCACCCCTAAACCCACACCCACCCTGAACCCTAAAATTATCATTAGCACCCCAAAACCTATACCCACCCTGAACCCTAAAATTACCCTTGGCACCCCAAAACCCACCTTGACCCTAAAATTACCCTTGGCACCCCCAAACCCATACCCACCCTGAACCCTAAAATAATCCTTGGCACCCCAAAACCCGTATCCACCCTGAACCCTAAAATTACACTTGGTGCCCCATTACCCATACCCACCCTTGTTCAGGGTGGGTATGAGTTTTGGGCTCCCAAGGGTAATTTTAGGGTTCAGGGTGGGTATGGTTTTAGGGGTGACAAGGTGATTTTAGGATTCAAGTTGGGTATGGGTTTTGGGGTGCCAGGGGTAATTTTAGGGTTCAGGATGGGTATGTGTTTTGGGGTGCTAAGGATATTAGGGTGGGTATGGGTTTTGGGGTGCCAAGTGTAATTTTAGGGTTCAGGGTGGGTATAGGTTTTGGGGAGTCAAGGGTAAATTTAGGGTTCCGGTGTGTATGGGTTGTGGGGTGCCAATGATAATTTTAGGGTTCAGTGTGTGTATGGGTTTTGGGATGCCAAGGGTAATTTTAGGGTTTAGGGTGGGTATGGGGTTTGGGATGCCAAGGGTAATTTTAGGGTTCGAGGTGGGTATGGGTGTTTGGGTGCCAAGGGTAATTTTACGGTACAGGCTGGGTATGGGCTTTGGGGTGCTAAGTGTAATTTTAGGGTTCAGTGCGGGTATTGATTTTGGATTGCCAAGGATACATATAGAGTTCAGGGTGGGTATGGGTTTTGGGATGCTACGGGTAATTTTACAGTTCAGGGTGTGTATGTGTTTTGATGTGCCAAGAGTTATTTTAGGGTTCAGGGTCTGTATTGGTTTTGGGGTGCCAAGGGAAATTTTAGGGTTCAGTGTGGGTATTGATTTTGGATTGCCAAGGGTAAATATAGGGTTCAGGGTGGGTATGGGTTTTTGAATGCCAAGGGTAATTTTACAGTTCAGGGTGTGTAAGTGTTTTGATGTGCCAAGTGTTATTTTAGGGTTCAGGGTGGGTATGGGTTTTGGGGTGACAAAGGTAAATTTAGGGGATAGGGTGGGTATGGGTTTTGGGGTGGCAAGGTTAATTTTAGGGTTCAGGGTGGGTATTGGTTTTGGGGGGCTAAGGGTAATGAGAAGGAGGGGAAAAGTGAAGGGAAGGGCAGTGAATGGTAAAAGAAAGGGAGAGTGGGTGGGAAGAGAACAGGAGGGAAGGGAAGGGAGAGGGACAGGAAGGTAAAGGAAGTGAGGGGAAGTGGAACGGTGAAGGGAAGGGAATGGGGAGGGGATAGGATGGGAGGAAAGAGTGAGTAAAGGCGATGGGAAGGTTGGATGAAAGGGAATGGATTGGGAGGGGAGGTAAGGGGGAGTGGAAACGGGAGGGAGGGGTAGTGGGAGGGAGAAGTAAAGCAGGAAGGAGAGGGGAAGGGAAATGGAAGGAAGGGGAAGAGTATAGCAGGTTAGGGGATTGTGAAGGGGAGGTAAGGGTGAGAGAAAGTTAGACAGATATTGGACGTGAAGGGAAGGGGCAGGGTGTGGGGGTGGATGGGTTAGGGAAGGGTCGCATAGGAAGGGATTGGTGAGGGGAAGGGGGAAAGGAGGAGTGGGAAGGGTGGGGAGTCAAGGGGTAGGGAGTTGGGAGGAAGAGAAGAGAAGGGTAAGGGGAGGGAAGGGTGAGGGGAAGGGAGGTGAAGGAAGAATAAGGAGGAAGGGTAGGGTGAGGGGAGGGAAGGTGAAAGGAAGTAGAAGGGATGGGGAACAGATTCAAAGGGAATAGAAGGGAAGAAAGGAGAATGAGATGGAAGGGGAGGGGTGGAGATGGTGAAACTGGGTGGGAATGGAGAAGGGAAAGGGGTGGGGAGGAAGAAGTAGAAATAAAATAGTGGGGGAAGAGGAAAGAGGGAGAGGGAGAGGTGAAGGAGAGGAAAGAAAAAGGAAGGGTGGGGTAAGGGGAGGGGTTGGGTGAGCAAAGGGAAGGGAAGGTCAGGGAACAGATGAGAAGGGGAAGGGTGAGGGTGAGTGGGGAGGAGAGGGGTGGTATTAAGGGGAGAAGGAAGGAAGGGGAAGAAAATGGGAAGGGAGGTTGGGGAGGAGAGGACAACATAGAAATAATAGAGTGGGGGAAGGTACCGGAATGGGAAGGGGGAAGGGAAGAGGAAAGAGGGAGAGGGATGATGGGAGGGAGAGGTAAAGGAGAGGGAAGAGAAAGGAAGGGTGGGGTAAGGGGAGGGGTTTGGGTGAGCAAAGGGAAGGTCAGGGAAGAGATGGGCAGGAATGGAGAAGGGAAAGGGGTGGAGAGGAAAACATAGAAATAAGAGTGGGGGAAGGGACCGGAATGGGAAGGGGAAGGGAAGAGGAAAGAGGGAGAGGGATGGTGGGAGGGAGAGGTAAAGGAGAGGGAAGAGAAAGGAAGGGTGGGGGAAGGGGAGGGGTTGGGTGAGCAAAGAGAAGGTCAGGGAAGAGATGGGAAGGGGAAGGATGGGGTGAGTGGGGTAGTGGCGGTATTAAGGGGAGGGGGAAGTAAAAGGAAGAACATGGGAAGGGAGGGGAGGCAAGCGGTAGGGAGGTGAGGGGAAGGGTAAAGGGAAGTGGTAGGGTGAGGGGGAGGGAAGGTTGAGGGGGAAGGCGAAGAAAGGAGAAGGGAAAGGAATGAGTGGGATAGGGATGGGGAAGTGGTGGGGGGTGATTGGGAAGAGGGAGGGAGTGGGAAAGCAAGGAGAGTAGAGTGTGATGGGGTGAAGGGAATGAAGGAAGGCAGGGTGCACAGTTGAGGGGTATGGGGGTGAGGGGAAGGTAAGGGTAAGGAAGAAGAGATGATGGGAAGGAACAAGTGAAGGGAATCGTGAGGGAGAAGAGAAAGGAAGAGGAGGGGTGTGGTGGGGAAGCAAGGGGAGAGGAAGTGAAGGGAACAGAAAGGGTAGGCAAAGGTGAGGAGAGGGGAAGAGAACAGAAGGGAGAAAGAAGCTGGGAAGGGAAAGTGAAGGGAAAGGAAAGGGTTATGAAAAGTGGTGGGGAAGTGGAGAGGGGGAAGAGATGGGAAAGAGGCATGTGGTGGGGAGGCAAGGGGATGGGAAGGGAGAGGGCGAAAGGAAGGGGGTGGAGGGAAAGGAAGAGAAGAATAGGGAAGGGAAGGGTGGGGGAAGGATTCAAACGGAAGGGGATAGGAGGTAGCGGATGGGGAGGAAGGTGGAAGGGGAAGAGAATAGGATAAGAGGTATGGAAAGGGAGGCAAAAGGGGTAGGGGATGGGGAAGGAAAGTAGGAGGGGAGTGCTAGAGGAAGAGTGAAGGAATGGCAAAGGGAAGGTCAGGGAAGGGAAGGCGATTGGAAGAAGAAGAGTGGGAGTGGTAGGGAGGTGAGATGAAGTCAAGGGCAGAGTAGGGAAGAGTAAAGGGTAGGGGAAGGGAAGAGTGAAGGGTAGGGAAGAGGGAAGGGTATGGTGGGGTAGGGTAAAGGGGGAGGGAGGGAGAGGGGAAGGGGAGTAGAGAGTGACTGAGGTGAAGGGAATGGAGGGAAGGGAGGATGCAGAGGCAAGGGGTTAGGGAAGGAAAGAAGAGAAGAGAAGAGAAGAGGGGAAGGGGTGGGGGAAGGGTGAGAGGAAGGGAATGGTGAGGGGAAGGGAAAGGAAGAGGGGTGTGGTGGGGGGACAAGGGGTGGGGAAGAGAAGAGACGGGGCAGGTTTGGTAAGGGTGAGGAGAGGGGAAGAGAACGGAAGGGGAGAAAGAAGTTGGGAAGGGAAAGTGAAGTAAAGGGGAAGGAAAAGTGGAGGGAAAGTGGGGTGGGAAGAGGGGAAGAAGAATGTGGTGGGGAGGTGATGGGAAGGGAAGGGTGAGGGGAAGAAAAGGGAAAGAAGAATAGGGAGGGGAAGTGATGGGTGGAGAAAGGAATAAAATAGAGGGGAGGGGAAGGGAGAGGAAGGAGGGAGAGGGGAAGAGAATAGAAGAGAAAAAGAGGTGCAGAAAGGGAGGGAAAGGGGTAGAGGAAGAAAGTGCAAGGGAAGGATTCGAGAAGGTGATGGGTAGAGGGGTAGGGAGATGGAGATATGAAGGAGTGAGGAAGGGTGGAGAGGGTGAAGAGGCAAGGGGTTGGGAGGTTAGGGGAAGGAAGGGTAGGGAAGTAGCAAAAGAAAGGGGAGAGGGAAAAGGAACAAAAAGGAAGGGGAAGAGGAGTACGATGGGGAGGCGAAGGGAAGGGGTGGGATGAAGATGTGACAGGATGGGGATGGGAAGGGAAGATTAGAGAATGGTGAGGGGACAGTAGGGGGAGGGGAAAAGGTGAGGGGAAGGAAGAAAGGGAGGGGAAGGAGAGAGAGGGAGAGGTAAAGGTAAGGGAAGAGTGAGGGGAAATGAAGGGGAAAAAGGGAGAAGTGAAGAGAACGGAAAGGAAGAGATGGGCAGGGAAGTGAGAGGGAAGAGAAGGTTAGAGATGGTGATGGGTGAGGGATGGAAAGGGACGGAAAGAAAAGAAAAGAAAAAGGGGTAGGGAGGTGAGAGGATATCAGGGAGGCTAGGGGAAGGGAAAGGTGAGGGGGAAGAGAGAAGGGGAGTGAGGGAGTTTGATGGCTGGAGAGGGGATGAAAAGAAGCAGTGGTGAGGGTGGGGAAGCAAGGGGTAGGGAGGTGAGGAGGACGTTTACGAAATTAAGGAGAGGAAGGAAAGGGGGTGAGGGGTGGGACAGGAAGGGAAAGGAAAACGTGAGAAGGGGGAGGGAGAGGTGAAGGGAATAGTAAAGGATGATATGGCAAGCGATAGGGAAGGGGAAGAAAGTAAAGGGTGAGGGATGGGACGGGAAGGGGTGGGGTTGGGTTGGGCAGGGAAAGCAGGAGGAGGAAATGAAGTGTAGAGAGGGGAAGGGTGGGGAGGAAGGGAAGGAATGGTGGATAGGAAGGGAACGAGAAGGGAAGTGGGAAGGAAGGGAAGGGTAGGGTTGAAGGGGAGGGAGGGGATTGGAAAGGGAAGTGAAAAGAAGGGTAATGGGAAGGGGAGGGATAGGGGACAGAGATCGGAAAGGAATGTAAGAGATGGGAAGGGGTGGGCAGAGAGAGGGAGATGTGAAGGACAAGCGTAGGAAGAGCAGGAAAGGGAGGGTGGGGAGGGAAGGGAAGGGGTAAGGAGGTTGAGGGGAAGAAAGTATAGAGACGTTCAAAGAGAAGGGTAGGGGAGGGAAAGATAGAGAAGGGTGGGGATGGGAGGAGGGGGGAAGAGAAGGGGTGTGGTGGGGAGGGTAGAGGAGAGGAAGGGGGAAGGAAAGGGGTTGGGTGAGCGATGAGACAGGAGGAGATGGGGAAAGGAAAGGGAAAGAGAAAGGGTTGGGCAAGCGATGAGGCTGGAATAGATGGGGAAGGGAAGGGGTGAGGAGGGTGGGAAGGTAAAGGGTAGGGAGGTGAGGGGAAGGAAGTATAGGGAAGAAGTGAAGGGTGAGGGAAGGAAAGAAAAGAGGAGGGTGTGGTGTGAAGGAAAGGTGAGGGTAAAGAATGGGATTGGTGAAGGGAAGGGGGAAGGGAAAGGGAGGCCAGCGGAAGGGGAAAAGAAGGGAGGAGTGGGGAAGGTGGGGAGTCAAGGTGTAGGGAGGTGAGGGTAAGGGAATGGTAGGATAGGGAAGAAGGGAAGGGTGAGGGGAAGGTGACCGGAAGGGAGGTGAAGGAAGGAAGGAAAAATAAGGAGGATGGGAAGGGTGAGGGGAGGGGAAAGAGAGCAGAGGGGATGGAAACAGTGGTGTGGGGTTGGGCAGTGAAAGGAGAAGGAAGGGAAGAGAGGGGAAGGTGAGGAGGAAGGGAAGAGGAGAAGTGTGGCAGGAAGGAAAGGCAAGGGGTGAGGGAAGGGAAGGAATGGTGGAAGGGAAGGGGAGGATGAGGGAACGAGAAGGGAAGGGGGAAGGAAGGGAAGGGTAGAAGGGATGGGGAGGTGGGGGATGGAGAAGGGAAGGGATAGAAGAGATCGGAAAGGAAGGGAAGAGCTGCAAAGGGGAGGGTAGAGAGGGAGATGTGAAGGGAAGGGAAGGAAAGGAAAGGGAGGGTGGGGAAGGGAGGGGAGGGAAGGGGTGAGGAGTTTGAGGGGAAGAAGTAGAGAGACGTTCAAAGGGAAGGGGAGGGGAGGGAAAGGTAGGTAAGGAATGGGAATGGGAGGAGAGGGGAAGACGAGGGGTGTGGTGGGAAGGGGAGTGGAAGGGGTTGAGTGAGCGATGAGACGGGAGATGGGGAAAGGAAAGGGGAGATCAAAGGAAAGGGGAAAAGAAGGGGTTGGGCGAGCGATGAGGCGGGAATTAATGGGGAAGTGAAGGTGGAGGGGAGGGTGGGAAGGTTGGTAGTAGGGAGGTGAGGGGAAGGAAGTATAGGGAAGAAGGGAAGAAAAGAGGATAGGTGTGGTGCGGAGGAAAGGGGAGGGTGAAGAATGGGATTGGTGAAGGGAAGGTCAGGGAAGGCGAGCAGAGGGGAAAGGAAGGGACAAGTGGGGAGGGTGTGGAGTCAAGGGTTTGGGAGGTGAGGGGAAGTGTAGGGAAGAGAAGGGAAGGGTGAGGTGAAGGGAAGGGAGGTGAAGGGAAGAATAAGAAGGGAAGGGTGAGTGGAAGAGTGAGGGGAGGGGAAAAAGAGCAGATGGGATAGGAACAGAGTGGGGTGAGGTTGGGCAGGGAAAGGAGAAAGAAGGGAAGGGTAGAGAGGGGAAGGGTGAGGAGGAAGGGAAGGTAGCGGAAGGGAAAGAAAGGAAGGAGGAGATGGAGGAAGGGTGAAGAGGTAAGGGGTAGGGGGTAGGGGAGGGGAAGGGTGAGGGTGGGGGGAGGGGAAAGAGCAGAGGGATGGGAACAGAGTGGGGTGGGATGGGGTTGGCCAGGGAAAGGAGAAGGAATGAATGGGTAGAGAGGGAAAGGATGAGGAGGAAGGGAAAGAAAGGAAGGGGGTGTGAGGGGAAGGAAGTATAGAGACTTTCAAATGGAAGGGGGAGGGGAGAAAAGGGTAGGGAACGGATGGGAATGGGAGGGAAGGGTTGGGTGAGCGATGAGACGGGAGGAGATGGGGATAGAAAAGGGAAAGGAAAGGGGAGAGGAAAAGGAAGGGAAAGAGAAGAGGTTGGGGGAGCAATGAGGCGAGAAGAGATGAGGAAGGGAAGGAAGGGGTGGGGAGGGTGGGAAGGTGAGGGGTAGGGCGGTGAGGGGAAGGAAGTATAGGGAAGATGTGAAGGGTGAGGGAAGGGAAGAAGAGAGAAGGGGAGGGTGAAGAATGGGATTAGTGAAGGGAAGGGGGTAGGGAAGAGAAGGCGAGCGGAGGGGAAAGGAAGGGAAGATTGGGGAGGGTGGGGAGTCAAGGGGTAGGGAGGTGAGGGGAAGGGAAGGGTGAGGGGAAGGTGATGGTGATGGGAAGGGAGATGAAGGGAGGAAGAATAAGGAGGAAGGGAAGGGTGAGTGGAAGGGTGAGGGGAGGGGAAAGAGGCAAAGGGATGGGAACAGATTGGAAGAGAACGGAATGGGTGGAAAAAAGAAAATGTGATGGAAGGGGAGGAGGCGGTGAATGGGAGGAAAAGGAGAGGAAGAGAAGGGAAAGGGTGGAGAGGGAAAAGGAGAGATAAAAGAGTGCGGGATGGGACCGGAATGGATAGAATGGGAACGGAAATGAGGAGAAGGGAAGGGAGGCTGACTGAAGGGGAGAGGATTGAAGAGGTAAGGAAGAAAAGTAATGGTGGGAAAGGGAAATGGAAAGGGCGAGAAGGGGATAGGAGAGGAGAGATGAGAATGTAAGGCAGAGAAGGAAAAAAGGGATAGGAGGGAATAGAAAGGAAGAGGGAAGGGAATTTGATCAGAAGGGAAGGGAAGGGAAGTTTCAAGCCAGTATCAAGCCAGTATCAAGTCAGTTTCAAGCCAGTATCAAGCCAGTATCAAGTCAGTATCAAGTTTGGTATCAAGTTTGGTTTCAAGTTCGGTTTTCATTTGGTTTCTATACTCACCTTGTCCCTTTTGACCCATCCCCACGCACTTCTTTTTGGAGCCTGTTCGGCCCCGGCTGCTTGGGCCTCTCGCGGGCCTCGGCTCCAGCCGCCAGCAGTGGTCCTCTCCGTCTGGTGCTCATGAGTGCAATGCTGGGGTTGCCTGGTTACCAGCCTTTTATACCACGGACACGTCACAATAGAAACTTTTCAACCTGTCATCATGCATCACCGGTGTATGGGGGATGACTGGTGTTGCCGTGTAAGGGGGGGGGGGAGCAGCCGAGACACGGCTTTAATTCAATTTCCTAAAATAAAATAAAAATCTATTTGGTCACAAAATGATCGTGCGATGAACCTCAAAGAAATCCCATCCTACCCGACCTTCTTCCCCCTCAGTGGCCTCTCTTTATCTCTACTGCGGTGGAGGCCTCCCCTCTGCACTTAGCCTGGACCTCGTGACATCACATTGGAGGGCCTGGCACGTCGCAGGTGTTCCATTCACAGGATTCTGCTGCAGGTGCTAGCGTGGAGCTCGTGACATCACAGTGCAAGGCCTGGCACGTCACAGGCATTCCATTCACAGGATTCTGGTGCTGGGAAGGCGCGGGCCTTTTATATGAATTTAAAATGTGAAGTTTTCTTATTCTTCGTTTGCAATAAATATTTTCGACATTAGGCGCATTGTCGTGCACCAGGTGCGCAACGACTGTTGGGCTGATAGGTCTTTTCGGGGGAGAATCAAGGGATGGGGAGAGGCTGGGGAGTGAGATGAAGAGAGACCTCGGGGTAGAGTCAAGGGATGGGGAGAGATTGGAGAGTGAGATGAAGGCAGACCTGGGGGGAGAGTCAAGGGATGGGTAGAGGCTGAGGAGTGAGATGAAGGGAGATCTCAGGGGAGAGACAAGGGGTGGGGAGAGTATGGACAGTGAGATGAAGGGAGACCTGGGGGGAGAGTCAAGGGGTGGGTAGAGGCTGAGGAGTGAGATGGAGGGAGCCCTGGGTGGTGAGTCAAGGGATGGAAGGGTAGAGGCTGGGGACTCAGAGGAAGGAGTTGTGGGTTTAGGGAGAGAGTCCTGACAGACATTGTAAGTGAGAGTGGAAGGGCAAGGCATGTTGGGACTACAGGAGGCTGTGGTGTCAAGCAAAGGACGAGCTGCTACGATGACGAGGTGGTCTTGGGGGGTGGCTGGGGTTAAGGATTAGCTTTGGGGGAGTCGAGAGAGGTAGTGAAGTCAGAAGATACCATCAGTTTGAGGCGTGTGAAAGTAAATGGAGGCTGTGGTGCAGGGGGAGAATAATTGGAGGCTGGAGTAGAGGGCCAGTGGATTGGGGACCGACAGGGGCAAGGCGAGGCACAGGCTGGCTGTCCCTCAGTGCTAGATGGACAGCCAGGGTGAGTTACTTCTAACTGGCTGCATTATCCACTGTTGGTTGTCATTGTTGAGTTTTGTGGTACATGAAGTAGGAGCACGGGGGAGGAGCCAGGTTCAAGCCCCCCACATACAAGTACTAGCACATGGAGTGGGCGGGGCTCACTTATGCATGCCCATTCACATTGTGTGTATTGCACAGCAGAAGGCTGATTTTCTCAACCTTTTTTCTGCCAACCTCTGCCTGTCCACCACACTATCTACCCTTCTGCTGAAGCCCCAGCCTCTCTGTATGGGGTACATTCCTCCGCCTGCACAGCCCCGGTTGGGTCTGTGTGTCGGGCAGCAAACTGGCAAGGTAGGAAGCTTGCCAGAGACTGTGCTTTTGTACTGTTTGCCTGTTTATGTGCACCTGCCTGTGTGTTACGGTGAACCTATTTGCCTCTGTTTATGTGTGCTTGTTACACCAGTGTGTCAATGAATTGTGCTACATTGTGGTAAATGTGTGCATTGTTGTGGCATTGTGGAAATGGGGCAAGTGAGTACATTTCTGTTGGGTTGTGGAAAATGGGCGAATATCTGCAATGCTGAGTTAGTAGTGTCAAGGAGCATTAGATTGAGCAGTAAAGGGTTAATGTGTAGGTATTAGGTTTTCTAAAGTATTGTTATGTTGTCATGTTATCTGTTCTGTTACTTTTGGACCATTAGTATGGTATTGCAATGGCGGTTGCTGTTGACCCAGAATGGCGGGGTGAAGACAGGAGAAAAAAACGTAACTTCAGCTGTCGCATCGCGCTCTTCTGCTCTTCTCCTCCAGGCACGAGCTCCCAGACTCCACTGCGGCCAATCCTGATTATGCTCTCATGCTGCTGGTGGCAGCATGAAGGCAGCGTCAGGGTTGGCCTGAGCGCCGTGTATTTGCGCAGTGAGACGGGGAGCCTGTCCCTGCTTTCTCCAACCCGGTAATGCAGCTCGGGTTAGAGACAGCTTCAACACGCATGACGGTTTGGCCGGCCTGAGATGGCCGGCCAAACCGTCAACTCACTGAAGGCGGGGCCCACCACTCCCCTCCCCTCAGTGCCTGTCATCCCCCCTGGCCCACCGCCAAAGACTTGGCAGGAAAGGAAAAAACACGGTAATAAAAAGTCCGCCATAGCAAAGGAGCTGCCACTGTTGTATTGTAGTGCTTTCACGTGTGCCCTTTCGTACATTGGGAGATTTCCATCAATCAAATGTTAATTGTTTGGTTGTGTTTGGTAGTGATGGTTAGTAGTGATTTCTTAAAAGTTTTGTCTTTCTAGTGTTCAGTGTCTGTGGTGTGCTGAAGCACTTTGCTGTTTTATATTGAGCTGGGTGGTCAGTTGTCCATTGGCCCGGCCTAGGGAGATTGTTTCCTGGCAGCATCACCAGTCTGGTGAAAGTTATTGATGCAATGTGTGTAGTAGATTTAGGTTAAGATCATCTGAATGCCTCCAAGGCGTAGGTTGATGGGTTGCCTGGGTAGAGCTGGGGAGCTGGCAGCAATTTGCCAACTATATACAGCGCCTGGATACCCCCGGGTGATGAGCAGCACTATACAAATACCGACTGATTGATTGATTGATGGATATGACTTTGGTGTTCTGGTGTGCAGTCAGGGAAGTTATCTGTTGTGGTTGAGAACGAAAAATAAGGTGTTGTGTAGTGAGTATTATTGAAATAAAGAAGTTCCCGTGTGGTGGGAGGTAGGATCAGAGCAGCAAAGCAGGAGAGAGGAAGTCACAAATCAATTCAGTGTGTGTGTGCATGCACGTGTGTGCATGTGCACACGTGTGTGTCTGTAACTGCACATGTACTCATATGTTCCTCTTTGCGGGAGTGATTTCGAATTGGCACTGCAATAGGTTGTGGTTGCAAGTATCAATAGGATAAAATGATTATGTGATGATATTTCAATTTGCTAGATGCAACTGAAAATGTAAAAAAAAATATGTGGTAATGATCCGCTTAAATTGTTCCCATTCACATAACAATCCCATATGCATACTTGAGGTACAGCTTCTTCGGAATAGAAAGAAACAAGCATTTGCAATGCAATAGGTCTCGCATTTGCGAGAGTTCAAGCTATTGGCATTGTAAATGACAATGCCTTTTATTTATGTGTTGGTTTATAAAAGCATAAATAAAAGCATACAGGGCCAATAGCTTAAACTCTCGCAAATGTGATACCTATTGCATTGCAAATGCTTTTTTGTAAAAGTGCCCCATGCCGCGCTTTCACTTTAATGTCAGCCGCCCCCCTTTCTTTAGATAATCCGCATCTAAAGAAAGGTGCGCAACCACCTTTAAAGTGAAAGCTCGGTATGGGACGCTTTAAGAAAAAAAAGCGTTTGTTTGTTAAGTTGACAAACACATTTTTTTATTTTTTTTTGTAAAAGTGCGCCATGCTGCGCTTTTACTAATAATAATGAAAGTTAAAGCGCAGTGTCACAGCGCTTAAAAAAATTTGATATGGTTAGGGATGCATAAAGTAAGGCGCACGCTAGTTAAAGAAGGAAACACGCTGGCTAAATAAAAGCAGTTGGAAGCATGTCCTGTCTGCCGAAAGTCATTGAAGAAACTTGTACTCGGAGGGCTGTAATGATAGCCTATGGAATAACTACGAGTAACTATGCACGTATGAGGGCCAGTCCTTATGGGAGGTTACAAGATGAGACATGGTGGTTAGACTACTAAGCCTATTGACCAATGAAAAGCCATACATTTACAAAGGATGGTGACAGGAGCCAATTAAAAAGATGGGCGGGAAAATAGACGAAGCTTCCAGTCGATACCTGAAAACAGAATGTCTCGCAGAGAAGCGCATGCGCGGCCCAGGCTCGACCTAAACAGCAACAATCCTTCCGCTCCAAAAACGGCTGTTGCAGGATATCAGTGACATATCACATTTCAGACAAGTTTCTTTGTTACTCTCTCCAGCAATATTACTTAACAGTGTTGCCACCTGTTCATTTGTATGCATGCAAATGACATCAAGGTCTTATTCAGTATCCAAAACGAGGATCTCAATACAGCCTTTCATGGAGGATTTTGCTAAATAAATGTGCTCCTCGAAAGGCATAAATGTCTATGAGACACCTCCTGCTTGATAAATTGAAGAAATGGGGTCTTAGACCCTACGGGGTTCACGGGCCCTGGCGTGGAATCCACTTCCTCTGAAGATGATTCTTGAACCAATTCTAAGCTTTGACCACACCACTGATCAGATATCAGCCCAAGATTTATTCTATAGGATCCTCTGTAAATACAGCAAAATAACCATAAATCCCTCAATAAATAATTACATTAAATTGTCCTGGGAAATACCACACAAATGTCAAGTTATGCACTACACAAATGCTAATTAGCAGTGACTTTAACAGTTACATATATGTTAAGAGGTGCTTTCAATCGTGCACAGTTTGTACCATTATTACTGACCTCCAACCTGCTCTAAAATGTATAATTGGTAACAATTTTTGTAAATACTGCCCTGCCAACCCCTCTCCGTGGAACTACCCCATAGTGTACTTGTAGTCGTGAAAGTGGGCAGGATAGGACTGGGAAAGAAAATATGTCATTTCAGGTCATCAAAATAAAGTGTCCACCATTAGCGACTCAGATAGCTACAAATGTGGGTGACATTTCCAAATAGGGTCAGTTTCGAACTTGTAAAGACACCTCATAGATGTTTTGTATGGTGTTTGTTTTTAGCAATATCAGAAATATCAACAGTAAAAACCGGTCCATCAGACCATAAAACACACCCGCAAACAGCCAAAAAAAGCCCCACTCACTGACCTGTCAGAGCAGCCCCACCAGCACTGCCAGAGTGCCCTATGTGCAGGGCCACTGGAATTATACAACTTTGCGGTCACTGCGTTTTCTGCATAGTTATGGATTTTCTGCATTATACATCATCTGCTGCAAATTTTAACAACAAACAATGCTGTTTCTAGCTCAAATGGATCAAAAGTTACCAAAAATGCACAACACTTGTTGCACACAGTGGAAATCCCTTCACTGAGTTTGACTGGTCATCTTTCTGTTGCTTCTTGCCGTATTTGGGTGTTATACAGATACTAATTAGGTGATCCTTTTGCCCGGATAACATTAGCGTCTAAAAATGGCAAAGATTTTATTCTGTAGTATCCTTGGTAAATGCTGCTCTTTTTATAAATAACCATAACCTCCTCAATACACATTTAAATAAATATGATATGGTGTTTATTCTGGGCATTGCATTTCTTGTTGCTTCTTTTTAAGGATATTAGAGGGCTGGATAGGGCTCAACACTATGGAGCTGTGTTAGAGATTGGCTATTTTGTGGACAGCTGCCGGGAAGTAGCTCAAATGACACCAGGGTAGTGAGGGAAGTCAAAGCAGCAAGTTTAGGAAGTTGAGGTAGAGCTGTGGAGAATGCAGTGGGACGAGCAGGAGGAGTGGAGAGGGAGGTAGTTGCGATGGAGAGTGAAAGCCAAAGGGAGAAAGTCTTGATGCCAGGAGGATGGAAAGTGAGGCACATAATTTGAAAGGGCCAGAGCCATAATCTGGTGAAAGAAAAAAGAGGGCAGGCAGCAAAATGACACCTGCACATTCCCTTACCCTGCCTGTTGAGGGGCGGGATCCCACATTCTGCACCATAATGTCCCAGTTACTTACCGGTAATCTTCATTACTCCGAGTCCAAGGCTTTCCCGATACAGCCCTTGTCTGCAAGATTTCATCTTCGTCCTGCAAAACGTGTTCCTAGGCTGTGGAAGCAGGGGCTGGGTAGATTCATGTCCTCAGGCCACCAAAGACCAGGGACAGGAGTTGCGCTTGGATCAAAGAAAATAACTTTAGTTTTGTCCACATTTAATTTGGGAAAATTGGCATCCATCCAACCAGCAACTCCCTTTAGACATTCCTTGAGCTTACTGAGGGCAGAATCTGAGTGTTGCTGCAAGGACAATAGTAGTTAGAGTTAGGTATCATCCGCATAAGACACCACCTGCAGACCTCAAGACTCAACCAACTGGGCTGTGGTGCTAGATAAAGACTGAACAAACTAGGACTCAAAGCTGAGCCCTGAGAAACTCCAAATAGAAGAGACTGAGAGTGGGATGAGAAAGGATGAAGATAAATCCACTGAGATCTATCCTCTAAAAACAACTTCAGCCAAGAGAAGGCTGTGCCTTGTTTGTCAGCCCAACTAAATCTATCCAAACGTGTGGCATGTGAAACTGTATCGAATGCTGCCAATAGGTCCAACATAATCACCATCATAGAGTCAAGATGTTCTTTAACCCCTTCAGTGCCCATGACGAGCTGGACTCGTCATGGGCCGCGGTTGCGCTGTGCCCATGACGAGTCCAGCTCGTCATAGACCCCGCCCGCTAATGCAACGGCCGGCACAGGGCGGGGAAAGGGGCGGGCACTGAAGGGGTTAATATCTTAAGTCCCTTCTACTAAGGAGGTTTCAGTACTCATACCTTGTCAGATGCCAGCCTATGAGTCATGCAACCGGCCATTAGATTCAAGAAAGGAGGAGAGCTGGCCATTTACCTTTTTCTCCAAGATTTTGGCTGCTGCTGGTAAAAGGAGATGGGATAAAAGTTGCCGAAGGTGGCCGGATCTACAGTAGGCTTTTTAAATAAGGGCTGGAGAAAAGAGCGTTTTCAGTCAGAAGGAAAACAGCCAAACTTTAGTGAGTTGTGTTCAGAATGTTGTTGTACACAAGATTGATGGTAGAGGCAATCAATTGTAAGATTCAAAGTGGGCAAGGACCTGCTGGGGATCCTGATTTACATTTTTCAAGTTATTTCAGCTAGACTTCCTGTGAAATGTTAAGAGCATTTGAGAGTAGATGATTTGACCCCGAGTCTACAGGCACCTCCAGTGTTATGTTTGTGGGAAAGGATGAATACATTTTCTGAAATTTATCATGAAAAAATGATGATAGATTGTCACAAAGTTCACAAAAAGTGCTGATTTTACTTTTTACGCATCTGAAAGAAACACATAGTGATAGATTCCTTACCTTAGAATTACCCCAGGCGTCAGGCTGGATCCGGAAAGTTTTCGTCAGCAGAACCCCTGTGCGTCGGTAGGTGGCGTCGTGCGGCTCAGCGTCCGTCGTCGGCATCGTGATCGCCTGGATGACGTCGCGGGCAGTACTTAGACACCGGCCACGCACGCTGACATCAGTTCTTTCTTTTTCCGCGCCAGTAAGCGCAGATCCAGGAATTTTTTGACTGAGTTTTTTGAGGCTTGTTGTCTCCTATTTTTCGGAGTCAATCGACTCCTGGTGCCGTAGGGATGCCTGGGTTTAGGAACTGTGGAGACGTGTCACTGCATGATGTTGGTAACGGGCCCACACCGAATGTGTCTCTACTGCCTGGGGCACGACGACGACTGCTGGACTATCGCGCCGAAAACTTTGCGGGAGAGGTCCCGAAAGTTACTGAAAGTCCGGCAGTCGGCTCCGCGCCGTTCAAGGTCCCGGTCCCGTGGGAGGTCGAAGGAACGGTCGCGGAGTCGTCCCCATCATTCTTCTGGATCTAAGTCTTCGCACTCAGGGTCAGGTAAGTAGAAGCATTCCAAAAAGAAGTTGAAGAAGCGTCGTCGCTCTTCGGCTTCCCCTCGCCCGTTGTGGCTGAGGGTGCGGCCACCCCCGCAGCTCCGGCGGAGCCTGTGACATCGCCGTCGGCCTACCCGCCCTTCCCGCATCCAGCGGCGACACCTGCTGAGGTGCAAGAGTTTCTTGCTGCCATGGCCCGACTCTTTGGGCCATCTGGCCCCACCGGTGGGCCTCTGGGCCCCGCGGGCCCGACTGGGGGTCCTGTTGTTCCATCGCCACGGGCTCCGGCCCCAGCATCACCAACGGCTCCGGTGCCGCAGGCCCCCATGCAATCTGGGATCGGACCCCGGTCGACGTCGGTTGACCTTGTTATGCCTCTACCGACGTCGACTCCACCGGCACCGCTTCCGACATCGCCCGCTCCTTGGGACGGTGTCATCTCCGGTTTCAGCCCTGAACCGGACATGGAGCCGGATCGGCGTCAATGGGATTTATTTCCTATGTCCGTTCTCTGTATTTTCAGCCGTGCCACAGACTTCGGAGGAAGGGGAGGGCTGGGAGGGGTCTGAGGACCCTCTCGTAGCTCCCTACAGTGGCCACCAGGAAGAACATCCTGACAGAAGTGCTCCAACCGGCGGCAACCTCTTCGGAGCCCTTGCTGCCCTTCAAAGACGCACTTTCGGACGTTCTTTTGGGCACCTGGTCCAGGCCCAACACAGGGGCTCCTGTGGATAGGAACATGGCCCAACACCATCATCCGGCTCCGGGCGACCCCCTCTTTCTCTCTAAACACCCTACTCCTGAGAGCTTGGTTGTCCTGGCCTCTCCGTCCCAAAGTGCGTTCCCTTCCGCACCTCCGGATAGGGAATCCAAGAAGCTGGAGCAGCTTGGCAAGAAACTGTTTTCATCTGCCTGCTTAGGGCTGCGGTCGGTGAACACCGCATGCCTTGTGGGCCATTATTCCCACTATCTGTGGGATACCGTTGCGCAGGTGATGCCTAGCTGTCCAGAGGAGGTCCAGGCAGTCCTCACCCAAGCTGTTGCTGCTGGAGAGACGCAGCTAAGTTCACCATTTGTTGTGGGCTTGACACCGCCGACTCAATGGGCAGAGCGATTTCCACGACGGTGTCGCTTAGGTGCCACGCCTGGTTGAGAACAACTGGCTTTTCAGGGGATGTCCAGAATACCCTGATGGACATACCCTTTGATGGCATTCGCCTTTTTGGCAACAAGGCAGATAGTGCGCTGGAGCGCTTTAAGGACTCCCGGGCTATGGCCAAGTCCTTGGGCCTGTCGGCCACTCGGCCTCCTCCGTCTTTCGCTCCTATCGTGGCCGTGGAAGGGGCGACCCACTACGTTTGCAGAGCCACAGGCCGACACAGCAACAACCTCAGCATCGCCGCGGGCGTGGGAACCGCTGAGGCGGTTCAGGGGGCCAGCGGGCGGGTCAGTCCACCTCCACCCCCGCGGCATCCACTGCTAAGCCTTCCTAGTCCATCCTTTCAGGTCCATCAAACGCCAGTGGGAGGACAGATTCACCATCATCTCCCCAACTGGCGCACCATCACATCAGACCAGTGGGTGCTGCAAATTGTCCGAAGGGGCTACTCCCTCCCCTTCGAGACTACCCCTCCAACCATGCCACCTCAGTACCACCGCATGTCGGGGGATCACTTGGCACTTCTCCAGCAGGAAGTTGCGGCCCTCTTGGCCAAGGGGGCCATTGAGCGCGTTCCGACGCCCGAAGTAGGTCGTGGCTGTTATTCCCACTACTTTGTGGTTCCAAAGAAGGACAAGGGCCTGCGTCCTATCTTAGACCTTCGGAACGTCAACGGAAGGAGAAGTTCAAGATGCTCACATTGGCTCAGGTCTTGTCTGCCCTAGACCCGCAAGACTGGATGGTAGCGTTGGACTTGCTGGACGCCTACTTTCATATTCCAGTCCTGCCGGCTCACCGGCGTTACCTGCGGTTCACGGTTGGCCACGAGCACTTTCAGTTCACCGTGCTCCCTTTTGGCCTTACCAGCGCCCCTCAGGTGTTCACGAAAGTGATGGTGGTGGTCGTAGCTCATCTGCGCAGATCAGGGGTTTCAGCCTTCCCCTATCTCGATGACTGGCTGTTGAAGGCGGGATCACCCCAGGCAGTCGTCTCCCACCTCCAGACTACGGCCGACCTCCTGCATTTGCTAGAGTTCTCCATCAACGTGCCGAAGTCACACCTGGTGCCCCCTCAGAAGCTCCTTTTAATCGGAGTGGTTTTGGACACTGTGCAGTTTTGGGTTTATCCTCCCGAACAGCGAGTCCGGGACATTCGGGCTATGATTCCGATCTTTCAGCCCTTGTCCTGGGTTTCGGTCAGGATGACCCTGAGGCTGCTGGGCCTCATGTCCTCCTGCATCCTGCTGATCAACCATGCCAGGTGGCATATGCGGGCTCTGCAGTGGGACCTGAAGTTCCAGTGGGCGCAGCATCAGGGGGACCTGTCCGGACACATCCAGATCTCGGAGGGCACTGCACAGCAATTGCAGTGGTGACTCATGAACCAACATTGGGTCAGCGACAGATCCCTCTCCCTTCCCCAACCGGAGCACACGGTGGTGACGGATGCGTCCCTCCTGGGATGGGGTGGCCACATGGGAGAGCCAGAGATCAGAGGCCTCTGGTCTCTGGCGGAGTCCAGGCTCCATATCAACCTTCTGGAGCTTCGGGACGATCCATCTTGCACTGAAGGCATTCCTTCCCTCTGTCAAGGGGAGTGCAGTGCAGGTGTTCACGGACAACACCACCGCCATGTAGTATTGCAACAAGCAGGGCGGAGTGGGGTCGTGGACCCTATGTGAGGAGGCTCTGTGCCTCTGGACATGGCTGGAACATCAGGGCATTTCCCTGGTGGTTCAACACCTGGCAGGTTCCCTGAACGCCAGGGCAGACGATCTCAGCCGCAGGTGCATGATGGATCACGAATGGCGGCTGCACTCGGAGGTGGCGTGTTAGACGGACCGGGAGGGTCGGCCGAGGACAAGGGGAGAGGTCTCCGGGGAGAGCCGTCTCCAGCGATCGTACAGACAAATAACTTCCCCCCCACAGACAGATACCACACAAGGATAAGATTTAGCGTTCTTTATATGCACTTCTTACGGTACGATGAAATGGTACAAGGAGGTCTGGACTCAGGGGTCCCCTCGATTAAGTCTCTCAAGATAGGAAAAGGGGTAGCGGGACAGTCTGGTTACCAGTCTGGTAGTTCGGATGATATGGTGATTAGCTCACAATCCTCGAGCTTGGTGGTTTAGCTGGTACGGGCCGCGGCAGCGCCAGCAGGTCCCGGTGGAGATGGTCGATACACGGTCCGCGGCAGCGCCAGCAGGTCCCGGTGAAGATGGTCGAGGTACGGTCCGCGGCAGCGCCAGCAGGTCCCGGTGAAGGTGGTCGTTACAACGGTCCGCGGCAGTGCCAGCAGGTCCCGACGAGGATGGATGTTGCAGAAGGCCGCGGCAGCGCCAGCAGGCAGGACGATAGTTCGCAAGGTAGGGCTACGGCAGCGCCAGTAGTCCGTCAAGGCTGAGTTCTCTTGGTGTCTCTCGACTCCAGGATACAACTACCTCCCTGCTCCGGAGCTGCCCCAGTTATAGGGCAGGCGCCCTTTGATGTCCGGACCCTCGCACTTGGAGGTCGGAGGGTCCGGGATGAAGGTGTCCAGACACCCAGCAGGGGGTGGAGCCAGCGCCTGGGGGAGCTGGAGGCGATCGGTACCTGGCGGGGGAGAGTCCTTGGCGCTTCATTCTCCCATTGACCTGCCAAGTGGTCCGCTCACCTCCTGGGTGGATGGTGGTGCCGGGATGTCGGGGCCGGCCAGGCCCAGGGTTAGGGTCGGATGGAGGCCACGCGGCCTCGTGGCGCAGGGCCCAAGATGGCGGCTTGACCCGGCCGGGGGAGCCGGTGGTGGCTTGGGTCCGTGATACATGGAGGTCCGAGGGCAGGGATTCCGTCGGGAGACGGGGTGCGGGTGATTCTCGTGGGGCACGCCTGGTGGGCCTGGGCTGGGGCCCTGTCATGCGGGGAGGGAGCCAGCCCTTCGTGTGGCCTGTCCAACATGCGTCCCCCCCAGCTGAAGGCGGGGAGAGTCACCAATCTCCTTGGGGACTCTCCTCGTCGAGGCGGAAAAATCGTGACAGGCCATCCGCGTTGGCGTGGTCTTGGCCCGGTCGGTGCTCCACGGTGAAGTCCATTCCCTGCAGGGAGATGGACCAGCGCAATAGTTTTGGGTTCTCCCCCCGCATCTGCATCAGCCACTGCAGGGGTCGATGGTCGGTTTGTACCCGGAAGTGGGTACCGAAGAGATAGGGCCGGAGCTTTTTGAGGGCCCACACCACTGCGAAGGCCTCCCTTTCAATTGTGCTCCAGCGCTGTTCTCGGGCCAGGAGACGTCGGCTGATGAAGGCCACCGGCTGGTCATGACCTTCGGGGTTCACTTGGGAAAGAACCGCCCGATGCCGTGGTCGGAGGCGTCTGTCTGTACCACGAATTCCCGACTGTAATCGGGGGCCTGGAGTACAGGGGCGGTGCACAGGGCGGCCTTCAGCTTTTCGAAGGCCGCTTGACAGTCGGTGGTCCAGTTAATCCGCTTCGGCTGGTTTTTGGACGTGAGACCCGTGAGGGGCCCCACAATGCTGCCGTAGTCCCTCACGAACCGCCGGTAGTAGCCGGTGAGCCCCAAGAAGGCTCGGACCTCGGTCTGGGTGGCGGGGGGCTGCCAGGACTGGATGGCAGCAATTTTAAGTTGCAGCGGGGCCACCAGCCCGCTTCCCACCTGGTGCCCAAGGTAGGTCACGGACCCTTGACCAATTTGGCATTTGCCGGCCTTAATCGTGAGGCCGGCCCGCTGGAGGGCTTGTAGGACCTCTTGGAGGTGGAGGAGGTGGTCGGACCAGTGGCGGCTGTATACAGCGATATCGTCCAGGTAGGCTGCGCTGAACTCTTCGAGCCCAAGACCTGGTTCACAAGACGTTGAAACGTGGCGGGGGCGTTCTTCATGCCGAAGGGCATGACCTTGAAGTGGTAGTGGCCATCGGGGGTAGAGAAGGCAGATCGTTCCTGAGCCCGGGGTGTGAGGCCGATCTGCCAGTAGCCCGCTGTTAGGTCGAAGATACTGAGGTAGCGGGCGGCCCCCAGCCGGTCGATCAGTTCGTCCGCCCGGGGGATAGGGTGAGCGTCGGTCCGGGTGACAGCGTTCAAGCCCCGGTAGTCGACGCAGAATCTCAGTTCAGGTGTGGTGCCGGGGGCAGCGGCTTTGGGTACCAATACAACCGGGCTGGCCCAGGGACTGTCCGAGGGCTCGATGACCCCGATCGTGAGCATTCTGGCTACTTCTTCTTGTATGCAAGCCCGTACCCGATCTGGTACGCGATAGGCCCGGTGTCGGATAGGGGGACTGTCCCCGGTGTCCACGTCGTGCAAGCACCAAGGGGTGACCCCGGGGGTGAGGGAGAACAGTGTAGCGAACCGCAGCAGGAGGTCCCGGCAGCCCTGGCGTTGCTCTGGGGTGAGGGCATCGGAGAGCCGGACCCCGTCCATGGAACCGTCGTTCTCCTGAGCCTTCAGTAGATCCGGGAGGGGTTCGGAGTCTTCCTCTGCCCCACTGTCCGTAGCCATCAGGAGGCTAAGTTCTGAGCGCACAAAGTGTGGTTTGAGTCTGTTGGTGTGGAGGACCCGAAGGGGGTTCCGGGGGGTCCCCATGTCGATGAGGTAAGTGACGGGGCTTTTGCGCTCGACCACTTTGAAGGGCCCCGTCCACTTATCTTGCAAGGCACACGGTTCGGTGGGGGACATCACCCACACTTGTTGACCAGGTTCGAACTCGACGGAGGAGGCATTGTGATCATACCACCTCTTCATGTCTTCCTGGCTGGCCTCGAGGTTCGCCTTGGCCATCTCCCTGAAGCGCCGAGTCTGGTTGCGTAGGGCCAGGAGGTACTTGAAGACGTCTGGAAGGGTCTTTAGGGGGGCCATCTCCCAACCTTCTTTGACTAGGCTGAGGGGCCCTCGCACAGGGTGCCCGTACAGGAGTTCGAAAGGGCTAAAACCGAGGGATTTCTGGGGAACTTCCCGGTAGGCGAAGAGGAGGCACGGGAGTAGTACATCCCACTGGCGTCGGAGGGGCTCTTCCAATCCCCCAATCATCCCCTTGAGAGTGCGGTTGAATCGCTCCACTAGTCCATTCCCCTGGGGGTGATAGGGGGTCGTGAATCTGTAGGTGACCCCGCACTGTTGCCAGAGGGACTTCATGTATTTGGAGATGAAGTTCGTCCCTCGGTCGCTGACGACTTCTCGGGGGAAGCCCACCCGGGAGAAGATCCCCATTAGGGCCCGGCCAACCACCGGAGCGGTCACAGTTCGTAGGGGCACCGCCTCGGGGTAGCGGGTGGCGTGGTCCACCAGTACTAGGATGAACCTGTGTCCTTGCGCCGTGCGGGGGTCCAGGGGCCCCACAATGTCTATCCCTACCCTCTCGAACGGGGTAGTGACCACTGGGAAGGGTTGTAGAGGGGCTTTCAGCTTACGGCCACTCTTCCCGCTGGCTTGGCACGTGGGGCAGGACCGGCAGTGGTTCAGGACGTCGTTCCTCATCTTCGGCCAGAAAAAGTGGGTTACTAGGCGACTGTAAGTTTTGTCCTGGCCCAGGTGTCCAGCCAGGGGTACATCGTGGGCCAGGTTGAGCAGAAAGTCTCTGAAGCGTAGAGGTACCACTAGTACTCGACTGGCCCCTAGCTCCGCGATTCTTTGCTCGCTGTATAGCAGGTCGTTATCCCAGTAGACCCAGTGAGTTCCGGTGGAGTCCCCTGCGCTCTGGGCGCTGGCTTGTTGGCGGAGTCCCTCGAGGGAGGGGCAGGTCTTTTGCTCCTGGCGGAACTGTTCCTGGGTGGGCCCCCCTTCTTGACGCCATTGAGCCAGGCCGGGTAGGTCCTGGGGTTGCGTGTCCCCTCCGATCGTGGGTTCCGGGGGGTTGGCCTCGTCGTTGTCTTCTACTGGGGTGACCGGGGGCGGAGGTGCTGGCCATTCCGGTTCTTCGGATCGGGGGACGGCACGGGCGGCCATGGACCGGGTGGTTACGCAGGCCCAGTCCGGGAGGCCCAGCATCCCCAGGTGCTCTCTTCTCTCGACGGTGGCCCACGGGGAACTCTCAAGGTCATTCCCCAGGAGGCAGTCCACGGGGGCATCATCCCGGACCGTCACCTTCAACAGGCCGGAGACCCCTCCCCATTCGAAGGGGACGCAGGCCATTTGACACAGACTTTCGGAGTTGTCGGCTGAGCGGACGGGGCAGAGAATGTTCGGCAGGATCTGCTCGGGCTTCACCAGGTGACAGCGGACGGCCGTCACACTGGCGCCTGTGTCACGTAAGGCCCCGGCCCGATGCCCATTAATGGTCACCCACTGACCGTATTTCCTGGTGTTGGCGGGTAGGGGAGCCCGCGGGACCATGTCTTTTCCCCCTAGACACGCTAGAACCATGGCGGCCGGTTCCCACTCTTGCTGGGCCGGCTCATACTCTCCCTGTTCCTCTGATAGTCGTTCTTCCCCCAGGGCGGCGGCAGCCACCTGGCGGGGCTTGGGCGTTTGGTTCTGCGGGCAGCTCGGGTCATTGGTGTAGTGGCCGACTCGCTGGCATCGGTGGCACGTGACGTTGGCTCGGAACCCAGGACGCATCGGGGGGTTGCCCCGGCCGGTCGGGGGCGGGGTGCTGGTCACGGTTGTTGCCGGGGGGCTGTCTCTCCCTCGCCCCTGGCCTCCTCCTCCTCCCCGGGGACGGTGCTGGCCTTGGTTGCTTCGGTTTTGCTCGTGTGGTCCCCTCCGGCCCACTCAGGTGCTTTCCCATCGATCAGCCTCAGCGGCGAGCTGCCGGGGGTCAGTCAGTTTACTGTCGAGGAGGTGCTGCCTGAGCTCGACGAAACAGTTGTTCGACAGGTGTTCCCATACCATAAGGTTAAAGAGTTGTTCGTAGGTTGTTACCTGGCTCCCCTTGATCCAACCCTCGAAGGCTCGGCTGAAATAGTTGACGTACTCCACCCAAGTTGTACCCGGGATCCGGGTGCAATCTCTGAACCTCTGGCGGTACATCTCGGGTGTGAGGCCGTAGCGGGTGAGGAGGGCAGCCTTCATGTGGTCGTAGGACGACATTTGGTGATCTGGGAGCTGCAGCAGGGCATCGCGGCCTTCGTTGACGAACCTCCCCCATAGTCCGGCTCCCCAATCACTCCGGTCGATCCGGTGGGAGGTCATGGCGATCTCGTAGGCTTTGAACCACTGTTGTATGTCGTCTTCTCGAACATACTCTCGGACAACATCCTTGGGGATGTGGACTTTTTTCTCGGTTGCCCCCGGGGTGTGCGGTCGCTCAGGCATCCCCGATTCTTTATTCTGTTTCCGAAGTTCTATTTCCGCCAGTTTGCGCTCGTGTTCGAGTGTTATTCTTTTTTCCTCAAGCTCTCTCTGTCTTTGCTTTTCTTCTCGCTCTTCTCGGAGCCGCAGATGCTCTAGATTTATTTTCTGCTCGGCTAACTTGAGTTCACCGTCCATCTTGAGTCGTGCCATTTCCAATTCGTGTAGTCTGGTTCTTTCTCTTTCCTGGATCTCCTCCTGCGAGAGGCCCGTTCCCCGCTCCTCGGGGGCCGTGGCGTTCCCCTCTGGTGCGACACTGTTTTGGTCGGAGGGTCCGGTGATCCCAGTTTCTGTCCACGACTCAAGGGCGTGCTTCAAATCATCTTTGGTACTCAGGCCGGTGGTAGCAATGCCTAGTTCCATGCAGAATTGTTTAAGTTCGCGGTGGCTATATTCTTCCAACTTATCCATTTGGAACTTTTCAGTGGAACCGCTATCTTTGGCTGACATCGTGGTTTTGTCGTGGGGTGAGCTACTTTCTGTACGATTACGCGTTGATTCGGATCGCGCCGCTGGCCACCAATGTTAGACGGACCGGGAGGGTCGGCCGAGGACAAGGGGAGAGGTCTCCGGGGAGAGCCGTCTCCAGCGATCGTACAGACAAATAACTTCCCCCCCACAGACAGATACCACACAAGGATAAGATTTAGCGTTCTTTATATGCACTTCTTACGGTACGATGAAATGGTACAAGGAGGTCTGGACTCAGGGGTCCCCTCGATTAAGTCTCTCAAGATAGGAAAAGGGGTAGCGGGACAGTCTGGTTACCAGTCTGGTAGTTCGGATGATATGGTGATTAGCTCACAATCCTCGAGCTTGGTGGTTTAGCTGGTACGGGCCGCGGCAGCGCCAGCAGGTCCCGGTGGAGATGGTCGATACACGGTCCGCGGCAGCGCCAGCAGGTCCCGGTGAAGATGGTCGAGGTACGGTCCGCGGCAGCGCCAGCAGGTCCCGGTGAAGGTGGTCGTTACAACGGTCCGCGGCAGCGCCAGCAGGTCCCGACGAGGATGGATGTTGCAGAAGGCCGCGGCAGCGCCAGCAGGCAGGACGATAGTTCGCAAGGTAGGGCTACGGCAGCGCCAGTAGTCCGTCAAGGCTGAGTTCTCTTGGTGTCTCTCGACTCCAGGATACAACTACCTCCCTGCTCCGGAGCTGCCCCAGTTATAGGGCAGGCGCCCTTTGATGTCCGGACCCTCGCACTTGGAGGTCGGAGGGTCCGGGATGAAGGTGTCCAGACACCCAGCAGGGGGTGGAGCCAGCGCCTGGGGGAGCTGGAGGCGATCGGTACCTGGCGGGGGAGAGTCCTTGGCGCTTCATTCTCCCATTGACCTGCCAAGTGGTCCGCTCACCTCCTGGGTGGATGGTGGTGCCGGGATGTCGGGGCCGGCCAGGCCCAGGGTTAGGGTCGGATGGAGGCCACGCGGCCTCGTGGCGCAGGGCCCAAGATGGCGGCTTGACCCGGCCGGGGGAGCCGGTGGTGGCTTGGGTCCGTGATACATGGAGGTCCGAGGGCAGGGATTCCGTCGGGAGACGGGGTGCGGGTGATTCTCGTGGGGCACGCCTGGTGGGCCTGGGCTGGGGCCCTGTCATGCGGGGAGGGAGCCAGCCCTTCGTGTGGCCTGTCCAACATGGCGTAAGGTCTCTTTCAACAGTGGGGAGAGCCTTGGTTAGATCTATTCGCCACCGAAGAGAACCCGCAATGTCCGCAGTTCTGCGCGTTGGAATTTCCAAGGCGGCATTCGCTCGAAGACGCTTTTCGTCGCAAGTGGAGTTGCGGTCTATTGTACGCCTTTCCGCCTATACCACTTCTGCCCAGAGTGCTGAAGAAGATCAGACGCGACCGGGCCCAAGTCATTCTTGTGGCGCCGGACTGGGCTCGAAGAGTTTGGTATCCCGAGCTACTCAGTTTGAGCGTGGATCCCCTGATTCGTCTGCCTCTTCGGGAGGATCTTCTGTCACAGCAACAGGGGACAGTCCTTCACCTGAACCTGTCCAGTCTCCATCTCCTTGCGTGGAGATTGAGCGGCAGCAGTTGATTCCCTTTGACTTGCCTCCTGAAGTCTGTGATGTCAATCTGGCAGCCAGGCGTCCCTCCACTAAAGTGGTATACGCCTGCAGGTAGAGCAAATTTGTGGCATGGTGCACAGCAAAGGCTGTGGATCCCCTTTCTGCCCCTCTTTCCGAGGTCCTTTTGTTCCTTCTTTCTTTGGCCCGGCAGGGCTCTGCTCTGGGCACTATTAAAGGCTATCTTTCTGCCATTTCGGCCTTTCTCAGATTCCCTGATCAGCCCTCTCTTTTCAAGTCCCCTGTTGTAAATAGATTTCTCAAAGGCATTACACACCTTTTCCCTCCTATTCTGGTTGTGATGCCTGTGGGACTTGAATCTAATTCTAACCTATCTGATGTGTGCTCCTTTCGAGCCTATTCACAACTGTACTCTTCGTCTTTTGACTCTGAAGACTGCCTTCCTGATTGCCATCACCTCCGCTAGGCGAGTGAGCGAGCTCCAGACTCTTTCTTTTAAACCTCTATTCGTTTCCATTCATCCGGACAAGGTGGTGCTCAGGCCCCGGCCTTCCTTTTTGCCAAAAGTTGTCACGGCCTTTCATATTGGGCAGACTGTTACCTTGTCCACTTTCTTCCCGTCTCCACATCATTCCAGAGAGGAAGAAAGGCTCCACCGTCTGGACCCAAAACATGCGCTTTCATTTTACCTCCACCGCACACAACAGTTCCGGGTGGATGACCAACTCTTTGTTGGCTTCGTTGGCACCAAGAAAGGTCAGGCGGTGCACAAGAGGACTATCTCCCACTGGGTTGTCTTGTGCATCAAAGCCTGTTACTCTTTGGCTAATAAGGAGCCTCCGGTGGGGCTGTGTGCTCATTCCACTCGAGCAACTGCAGCCACTACTGCATTAGGACGGGGTGTTCCCCTGCAGGACATCTGTCAGGCAGCTACGTGGGCCTCGCTGCACACGTTTACAAAACATTATTGCCTGGACAGCCAAGTCCGGAGAGACTGCTTTTTTGGCCGTTCTATTCTCCAGGACTTTCTGGTGTGATCTTGGTTCGCAGACCCACCATCGGGGTTGATATTGCTGGGGTATCTATTCTAATGTAAGGAATCTATCACTACATGTTTCTTTCAGATGAACAAGTTACTTACCTTCGGTAACGATGTATCTGTCAGAAACATTAGTAGTGATAGATTCCTTAACACCTCACCCATCCTCCCCGTTCTGCGTACTGATTTCTAGGGTTAAGGTCATCCCTTTGAGGGCCCTAGTTTCAAGGCACCAGTGGTCAGTATCTTGCATGGCTCTGCGTTCCTGGCGCGGTAAGTCGTGTACAGAACTGACGTCAGCGCGCGTGGGCGGCGTCTAAGTACTGCCTGCGACGTCATCCCGGCGATCACGACGCCGACGATGGACGGGGAGCCGCACAACACCACCTACCGACATGCAGGGGTACTGCTGACGAAAACTTTCCGGATCCAGCCTGGGGGTAATTCTAAGGTAAGGAATCTATCACTACTAATGCATCGTTACCGAAGGTAAGTAACTTGTTCTTCAGGGACGAGAAAAGAATGGACAATTTTTACTACCTCACGTCAGGTATTTGAAGCTGCTAAAATTTGAGAGGAAAAGAACTATCTGTTCTTTACGGGAATATTTGCAAAAAAATTTCAGATCTTCTTTGTATTGATCTTTGCTTGCACAATAGGATTTTCTCCAAAGTCGCTCCAAATTTTTACAATTCTCTTCCCTTAATATATGAAGAGAACCATAGGGCTGAGGGCTTGGACCTTTTTGTTACCTGAAGTTTTAATGAAGCCACTGAATGAAGGGTATTATTAATACATTTGTTAAACCTGGTCTCATCTGTGTTAAGGACTCCTGAAGGTATAGAAGATCGTATCTTTAGGGAGAGGGGTAATATCTCGCAGGAAAGGACTGGATCGAAGAAGATGGACGAGGAGGTAATGCCACAATTATTTACTGGTAATCTTCATCACTTCATCTTCCCCGGTACAGTCCCATTTTTCCCACTTTCCATATGTATATATAACATTAAAACAGGCAGAGTTTTATCTTGGAGCCCACTGGAGGGCTATAAATGTATCCCGAATCTACATGCAGGAATTGAACCCTTTCACTAAATTTCCCAGCATACATTGTTGGAACTCGATAATGGGGGCACACCTGAGGCCAATTAAAATTGAAATAAGGAGCGAGGGAAATGTGGCTGCTATGAACTGTTTTCCTGACATGTGGCCTCTGATGAGAAGCGAGAATGCTTCGAAACGCGTAAGGCCAAGGGATTGAGTATCGGGATGAGAAGCTACATGTTTTAAATGTTTACAACTTCCCTGTGAGCGGAGTGCGGCCTCACATCTGAGCATCTTTGGGGAAATATATATCTGGGTAGTGAAGGCCATGTTGGGGAAATTTTACAGGCCAGCTAGTTAGGGAACAGATTCTCCTGGAAGGAAATGAAGTCTAGCAGGTAAGGACTGGATCATGGAAGATTGACGGGGAGGTAATTTGCCTTTCTTACTTCCAAATGTAGATAAACCTGCTGAATACTTTTGCCCACCATTGACGCATTATTTCATTGTCCACAGGATAGGATGCCTGGCGTAGATCTGAGATGCCAGTCACCTCCTAATCTGCATTAGAGTGAGTTATTGCTTTTGTAATGTTCTGGTTTTCATGTAAAATGTGTATGTGCCGTGCAGGTGTGTTTACTGTGGTTCACACACATCTAGAGTATGCAGCTTATATGGTGGTCGTAAGCATGCTGGGTTGCTGAGCACACTAAATATTGAACGGCTGATTTTTTTTCATTTGGCCTGGCACTGTCTATTTTTTAAACCATTAGTAACATCACTGACTATCAAATGGACACGTCCCCTCTTGTAGCACAGGTAGGGTATGTGGGTGAGATCCCCACTGCGCAGCAGAAAGCCAATTGCAATATGTTGCTCCTCGCCATGGGTAGAAATGCAATGGCATGGACACGCGGGCCTCCACCTAGGATCACAAAATGGCGGACTCACGCAGCCTACCGTGATGACGTTACTGACACGTTCGCGTCCATGTCTACGGTGCCTATAGAAAATGGACCAAAACAGATGGGGGTCCTTTGATGTCGTATCTTCCCAGTAGATACTGCGCCTTTCCTGAGATTCCTAACCCTAATTTTAAAGATGACCAAAATAATATACAGTCATTATTCTTGATAAGCACGTAGGCAAATGTTGCAAATATGTGATTGCAAAATGTTTGCCTAACCTCCAAACCTAATCTATGGATGCAATCTTATTCCTGGAGGGGTAACCGCAACAAGCTTTCCTAACCTTTCAAGGTGGAATGATAAATATTTTTTTATGTTGCTGCTTGTATATTGTGTAAATCGCTTTTCCGTAAAGTATGACTCTATATTGCTGTATATATAAAATGTATTTTGACATCACCCTTGATACAATTTGTCCTCAAATGGTAGGACTCACAGTTCTATCTAAACCTACATAAATACAATATTAACATGTTTAGTGGTATGATGTCTCATCTTTGGTAGGATGATGTCCCATGTTTGGTGGAATGATGTCCCATGTTTGGTGGAATGATGTCTCATGTTTGGTGGGATGACCTCTCATGTTTGGTGGGATGACGTCTCATGTTTGGAGGGATGATGTCCCAAGTTTAATAGGATGATGTCTCATCTTTGGTAGGATGTTGTCCCATGTTTGGTGGCATGATGTCTCATGATTAGATGGATGCAGTTTCATGCATGGAGCGCTACAGTTTTTTGGTTGAATGGATGCAGTCTTGTGTTTTGCAGCATGCTTCCTCATGTGTGGAGAAATGCCGTCTGATTTTTGGAGGGATTCTGTCTCATGTTCGGAGGTACGCCATCTCTTGTTTGTAGCAGTGCAGACTATTTCTTGAGGAAATGCAGTCTCTCGCTTGCGTCAGAGCAACCTCGTGTTTGGAGGAATGCAATGTCATGCTTAGAGGGGGTGTAGTCTAATTCCTGGATTGATGTAGTCTCATGCTTGAAGGTGTGCTGTCTCGTGCTTGGAAGAATTAGTACCATGTTCTGAGGAACGCTGTGTTATATTTGGAGTGATGCAGTCTCATGTTTTGGAGCCGTGTTGTCTATTGCTTTAGACGGTGCAGTCTCATACTTGAATCAATGCAGTCTCATATTTGGAGGGATGGTGCAATCTCATGTTTGGAGGGTGTACAGTCTCATGTTTGAAGACATGCAGTCTCTCATGTTTGAGGACATGCAGTCTCTCATGTTTGAAGACATGCAGTTTCATGTTTGAAGATATGTAGTCTCTAGTTTGAAGGCATGCAGTCTCACGCTCGAAGACATGCAGTCTCACGTTTGAAGACATGCAGTCTCACATTTGAAGGCATGCTGCCACATGTTGAAGGCATGCTGCCACCTGTTTGAAAGTCTAATCTTTGAAGACATGTAGTCTCATGTTTGAAGACATGCAGTCTCATGTTTGAAGGCTTGCTGCCTCATGTTTGAAGACATGCAGACTCATGTTTGAAGGCATGCTGCCTCATGTTTGGAGGCATGCAGAGTCATGTGTGAAGGAATGCAGTCTCATGTGTGATGCAGAGTCATGTGTGAAGGAATGCAGTCTCATGTGTGAAGGCATGGAGTCTCATGTGTGAAGACATGCAGCCTCATGTTTGAAGGCATGCAGTGAGGAACAGTTGTAGGGGTGGGATGCACACCATATTTTCATATCTCATGCAACTTATCAAGTTCCTCTTTGAGTGCGTGCACATTGGTATGATGCCTTGCCCATATGGCACCTGTAATTAATAACAACGTAGTGGATCGGGGCGTACTCTCACCCCAAAGCTAAACACACAGCAAAAATGCACCTTTGTGGCATTTATTCCAATCTTTACTCCAATTTTTATCCATTTTAGTCAAGTACGTCATCCTTTTAAGCCTCTGTTTGTGTTCCACTTATATTCTCCTCCACACGTGGGATGTTGTGCCATTTACCAAAATTCTAATGTTCAAACCGTGCCCATCCGGACCTCTTGTTTAAACACGACAAATGCACTTGTTCGTCCAAAGCAGTGTTTATTTAAAACCCAATGCATTTCGGGCTACAAGCGCCCTTCGTCAGGCGTATCTGCCGAAAACATTCAAACTAATCCGTCACCATCTCCGTTCTAATTGATGTTTGAAGGCATGCTGCCTCGTGTTTGAAGGCATGCAGTCTCATGTTTGAAGGCTTGCTGCCTCATGTTTGAAGACATATAGCCTCATGTTTGAAGGCAGCCTCATGTTTGGAGACATGCAGTCTCATATGTGAAGGCATGCAGTCTCATGGGTGAAGGCAGGCAGTCTCATGTGTGAAGGCAAGCAGTCTCATTTTTGAAGGCATGATGTCTCCTGTTTAAAAGGATGCAGTCTCGTGTTTGAAGGCATGCAGTGTCCAGTTTGAAGGTATGCAGTCACATGTTTGGAGGGATGCAGTCTTATGTTTGAAGACTTGTAGTCTCCTGTTTGAAGGCATGCTGCCTCATGTTGGATGGAATGGAGACAGTCTCTTGCTAGGATGTGCAGTCCATTGTTTGGAGGGAAGCAGACTGTTGACTGGGGGCGGACAGGCCCGGATTTAGTCGGGAGGGCAACCAGGGGCCTGTCATGTGCAGGCTATAGGGATGGCCATGGGGCACGTGGACGGCCCTTCCCCCTTGATCATTACAGGTAGCAAAGATGGCGGATTGTGTTCTTTCATCAATTGTTCATTAAATGGATTAAAAATATAATGACGGAAAACAGTGTTTAAAAAGGACAATAACAATAAACAAATGTCAGTGGTTTCATATTGATTTCATAGTGGAGGAAACCGAGATTGAGATTAGAGCAGAGGCTAAAAATGTTTATACTGGGCCTGCACGTTGGTGCTTCACTCCACACCACACAGCTAATCCCTCAAAAAATAGGGGCACACATAGGGCACAGATACACCCTAACACGCAGCCATACAGTCAAACACATACACACACACAGGGCGTTAAGTGAGATGAAAAAAGGGGGTGTCTCTCAAAGGGGCGTGGCCATTGTAATTAGGGGCGTGGCTGAAAACACCTGAGCTAAAAAATCTGTGCTGAGCTTAGTGTGCCGCCCGTCTGGTATTTTGCTGTTTCTGTCATTTCATCCAGATAAACAATACAACAGGTAACATTATAACTACAACAAGCCAGGATTATTGGCTTTATAAATGGTTGTTAGTTGCATAAGATAAATAAGGAACAACTACAGCTTTGTTGCATAGAACATTGAAAATGCTTCCGTTCTGAAATGATGAGACTGTGAAAGAACTACAACGAGTCTCTTAGAAGTTACATCAAAGGCAGGGAAGGGTGGTGCTGCTGCAGAGGTAAGATTTATGTATTTTTACCTTGAGGGTGAGGGCAGAAACGGAGAGCCCGATAGGGAGCTGTCTTAGCACCTGCTTTTAAGAACTGCCAGTGCTTTCAATCTATCCGCCCAAGCCCTCAAGGGTATATTGGGTTTGCCCTCCATTTGGTTCAGTGCTCAGCACCGGCAGGATCCGGCCCACTTAAAGCCCTGCCCCCACACACACGTGAATGACCAGCACACGCGCAGACACGCACAAATACAGACACACCCAAACACACAAGCATACTATCTCCAGTGGTCGAAGTGGGGGAAAAAAGTAGGGGAACTGTGGACAGAGAATCAGAGGGCGGGAATAACCCAAGGATTAGATCTCTGGGCGGAGCCAGGGGTGTGGCCAGAATGCGCAAACATCCCAATTTTTAGTATTTGTTTGGCATTTCACTGCCTAGTTTAATCAATTAATGGATACACTTGATTATTTAAGGTTATAATGAGTTATTGACATTAAAATACATTCACAAAGTGGTAAATGCTTCTAATCACAGAATGTCCCAAATACGATAAAATGTGGAAGCACAAGCCATTTGTCTCTGAGCCATGGAGTTTCTGTCATCAGCACTTCTCCCTTTTTTAACAACAGCAGTTCAAACATGAATGGCAAAATAATTTAGTTTGCAAATATTTTCTATATGATTATGGCTCTGCCATATTTGCCTCATTTTACAAGATCTGCTGCATGATCTGACCATTTAAACTAATAAATTGTTTATTGCTCAAACGTATCAAAAGTTAACAAAAAATGTGACTTGTGTTGCTGCGTAGTGGATGGCCTATTGCAAAGGTTGACTGATCACCTTTCTCACTGCTGCATTTGTATGTTACACTGGTACTAATAAGGCAAAATCTTTCCAGAGACTGTTAGCGTGTACACATATCAAAATAATAAAATATCAGAAAATATACTGCATTACGCTGCAGCCTTTTTTTAATGCATAATTTAGTCAACACTGCAGCATAATTTTGTCCTCCTTTGCTGTATAATTAATTCCAGTGGCCCCACAACAGGCAGCACATGTTAAAAGTGCTTGTGGATGAAGCAGAGAGACTGTGAAGTTTGCGAACTTAGTTTGGTGTGCGTGCAAATCCAGTATTGCCAATCCCCGGTGAGTTGCAGCTACTACTGCTGAAACAAGGCCAATGGAGGTACCTATGGGTGAGGCAGACTGGCCTCAAGGGCAGGGCCAGCCTTAGCACTGGTTGCACCCTGTGCATTAATGTTTGTTAGTGCCCCCCAATGACCACCTCTGCCATGGATTCCCTTACTACCAGCCTTTAACAGTGCCCCTCAAGTCTCCATAAGCACACTCTCTCTCAGATGCATTAAATTTGATTTACAGCGTCACTCATACCATTGTAGGGTGTCAGAACACTTTACATCACACACATTACACAGAGACAATCAATATGTGTGTAAATCACTGTATAGAAAATGTTAAATAAGACTTAGCACTACAAGGTGTAGGAGTCACATGACAACCATGCTAGTAGGCCGTATAGTTTAATAGTGATTGGTCTGGGGAAACACAAACTCAGAATGTAAAACGTAATACCATGCTTGGGGGTTCTCTTTAATAATCAGAATTGATTTCTATCCAAAAGAACACTTTTTGCAACATTAGCATAATCAAAGACTGGGGGAAAAACATAACGCCCTAATTTATACCTTGCAGTTTGTATGCAGCTCTTAGATGACAGTTAATAGCTCACAGTTCTATGTTAGGATTTTAACTTACAAACTGCAAGTAACAAAAGGATCTCTCTGACAAAAGCAGTAGCCTATTTACATTATGTGCACTTTGTGATCTGCATGGTACATGTTCTTTGCAGCAGGCACATTAACCCTCTGAGCTACCTTTCCATGAGTCAAAACTTCCACTAGACAAAACTCCGAGAACATTAATCACCAGAGTCATCATGACATTTTTATTGGTGCTGAAAATTGCTGGAGGCCAGGAAGGAGGCAGCAAGCGCTTTTAAAACCATAATACACTTGTAAACATGATGCCTCCACCCAAAGTCAGCACCCCGTGCGGTCGCACCGGTTGCACCGCCCTAGAGCTGGCCCTTCTCAAGGGTCCTGTGACCTCAGCGACAGAGTCACTGTTGTTCTAGGGTGTGCTGCTTCATTGGCCTGCACGCAAGACTGGAGGTGAACTTCAGTATGGATTGTGCTGGACAAGCCTTGAAGGTTAACCTACACTTGTCATGCTCGGGTACCCCTGCTGGTGCTAAGACACCAGGGCTTCTAAGGTCTTGCGAAGCCTTCTAGGGTCTAGCATGGGATTGTGCTCTCTCAGGAGAGTGGTCTGGCGGACTGGATATTAAGGCTGAACCTGGTTCCCCTGTTCCAAATTCAGCAGCTCTGGCCATAGTGCCACATCCTCTCCACCACTGAACACCATACTACCCCACTGAGAAAAACTCACACTGCCTTCAACTACAACACAGTTGTTGCCGGCTATAAACACCTGTATGCGGCTCAATTTAAATTACGCACTAGACAAGATCAATATGCGGCCTACAAAAAAATAGTTACAACATCCTGGAAAAAGCTAACACTCATAGGGAATGCAAAATTTAGCAAAGCATGTGAAATGTAATCAGGAACAACATGGTTACCTTAACGCTTTTACACTCACTATTCAGAAATCGGTTAGTGCTTTTGTCTGAAAAGTTAAGGACATGACCACAGGGGCCTGAATGGACCCATTTCAATGTCCATTGCTTATATCCTTACAAAACGTAAGCAGTATGGTAAAAAGACCAAATCCCTGAACACAGAGCCGCAGTATACATTTTGTTTTCCAATCCACGCATTACAGTAAATCTAGGATTGGTGCACTAGTTCCAAGCCCGGGGAAAACAAAGACAAGAAAACAAAAATAGCGCTTCACTGGCTTCTCTGTAAAAGTGGCGCAAATGTGTTTGGGTGTGAATAAAATCAATCTGGCCAGTTTGCTACCACTCTGTCTTACTTTATTTAGTTATTTATTTATTTTCCCTATTTTAACCTTTTATTCCCGATGCTGCACTTTGGAATTAAAATGTCAGAAAAATATGACATTTGCAGTAAAAGTGTTTTTCTTTTTTGGATCCATTTCACAGGGGAGCAAATAAAAGAAAGGAGAGGAAAGAGAGGGAGAACCGCTAATTGAAGTCACAGTTTTCAGTAAGAAAAGAACTGCTAGATAGATTGAGAGGGAAGGAGGAAAGAGTGGAGGGGGGGAGCTGAAGGGGCAGAGCAGAAGTGGACACTTTCTTTGTCTTGTCTGGGCAAGAAGGAAAAGACAGAGTCCTGTTACTTCTCTGCCGCCCCGCCCGTCACAAACGCCAGGAACGCTGAGCTTAATCTATAGGCCATGGCCATTTCTTGCGTCTTGCGACGCATTTTCAAAATAAAAAAGTAGGGAACGGGGTGAAAGGAGGAAACAAGAGAAGTTCTGTAGCAATGAGTCTAATTGGGTTTATATGCTTCTGTCTTTCTATCATCCGTTGCCTAATTCCCCAGCAAGTCAATGTAGAGGGGATTAGCTAAACATATATCTCAAGAACCTTTAATCACTCCAATACAAAGTACGTTTGGCTAACCTCGTGACAGAAATGCTAATGTATCTGTTTATAAAAAAAAACCAAATAAAATACTTTGAAATAAAAAAAAAAGTAGGGGAACGGAATGTTTGAAATTAAAGAAGTAGGGGCACGCCGTGCCCTGCCGATCCCGCCCACTTCAACCACTGACTATCTCGCACATATACACACACGGGAATTATAAACACACACTCGCTGGCACACACAAAGACGGGCACACACAAGCGTGCCAAGAACACAAAAGACCCAAAGGCACTGCCTACCCACAGCGCCTTGAAGAACATAAGCAACTCCCACGTACCCGCTCAGGAAGCACTAGTGAGGACACAATGCTGGCTTGCACCTACTAGTCACCATTGACCTAAAAAGTCCTTAACTTGACATATAATAAAACACCAAGGTTTCCTCTAGAGTGTCTTAACTAGGGGGGGGGGGGGCAGCTTTCCAGAAGTTGTGAATAGGAGCAGATGGGGCGCTACTACATTGTCTGTAGAGGTGGGGGTGCTTCACACCTTGCACACTGCTCAACACCAGGGAAAAGCCTATACACTGGGAGCAAAGTCTCGAGTCATAATCAGGTGACCCAGAAGGACCTAGGATTCAGCCATTGTCTCATTACTTTTTGAGGGCACCCCCGAGTAGGGGAGGGAAACCTTAAGTCTCACTAGGATAGGTAAAAGACACCACTTGGGCAGTCCAGGCCACCTCTGATGTACCACGGTCCAGGAATCTCACGGTGTCCAGGGCGCTTTAGGACTTCGGAGCCCAGTAATTTAAGGCACCAAGGGCCACCCTGGTGGATAGGTAGATGGGCCGGCAGATAAGTAGATGGACGGGCAGGTGGATGGATGGATGGATGGATGGATATACGGGTGGATGGATGGATGGATGGATGGATGGATAGATAGATAGATAGATAGATCAGAAACAGGAGTTATAAAAATAAAAGTTATCAAAAGGCTTCATATCACTGAAGATATGTTAAATCAATGCTTTGTTTATCATAAAAGGCTCAGTGTGCGTTTTGTCCATGTGCATGCGCCATAAACCCTAAAGCTCAAACCTCAAAAAGGGAAAGAGAGTAAAATGATCAAATATATCAGTGAGGAACAGATGGAGAGCAGCTCCAATGAAGGGCACTCAAATGCTCTATAGGAATGGATGCTGAATTGTGTCTTTCCTGGTGTATACCTCTCACTGGCAGACTGGTGTAGCTTGAGACACACTGGCGCCTGCCAAAGAAACAAACCTGGCTGCTGGTAGAGGTGTCAATCGCCATATGTAATTGTAAATGTATTTATATAGCGCTTACGACCCCTGACGAAGCATTGAAGCGCTTCTTTTGACGAGTAGCACATTACTTCGAAACACAAGAATAGGTATATGAGAGAATAGTTTATGGGACAGGATGTGGTCCGTCGGACTTTGGTGCTGGAAACCAGGGTTCGAGCCTCTGGGTCGCGTCCACATCCTGTGATTCCGGGCAAATCACTTAAACTATCCGTGCCTGAATATGTAATGTAAATATGGTGCTATGTAAAGCGCTCCAATACCTTCGTGTCGAGTTTGCGCTATATAAATCTGCACAAAAAAATATGTGTTCTAAGTCGCACTCTTCTCTTGCTTGGTAAAGTCTCTGCACCCCCCCCCCTTTCTCTCACACCGCTCTAGATGGCACTGTCTGCAGTTGGATATCGGCATTTCACTGAAATCAAAACTGATGCTATTTCCGAACACACACATGGAGGATAGCAGCATGGACGTTCTTGTTTAACCCCTTGCATGCTCATGACGGAACCACTCCGTCATGAGCCACGGGCGCCGTGTGCTCATCACGGAGTGGTTCCGTCATGCTGCGGCCATTGGCTGCCGCTCCGCCCACGCGGCACTGATTCCCCGCCTGTGCGGGCGATCAATGCAAGTGGGCGGAGTCGTGACGGAACCACGCCGTCATGAGCACAGCTCGCCCGTGACTCATGACGGCGTGGTTCCGTCATGAGCATGGCGGCGCCGCGCTCACCCCAAACGGAATTCGCGCCGCAGCGAAGGGGTTAATGGACAAGTAGGCTGAAAACGTCACAGCAACGTTAATAACATTGGACATTGTTGTTGCTGCATGTAAGAGACAAGTATTTGCTCCTACCTTCCTTTTACGGTTATGTTTGTAACGGCTTCAAATGGCGGGTGCCTAAAAAGCACTTTCAACACTTAAAATGTGTTTTTTAAAAATGATTTATTTGCCTGATTACCTAAAACCACTGCAGAATTACAACCGTGCTAAAACGTAATCCACAGATTCGTAAAATCATGTTAATAAATCTAAAATAGCTCTGTAATTCTAGACAACATATGCCGTAGTATCTATCTCCAAATTCATAAAACCACGTTATTAAAAATAAAAAATAAACTGTAGTTTTAAACCATGAATGCCATAATATCTATGTTAAAACTAAGGATTTCATCGTGGAGGTTAAAGTTCATTCAGACATTTGCAATTAAAAACTTTTCCAGCTTGTTCTAAAATAAGCGGTAATCGCAGGTTTGTGTCCGGTGAATCAGTGAGCCGCTTAAAATGTGTTGAAAATGTGTAGAGTTGTGTATATGACTCCATCGATTGTGCTCATGCTCTCACGTATTACAGTGAAAGCGCTGCCGGGTTGAGGCCCAAAGACACGTGGGCAGTGGCGGCTCCTCTGCTAAGGCGGAGGAGCGTTGCCCCACTGCTTTAGAGCTGTGCAAAGGAAAAAGTAAAATGATAATAACGGAAGTTATTATCATTTTATTTTTAGTATTGCAGTTGCCGCCAGGTTTGGGCAGGACGGGGCCGGACTCCTTGTGTCACAGGGTGGAGGAGTGGCTGGTGCTGCACCTAAAGTGCCCATTACTGTTTGGCCGGCTGTCTTGGGACGACCAAACAGTCATGATGCGCACGTTACATGTTCTCCACGCAGGCTGCATTACAGCCTGGGTGAACATGCCCAGGCTCCCACTCCCTCTCTGAGCGCTGAACCGCAGCGCTTGGACCAATCAACACGCTGCTATCAGCAGTGTCATGATTGGCTGGGGGAGTCTAGAAGCCTGGGTGCTTCCTGTTCCTGGTTCCTGTGAGGAGAGGCAGCGGCTGGCGACAGCGACCAGCAGGCAAGTTTTATTTTTTATTTATTTCCGAGGCCCCCGCATTCCCCCGTTTTCCCCTCTCCATCCACCGTCCCCTACCAGCCGCCATTGGATTTGGGTTTCTAATATTGTGTTAAATATTCCATTCAGGACCAGTGTTGGTGGGTTGAGGGTTACATAAATTAACAGCACTGATTTGCAATGCCTTAAAGTGCAAGAAAGTGTTAGAAATATAATATTACAATTACAGGCGATGTAACCTCATTTTCCAATGCAGCATAAAAAACCTGTCCGTGTGATGTGAACAACACTTTCTACCATGGTAGAATATACTGAATATTTTTGGGACCATGTCAGGCATTCCAATAAGGCATTCTGAGTAAGAAATAGAAGCGCGAGTGCAAAACGCGCATGATGGACATGTTAAAAGGGCCTAAAACAAAACCTTTATTCAATGCACAGCAAAGATGCCATTGAGTAGTGCAGTAAGAGGAGAAGTAACAATGAAACTGGCATGAAGGTGTGTAAGTAAATGCTAAATAAAAAGCAACGATGCTTCCACTAAATTATAAAATGGCATTCGTGCAAGTTAAAAACAACAAAACAACACATGCTAAATAAACAAAAGCAACATAAAAGGAGGACATGTTCTTGGCGTCTGGTGAGGCATTGTATTAAAGTGAATGGATTACTTAACTCCACATCAACCATTTCAAAGCCTGGGGGCGCTAGGTGGCGCACGACCAAGATGGCCGCACGCCCGTGAGAATCTGGACACTTGTCTACTTGATTTGCCTTTTATCCTGATCAAATGACCGCAGCTTTCTACCGCAGAATGGCAATAGCCTGCTGATGTCGCCAGCTATGTCTCTAAACTCAACTCCTGAGAGCGTCCGCTGGCCCTGATATCAACTAGGGCAGCCTGCTCGGGATGGTGGTGAGACCCTACGGCGATCCACGGACGGCTGTGCGAGCTACGAGAGGGTTGGGGCTTCACACGTGGCGACTGGGCCGCACAGCCTGAGATATTGCCGCCCCCTTCGCTGCAGACGATCGCCAGAGCTGCCAGCAACCCTACCTGACATACCAGTCTTCGCGCCGGTGGCATCCAGCTTCTTGGCACCAGAACGAGAAATCACACGCGGTGAGGCGACTTGGGCTCGCGCGCTGTCACTGGCACGATGCCCCCTTTTCCAGCAGACTTCCATTCTGGCTGGCACACAGCTCTCGCACATTACCACCTTTGCTGGGAACTTGCTGGGACCATTTGATGCAAGCGGGCTGCGCCACGACACTGGCACGGACCCTACGGATACTCCTGCCTGAGCCTCAGCCTATTGCCAACCGGTGCCCTATACCTTAGTGAGGGGAACCCGAGCTGGCCCAGCGCATGGGTCAGTACGAGAGTGCAATGCGCCACTCCCACCCCCTATCCTCCTTCTGTGTAGTGCTGCCTGCCTGATCCACTGAGGTTGCTATCTGGGAGCTGCCCTAGATACACTACACTACACTTTGAAACTGCTCCAGAGACCGGTCGGTTGGCACTTCAAGGTTGAGCTCCCTTGCTCCTTCCAACCTGCGGACGCCATTATAACGGAACCTCCACCTCTGCCACCGTGCGCCGTGCTGCTGACCCTTTGCTTCTCTCTGCCTGGATGTGGCTTGGCTTCCCTCACCTTTATCACCACACCGCCCTTCCCCTGTGCCAGATCACTCTATCCGATGCGCAATCAGCATGGGGAAACTGGAGGGCCGACAGTCCAAACTCCCCTTCGATACCAAGAGATCTGTCACGCGATCTTGCGCTGAAGATGCAGACCACTTGGCTAACATGTCCGCCTCTGTCCCTCCGCTGGCTCCGGAAGACGAAGTCAAATCCCTACTATTGGACAGTAGACGCATCCTGACCGACCTCTCCACAAAAATGGATTCAATGAACACGCGCATGGACTACATAGTCCAAAAGGTGGAGAAGCATGATGAACGGATCAAAGAGGCAGAGAAGCGCATTTCGGATACGGAGGACACCGCCTCGCAGATGACCCGCCAAATGACTTAGATGGATAAGCTCTTAAAAGCGATTGCTACCAAGAACGAGGACTTGGAGGCTAGGAGCCGGCACAACAACATCCGCGTTACCAGAATTCCTGAGAGCACGAATACTGGCAGGATGGAGGACTTCCTCGAACGACTCCTGCACACCACCTTCAGAGCAGACGCCTTCTCCTCTCAGTTCATAGTGGAGCGGGCGCATCGATCCCTGGGCCCGCGACCAGCTCTGGGAGCCACCCCGAGGCCGATAATTGCACGCCTCCTAAATTACAGAGATCGGGATGCTGCGCCGAAGCTGGCCAGAGACCACCAGAACTTACAATTTGAGGGCACCAGCTTCTCAATATACCCCAATTTCACGATGGCGGTGCAGGAGGCCCGCGTAAATTTCTCCCGGCTAAGCAAAAACTCTGCAAACTCCAGATTGAGTATGCTCTACTACATCCAGCTCATTTGAGAGTCACCTACCGGGATAAACACCACTTCTTTACAACTGAACAGCAGGTGGATAGCTTCCTTCGTACCGTCAAAAAGAACACCTAGATGAGAGAGTCTCCGGATCGCCTCTCCCAATCGCCATCATTGAGTGCTTACTGAACTTCACCGTTTTGTCTTTATGGCCGTAAATTGACTCCCTTTTTCTCTCCCATGAAGAACCTCGTAACCCAGTTGCAGGCGGTCCTCATACTTCGGAGACATACCCAATCTGTTTCCGTCCCGGCCCTGCTGCTGGGAGCTCTGGAGGCGATGTGAGGCTGTATGCACTCTCACCGTACCCTGCTGGTTTCGGACTAAACCGCCCTACTCTCTTCTCTCAAGCCACAGATAAGTGCTGATGCTGAATACGTAATGACTGTATCATCTCACTGTTGCGTGTTATCACCTTTATAATGCTTATGTTGGCACGAACTGCTTCCCAACAGCTGATCCCCCATTTTTTTCCTGAATGTGTTATGCGGTTGTGGCTGGCGGTTGTTTGATCATTCCCACCATGCTCGCCAAGTACCCCCCCCCCCTTTGACCAACAACATTGGGGGAGGCACTTGTTGCACACTGGTGTACCCCCACATGAGAGATCCCCTTAGATCACTCTTTTTGCATGATGACTCTTCCCTTATTGCACTGTTGCAATGTGTTAGTTGTGTTGGGTGATGCCAGCACATTTTGGGTGCCGCTGTGGGTGGGGGGAGGGAGAGGGGATTTTGCTCATTGTTTGTATTGTTTTTTACACCAGTTGACAGGCACAGACTCTGTACGACGATACGCATGGTATTATACTTCCCGCAGGCCACTTCTAAACCTTAATAATGAAGTCCTTCCCGTTACAACACGCTGAGTCCTTACGTCTTAATCTAATCTCCTGGAATGTTAGGGGCATTCTGGATCCACGGAAATGCAGGCAGATCCTCTCCTACCTGGACAGACATCATGTACACATAGCGGTCCTGCAGGAAACCCAACTCGACCCCTCCTGCTCTCCCACGTTTGCTTGTAAGTGGGCCATGACGCAGGTTTTTTCCTCCTACTCCACATACTCCAGGGGGGTGGCAATCCTGGTTAAGCGCAACTCACCCTTCATCCTGGGGGGCACACAGCAAGACCACATGAGGCGCAGTTGTATACTCTGGGGCACGCTCGGGACTCAATCAGTCACAATAGTGTGTAGCTACGGCCCAAACACAGATGACCCCGATTTTTACACCACATTATGGGGTCGAATTCTGCAAGTTGGCTCTACTCATATTATTTGGGGGCGAGATTTTAACTCTGCTTTTAATCCGGCGATGGACAGATCTAACCCCCTCCCCATTCATTACACCAAAACACAGGCAACTATACAGGGAATTCTCACAGCCCATGATCTCACTGATGTTTTGCACCACCTCCATCCCGGAGATAGGGAGGGTACCCATTACACCGCTCTTCATGCCTCATGGGCCAGACTGGACTACTGGGTGGTTTCCAGAGGTGCTGTTCCCTGGACTGAACGTGCCACCCACCTTACCAGGACTTATTCAGATCATGCGCCAGTACTCCTAACTATTGCCCCACCTGATATGCGATCCATTCACCAACTGTGGCGGCTTGCTCCGGAGGCCCTGCTTGACAAAGTGTTCAGAGCAGAGATTGGAGAGGAAATCACCTCCTTCTTCCAGACCAATATTGGGAAGCTTTTAAGGTCACAATATGCGGGGCTTGTATGGCCAAAAGCTTTGGGGTTTTCCGTGATCTGCGCCATACCCTTCATAACCTGGAGAACGAACTCAAACAGCTAGAGGCTGAATTCTGGGGACCTAACTCGGGCCAGAACCTTTCCATATTTAGAGATAAACTCTCGGAATATAACAAAATGGCTGCATCTGAGGCACGCTTTCGCGGGAAATACTACACTGCGCGCAGATACGGTGAGGGCGAACGCCCCGGCAGGCAGTTAGCGCAATTGATACGGCGCCCTAGATTCGCCAATTATCTCCTCGAGATTAAAGACTCAGAGGGAATACAGCACAGAGACAGCCAGGATATTCTGCGCACCTTAACTGACTTCTATGCCACATTATACAGCACCTGCAGAACCGAACCCCCTGACTTTACCGCCTTTCTGCAAAATATCACCCTGGGCTGGTTGGGCAATACACAGCGGGAGTTCCTTGTAGCTCCCTTTGAAAATGATGAAATACATGAGGCAATAATGCAAATGCAGTCTGGAAAGGCCCCAGGCTCTGATGGCCTTCCTGTAGATTTTTATAGAGCTTATATAGCCCAGTTGCTTCCCATTCTTAGAATCTTCTTTAATGAAGCACTGAAAATTGGCTGCCTGCCCCCCTCCATGAGCTTAGCATTGATTTTGTCCCTTCTCAAGCCTGTCAAAGTGGCAGACTGCTGCGACTCATATAGACCCTTATCCTTACTCAATACGGACACCAAAATCCTTGCAAAACTTCTAGCTAATCGCCTCAGCCTACTAATGGACAAGCTGGTACTCCCCAACTAAGCTGGCTTAGTCCCTGGCCGGGCGACCTCACGCAATCTCCGCACGCTCTTCTTCACTCTTCATACGATAGACCCGAAGATACCCCTAGCCGCTGTATTCCTCGAAGCCACAAAAGCGTTCAACTCGGTGGAATGGGACTACCTCTTTGTGATTTTGCAAAACATGGGCTTCCCGCAGGGGTTTATATCCTGGGTTCGCCTCCTCTACACCAAGCCCGTAGCCAAGGTCCTTATTAATGGCCATTCCTCATTTTCCATCCCAATATCTCGCGGGACCCGGCAGGGGTGCCTGCTGTCGCCACTCCTGTTTGCCATGGCGATCGAACCCCTTGCAGCTAAAGTCAGACAATACAATCAAGATAAGGCCTTCCGCTGCCCACTCCGACATATCCAGATTTCTCTGTATGCGGATGATATCACGTTATACGTCAGAGAGCCCCAGACAAACCTCAATCCACTGCTCCGAGAATTCGTGAGATTTGGGGGTCTATCTGGGATCCATATAAACTGGTCAAAATCTCAACTCTTCCCCCTCACCTCCTCAGTCACGGAATTCGCCCTGGACTTCCCAATTGAGTGGTGCCCTGACGAGGTTAAATACCTCGGTATCTGGATATCCGCTAATCACGATCGAATTGATGCGCCTTAACTACGGCCGTACCCTAGATGGGATATGGGACAATGTTACGCGTTGTATCACTCTCCCGCTATCTATTGCAGGCCGCATATCCTTAATTAAAATGGTTATCCGTCCTAAACTCCTTTTATCTATTCACAAACGTACCTTATAACACAGGTAGAGGTTTTTTCTCGATGCTCCGTACAGAGCTCATTCGCCTCACTTGGGGTGGTAGGCAGCCCAGAGTATGGTGGTACGTCCTCACCCGCCCCTACGCACAAGGGGGGTTCGATATTCCCAATTTCGAACTCTATTATATCTGCACGCAGGCCCATTATGCACATTTCTGGTTTCACCCCCTCCAGATACATGCCTCAAGTCATGGCCGAACAATGGTTATCAGATCCTATTCCGTTAGACGGCGCTATCTTCGCTGCTGGTGCTGGCCGTGCGGATGCTCAGACCCCGATCACTACCACTGTTAAGGCGTGGCAACATATTGTTACAAAAACATAGGGCCCCTATGGTGTACTCGCCCTAGCTTCCCTTGTCATACCACCTGAAGATGCCAGTCCTACAGGAGGGAGTATTTAAGAAAACTCTAGCTAAATATGGGATTAAAACTTGGGGGGACCTCTACTTCCAGGGCAAATTCCGAACCTCGCAACAGCTCTTCGCCGCGCTACCCCCCTCACCCATGGACCTTTTTTTATATATCCGTTTGCGACAGGGACTCAAGGAACATACACCTTCCTTCCCCCGTGAGCTACCAGAAATTGCCACGCTTCGCCTTATACTGGCTGGGGATGCAGCACCTCATCTAGTTTCATCCCTCTATCACTCTCTGTACACTTCACAAAACACCTCCAAGGATAAATGGTCTGTAGAATTTGAGCAGGCTATAACTGAGGAGCAGTGGACCTATTGTTGCGGGCAAACGGAGCACAGCACATCCAGTAGCCGCCTCCAGATCCCCCACTACAAATACCTTCCCCGTACATATTATACACCAGCTAAACTCTATCGCTTTCAGCTGCGTGATGATGATAAGTGCAATCGATGTGGGGCTACAGGGGCTGACTTCCTTCACCTGGCATGGGACTGCGCTGCTGTACAGGGGTATTGGATCCAGGTCTTGGAAGCCCTGGAACAGATGACATTGCTACACCTCTCATATACTCCCCTTTTCGCTCTCCTTGGTTACACCGCAACCATAGCAGTGACATACAGAAAATTAGTTTCATTCAGCCTCCTCCTCGCCAAACGGCATATGGCATGCCGATGGAGCCGGGGTCGGGCACCTAAATTTAAGGAATGGATACGAGATATAGTATTCTGGCAGGACCAAATGTGCGCGTTTGCTGAACTACTCCCACTGTCCTCCCACCCTCGAGACAATTGGGGACCCCTCACAACATATCTGCTCACACATCCTGTTGCTGATTTTTATGACACACAGCCTGACACTGTGGCAACCACATGAGCCCCCCAGATCTTTGACAGGTTGATACGCGATCCCCAAACCCCCCCCAACCCCCCTCTCCTGAACTCGTCCTATGACTGAATACTGCTATTATGTGTATTATTTGGTTTCTCTCATTATGTTGCCTCTAATGCCCTACTGTATGGATCCTTTGTTCACCGTATTTCCCTGGCCCTCAGCTCAACTTTGCTGGTTTACTGTACCCGTTTCATCTGTACACCTGCAATGATACCCTGTCTGTACTTTTGTCTGCCTGCTTTGTATTTTTGGGAAAAAGTAGAAATAAAATGTTTTTCAAAAAAACAAAAAACGATTTCAAAGCCTGTATATGAAACGAACAGACATTAAACGCTAACATAACTGCCTCTGAAAATACTGCCTCGTCTGATCCAAAGACAAAATGCTGGGAGCAGCACAAAGCATACCAGGGTGGGGGAAGTTGGAGGGGGGGGGTGGGTAAAAATAACACAAGGTGAGGGGAGGGTGATTAAAAGTGACACAAGCAACAGTGGTGGGAGGAAAGAAGCAATAGGACACGAACAGCGGTGGAAGGGAAGAAGCAATAGGACATGAACAACAAACAAAAAGAAAAATAGTACCTCAAGCAAAGTGTGATCAGTGGAAGGACAGCATCCAAGCTGAAATAACCAGTACTTGGTCTACGCTCCAACCAAAAGAAGAGGAAGTGGATCCAGCATGTGCCGGCCAATTATGAAACTGGATCTAAGAGTGACAACAAAACCAACACATGGTAAGCAAAGGGGGGCTCAAAGTCCCTTGTGTACAATAAAACTCACAAGCGAGAGAGCATGCAGCACATGCACTGACTCAGGCGAGACCTAAAAATCTAAATCTAAACAGAGGTATATTTACAAATATTTCATGCAATGCAACACAGCAGGGTAACTTGCTTCGCTGTGTTATGCTTGTGGCATTCTAGCACAAAAGCAGGCACCCTTGCGTCATGCTGCAAGGATGTCTGTTATGAGCAGGATTGTTTTTTTGCAGCAAGGGACTCCTTCCTGCACAAAAATAATAAATTGAGGCATTTTACTCTTTCTTTGTGTGCTGCAGAATGCCGCATGTATAGAAAGAGGAAGTAACAAGGAGAAATACAAATATTGGTAGGTTTTTCAGGGGGCACCCCTAAAAGGGGCTCTCTGGGTGCATGTCCGAAAAAATCTAGTACAGATTTATTAAGACAGTGCCTTTGATACCAAACTCCCTAGGTTTCAGTAAAGCCATCATGTAGCTGGGGAACTCATCATGAACAGTGCTCAGTACATATACTTAAGATCACTTCCCTGTTTACTTGCACCATCTAGTAAATGAACTAGACAACACAGGGGCATAGCTGCTCATGCAGATAGGCCCTAACATGTAATATAATGCACCCTGCCTTAGGACTACAAGGCCTGCTGTACGGGTGACTTGCATATATTACATACAGTGACTTTGGCATGGCACACAGTGAGTGTGCCATGTGAGTTTTCACTCATGATTTGCACCATGACACTCAGTCTGCAATGGCAGCCCAAATGCAATTTGTAGGAGGGTCCCTCAGGGTGGCATAATGCATGCTGCAGTCCTGAGGGACCCTCTTTAGTGCCCAGGCGCAAGGTACCATGGGCAACACTTACTAGGGACTTACAGGGGTGCTAAAGAGTTTGCCAATTATGTTACAAGCAGACCATTTTAACTTGTTTTTAGGAAAAGAGCACGGTCCTGGTTAGCAGGGACCCAGTGCACATTAGTCGAAAGACATCAGTACCAGTGGCAAAAAGCAGGGGTGACCATTACAAAAAGGGGCACTTTCCTACAGTCAAAGGTCAAAATCTTCTTACACAACACCAAACAATTTACAGTGAAAACAATATAAATACGATCTAATGAAACACTTTGCATTATCATCTGTAGTGGCACAAAGTTCACTTGAAAGGCGTTGAACAATACATTTGTCCATATAATAATAAATATTTTTCAGATCTGATTGAGAATTAGGATTTATATAAAAAATATTTTGTCACTTTTTGAACTATAGAAAACAGTCTGTTGCTGGCTTTTGCTTTCTTAACTGAATTCTTTAAAATTCTTTGTAAGGAACAAATTGTTATTTTTGCCTACTTATTGTATGAGGAGGGGAAACACACATTTGGGCGGTGACCCGAAGTGGTTTTGTTGCTTTTCTATGAAACATCTAAATTTATTGTAATATTTCTCCTGCCTTTTTTTAAATTTCAAATAAAAGCAACAAAAACAGCACTACCCAAGCATGCACACATTCATTTCCCCAAGGTTACCAAACAGCACTGTGCTGTTTCCAAGAGCACGAGCTGTGATGAAGTTGGTTTATCATCAGTGTAGGAAAGTGATTATAGCTAGGAGCCCAGTCACCATTTGTGTTATTGGGGTATATGGAATGGAGTCATTTAGTGATAGTACATCATTTTGCTGTGATAACGGGGATGTTTTTACAGTAAAGATTATTTAAGTGCATATCAGGCGAGTTGTGAGCATTTTATTATTTAAGAACAATGCATGTTATACCTGCTTTAAAGGGGAAAGGTTAGCTAGACCCTGCTCAGATTTGAACTTTTGACGTTTTTCAGCAAGTATACTAAACCATTGTACCTAGTTTTTTTAATCACAAAAGAAGGAAGAACACTGTCTGACATACCAGCGCACAATTAGCTCAGATCTATTGTGGTAAATGTGGTGTAAGATGACATTCAGTTTAGTTGAAAGTCTTAAATATTCACCATTGTCGGTTCAGTCAGTGCTGTGCATCTCTAGACACATGTTTCAGGATTGTTGTCCTCCTGCAGTAGAGCATAACAAGTGAAATTTCGGGGCGCTGGCTAAGCTGCTCAGTCTTACTTTCAGGTATGTACCACACCCAGAGCACAGGTGCACCCCAAAGATCGTCAGCCCAATAACTCAGCAAGGAGCCAATCACAAAAAGAGGAGGGGTCACACTGCCGGGCATACCATCACACCATTTGCCCAGATGCATTGTGGTAAATGCAGTACATGATACCATTCACTTAAGTTAAAAGTCTTTAGTATTCACCATTGTTGGTGCAGCCGGTGCTGTGTATCTTTTCCGGAAGAAAATTCTTCTACTTCTACTGTCACACCAGTAAGAAGAATCATCAACAATTCCTTAACTACAGGAATATTTCCAGAAATCATACATAAGCCCGTTACTAAAGAAAACAAACCTGGACCCGCTTAACCCCGACAACCACAGACTAATTACAAATGGACCTTTCCTGGGCAAACGGATAGGAAGAGCAACATTCGCCCCGATGTCACAATTCATTGAAGATAATTCCATACTTTCAAACTTCCAAATAGGAATCCCTCCAGGAAGAGGCACAGAATCAACCCCCATTGCCATCTGGGATGACCATATGAACACAGTTGACCAGAAGGAGATTGCTGCACTACTTCTCTTGGACCTCTTAGCCGCCTCTGACACAGTTAACCACGACACTCCAATACAAAGACTCTACGAAGCTGGCATAGAAGGGACTGCTCTCAACTGGATCACATCCTTCCTTCAAAACAGAACTAATGACATCCATACGCCCCCCACCGTTTCTCATCCAACCGTACTTGACAAAAGCAGGGGCCCCTCAAGGCTCTATCATCCTGCTCATGCTTTGCAACATCTACATGAAGTCATTACTGGCACGGATCAATCTATTTCACCTCATGTGCTATAACTATGCAGATGACACACAAATACTTCATAAACTGGAAAGCCCTGAAGACATTGGAAACTCACACGTTTTCAGTTGGCTCCGAGCCGTTGATCAGTGGATGACAAAGAGCCATCTCACATTGAATGCTTTCAAAACTGAAATACTCACATGTGGCGAATGGAAAAATGAAGACCCACTCTGCAACTGGCCTGGTGATCTGGCACAATCTTCTAAAGTTTCTAAGGAAGTAAGAAACCTTGGACTTACCATGGACTCCAAGTCATCAATGAATGCCCAAGTGGACAAATTAGCAAGATCAAGCTTCGGGGCCATAAAAACTCTGCAATGCTTTATCCTCCACCTGGGATTTCAACACGCCGTCCAGGCTACTATCTCTCTTGTTCTGGCAAAACTCTACGTCAATAGCCTCTACCACGGATCATCTGTAAAAACTATGAAAATACTACAACGGATTCAGAACTCAGCTGCCAGACTACTTCTACATGTAAATCTACAAGCCCACATTTCCCCTGCCTTGAAAGCCCTGCATTGGTTACCGGTTGCCAGAAGATCCAAATACATTCAGCAAAAGAACCTCTACTCTAGATGGCACTGCGCCTCAAAATCCCATCGTACAAGAAAAAAAAACAAGGGTGGCACATCCATTCAAGAAGCCAAACTATGGATCTCTTTACCCCTCAACGTAGGATCCATGGATAACCAACTTACCTTCAGAAAACTACTCAAGAGTTGGCTCTTCCCCACATAACCACCATACGCAAACAGAAATATACAGCATATCCCTGCGTATATAAGCAGTTATTTAGATTATATATGTATACCTAGATATGTGTATTCCTTTGTATAAATGTGTATACTAATCTTGTTTATAAATGTATAGAGTTTCTTTATTTCTGCTTAACAAATGTACATTTTACTTATGGTTAAATTTTTCTGTATATAGGTCACTGCATAAATAAGTACATTTTTAGAAAAACTATTCATCTACAATTGCTTCACTATTGGCGGCAAATATGGATCACTGACATAATATCGAATACAAAAATATAGACTTACAAAAATATCGATGCCAAAATATAGAATACCAAAATATCGACTCCCTATCTCCAAACAGGAAAGTACAAAAATATAGAATCCAAAATATCGTTGTAAATAATATAGTCAGTCAAAATATCGAATTTTGTTAATGTTTTAAAAGTAATGTAAAATTAATGAAATAATACATATAATTAACTGACACATACTTAAAAATACTTAAATAACATAAAAATTAATAAATAATTAATGTAAGTAAAAAAAATAATTAATACATATATATTAACGTAATATTTATTAAAAATATTCAATATTTTCTGCGTAGGATAGCGGGCGGGTAAAATTTACTATTACCACTCCAGTAAGTGCAATAGTAGGGAAAGCGTTGGATAGCGGGAGGGTAAAAATTACTATTCCCACTCCAGAGAGTGCAACAGTAGGGAAAGCGTTGGATAGCGGGAGGGTAAAATTTACTATTCCCACTCCAGTGAGTGCAACAGTAGGGAAAGCGTTGGATAGCGTAGGGGTAAAAATTACTATTCCCACTCCAGAGAGTGCAACAGTAGGGAAAGCATTGGATAGCGTAGGGATAAAAATTACTATTCCCACTCCAGAGAGTGCAACAGTAGGGAAAGCGTTGGATAGCGGGAGTGTCAAATTTACTATTCCCACTCCAGTGAGTGCAATAGTAGTGAAAGCGTTGGATAGCGGTAGGGTAAAAATTTACTATTCCCACTCCAGAGAATGCAACAGTAGGGAAAGCGTTGGATAGCGGGAGGGTAAAAATTACTATTCCCACTCCAGAGAATGCAAAAGTACGGAAAGCGTTGGATAGCGGGAGGGAAAAAATTACTATTCCCACTCCAGAGAGTGCAATAATAGGGAAAGTATTGGATAGCGTAGGGGTAAAAATTACTATTCCCACTCCAGAGAGTGCAACAGTAGGGAAAGTGTTGGATAGCGGGAGAGTAAAATTTACTATTCCCACTCCAGTGAGTGCAACAGTAGGGAAAGCGTTGGATAGCGTAGGGGTAACAATTACTATTCCCACTCCAGAGAGTGCAACAGTAGGGAAAGCGTTGGATAGCGTAGGGATAAAAATTTCTATTCCCACTCCAGAGAGTGCAACAGTAGGGAAAGCGTTGGATAGCGGGAGTTCAAAATTTACTATTCCCACTCCAGTGATTACAACAGTAGAGAAAACATCTAATGGCGTAGGGGTAAAAATTACTATTCCCACTCCAAAGAGTGCAACAGTAGGGAAAGCGTTGGATAGCGTAGGGATAAAAATTACTATTCCCACTCCAGAGAGTGCAACAGTAGGGAAAGCATTGGATAGCGTAGGGGTAAAAATTACTATTCCCACTCCAGAGAGTGCAACAGTAGGGAAAGCATTGGATAGCGTAGGGATAACAATTACTATTCCCACTCCAGAGAGTGCAACAGTAGGGAAAGCGTTGGATAGCGGTAGGGTAAAAATTACTATTCCCACTCCAGAGAGTGCAACAGTAGGGAAAGCGTTGGATAGCGGTAGGGTAAACATTACTATTCCCACTACAGAGAGTGCAATAATAGGGAAAGCATTGGATAGCGTAGGGGTGCAAATTACTATTCCCACTCAAGTAAGTGCAAAAGTAGGGAAAATATTAAATTAATATTTTGTTAAAAATTAATTAATTATTAATACCAAAACAAGTATTACAATTAATTACCAATCAAACAAGATTTAATAATTGATTATTTATAAATACCAATATATTTTTGTTTAATTAATTACCTATTAATAATTAATTAACAACCAATTGTTTTTCAATAACAAACATTAATAAATGCTAATAATACCAATTAATCATTAATTAATAATATATTGATTAACGATATACACAAATTATTTAAATAATTAATTTTTTACAATGATATTACTTCCCACCATATTCCCTTATAAACACACTACCCGCTACAAATATTAAATGAATACAATTAACATAATTATCAATTAAACAATTAATACAAATTAATTACCAATTAATACAAATTATTTACCAATTAATAATTAATCAACAACCAATTAATTTTCAATACCAATTAATAATTAACTAATAACAATTAAATTACTTCCCACCCTATTCCCCTATAAACCCACAACCCGCTACAGAAGTAAAACGCAAAATTAAATTAAAAATAATTAATAATTCCTATAAATTATTATTTAATGTACTATAATTAAATTACCTCCCACCCTACTCCCCTATAAACCCACAACCCGCTACGGAATTAAATTACACAAAAATAAAATAACATAAAATTCATTACTTTAAAAATATACTAACATACATTACAATATTAATACATACTTTTAACACATATACTAACACTTAAAACACTATAAAAAATTCGATATTTTTAACAACTATATTATGACTGTCGATATTACTTACTTCTATATTATTGCAATCGATATTTCTTACCTGTTTTTCGATATTCTTCAAAACTATATTTTGGCAATTCGATATTCTGTCCATTCTATATTTAAAACTCGATATTCTGTCCACTCGATATTTTTTTTTCGATATTATGTCTATTTACCGGCAAATATATGTGTGCATATATATATCTGTGTTTCTGTGTAAATAAGACAAATAAATTAGCTTAAAGTACTGTAACACTTAAAAGTGTGAGTTTATTTAATACAACTTTAATCTAGATATGTTACCTTACTTATACACACATACCTTTCATGTACTTATGTATCTTTATATTGACTACTTTACTCTTAAATTAGCATCCCCAATGCACTACCCTATTTCTCACCCTATACCTCTCTCAATATACCTTCTACCGCCACACTGACTACTATGATCCCCAAAAATAGCCTTTGCTAGACTCTTCCTTACTCTACCCTTACTTTGAGCCACAAAAATAATCCCTTTTTAGACTCTTCCCTCCTCTACCCCTCCCTTGCATCATCTTGAACCTCTTTTACTATTCACATCTCTCAAACAAGCCTTTCTAAACCCTTCCCTCTGACTCTTCCCCCTCCACCTCCCCTTTACTCATCCCAAACCTGCCCCTGCTGCTATGATCTGCAAATAAACACCTTCTAGATCCTACGCTCTTCTAACCCTCCACTATCATTTTCAATCCAACAGATCCACATGTCCACTGATCAAATTAATTTCATATTTCCCTGTACTAATTTACCACTAATCCTGTTTGGGTTCCAGAGTAGCGTGCTACTCCTCGAAAAGCGCTGTGATGCTTCATCAGGGGTACCAAGCGCTATATAAAAGCAAACACCTCCTTCTTCTCTCTCTCACTATCCTTTTCAACTCAAATAACAGACTCACATGTCTACCAGTCAAATACATTTTATATTTTCTTATACTAACTCACCACTAATCCTGTTTGGGTTCCGGAGTAGCGTTTCACTCGCCAAAAAGCACTTCGGTGCCTCGTCGTGGTAGTAAGCGCTATATAAGTGAAATTACAGTAAGGGTCGTCTGGACTTTCTGCACAGTGTAGATCATTTTGGTACACTATATAGAACGCCACCTTCCTACAGCGAGGCATATAAACATATCCATTCTCACTGAAATAGAGATTTAAAAGAAAAGTTTTAGCGTTTTTCAAATGTGAGATGGATTTGGATTTGCTGTGGTTATCCTGGTGGTCTGTGCAAAAGTTTGGATCTAGAAGGCGAATGGCACTCCCTAAGCCTTCTATACATCATTTACTTAATTTGAGGAATGTGCAATAAATGCGAGCCATTGAGCGTAAGAGTCTAGATGTATTACGCTGCAACGAACCCTCACCAAAACACAGTAGACTAGAACCATCATGTGCTTTGTGACTCAAACATACGCTATTAAAGAGCACGCATTGGTAGATAGGGACTCAGTGCAGTTCTAACTTATTTCAGAAAATTGGTTGAATTTTCCAAAGTGTACCAACACCCAGAAAGCAGAATTCTGGACCCCTCTAATTTAAGGAGGGGATTGTGAGAAAGGAAGAGATGAAACTTAGAATAGTTCAGGTGCGGCTGTTGCATGAGGCTACTTGTTGGAAGGCGGACCTCGGGGGAGTCGGAGAGACCACCCCGGGTGGCCCCCACACTGTACGAAGTAGCCGAGCGCTGCTGAGAAGCCTCCTAGGAGAGGTCCTTCTCCTACACCGTACTAGCACAGTAACACCACCACACAGGACTCGAGGATGTTTATCAAGACGAGCAATTCTTTATCAGCATTTAGGAAATTACGGTTATCGATATATACAAGGGGGGATCGAGGGATCCGCAAGAGTCTCAAAGTCTTTGGTAGGGACGGGGTAGCGGGACAGTCTTTAGTAGCAGCTGGGTACGAGGGTACCTTAGGCCCAGTTCTTGATCCTCAAGCTGGGGGGACTCCGGGTCTCGGAGGGGTCGAGCCGCGACGGCGTCAGCAGGGCTCTTAAGATGTTTCAGTCCAGCTCGAGCCGCGACGACGTCAGCAGGGCTCTGGCGATCAGTTCGTGGAGCTTGAGCCGCGACCAGGTCAGCAGGGCTCTTAAGGTGTTTCAGTTCAGCTCGAGCCGCGACGACGTCAGCAGGGCTCTGGCGATCAGTTCGTGGAGCTTGAGCCGCGACCAGGTCAGCAGGGCTCTTAAGGTGTTTCAGTTCAGATCGAGCCGCAACGACGTCAGCAGGGCTCTGGGGGAGGTTTCAGCGAGGTTGGGCCGCGACAGCGTCAGCAGGGCCCCGATGTTCCGTGAGGTTCCTTGTCTCAATAACGTGGAGCCGCGACGCAGTCAGCAGGGCTCGTGGTATAGTGTCCAGCAAGTGTTCTTCTCCGTAGGGTCAGCCGCGATTCCATCAGCAGGGCTCTTGACTCCGGGATACAACTACTGTCCCATTGCGGGGTTGCCCCAGATATAGGTCTGGAGCCCTTTGATGTCCGGACCCTTGCGCCTGGGGGGGCGGAGAGGCCGGGCTGGGAGAGGCCAGACGCCCAGCGGGAGAGGCGCCAGGCCCGGGGAGGCCGGAGGACGATCGCACCTAGGTGTTGAGGGACGGTGGGGGTCCCATCGAAACTCTCCTCCTCCGGGAGTGGTGAAGTGGCCATGCGGTGCCCCCTGGCCAGATCTTGGTGCCTCGATGTCGGGGCTTCGCTGGGGCCGAGGCCGGAGGGAGCCGGGCTGCGTGGGCTGGTGCGTGGAGCAAGCATGGGGGGGACCCCAAAGGGATGAGGGGTCCCTGTGCGGCCTGGAAAAGGGGGCCGCTGAGGCGGGTGTAGGAAAACGGGTACAATCCAAAGGGGGCCTCGAAGGGAGGAGGGGTCCCTGGCGGCCTGAAAGGGTGGCCCGTGTAGGCCGGTGCGGGGGACGAGCACAATTCAAGAGGGTTAAGACCACACCGCGAGGCCGGGTCCAACAGGCATCCCCCCCAGCCGAAGGCAGGGAGAGTCACCCATTTCCTTGGGGGTTCTCCTCGTCGAGGCGGAAGAAGCGGGACAGGCCGTCGGCGTTGGCGTGGTCATTGCCGGGCCGGTGTTCAACAGAGAAGTCCATCCCTTGCAGCGAGATGGACCATCGCAGCAGCTTGGGGTTCTCGCCCCTCATTTGCATTAACCACCGCAAGGGCCGGTGGTCGATCTGGACCCGGAAGTGGGTGCCGAAGAGATAGGGCCGGAGCTTTTTGAGGGCCCACACTACAGCGAAGGCCTCCCGCTCGATGGTGCTCCACCGCTGCCCCCGGGGCAGCAGCCGTCGGCTGATGAAGGCCACGGGTCTGTCGAGTCCCTCCGAATCTACCTGGGACAGGACGGCCCCAATTCCATATTCGGAGGCGTCCGTCTGCACCACGAACTCCTTGCTATAGTCAGGGGCCTGTAGCACGGGGGCAGTGCACATCGCCGTTTTGAGAGTCTCGAAGGCCGTCTGGCAGCGGGGGGTCCAGTGTACCTTCTTGGGCTGCTTTTTTGACGTGAGCTCTGTGAGGGGGCCGACAATGCTCCCATAGTCTCTGATGAATCGCCGGTAGTACCCGGTGAGGCCCAGGAAGGCCCGGACAGCTGTCTGGGTGGTGGGGGGCTCCCACGCCTGGATGGCATCAACTTTCGGCTGGAGGGGAGCCACCTGACCGCTCCCTACTCGATGGCCCAGATAGGTCACCGATCCTTGGCCTATCTGGCATTTGCTGGCCTTGATCGTGAGCCCGGCTCTTTGGAGGGCGGCCAGGACTGCTTTGAGGTGCCCCAGGTGCTCAGCCCAGTGGCTGCTGTATACGGCAATGTCATCTAAATAAGCCGCGCTGAAGGCCTCTAGCCCGGCCAGGACCTTGTTCACTAGTCTCTGGAAGGTGGCCGGGGCGTTCTTCATGCCGAAGGGCATCACCCGAAAGTGGTAGTGCCCATCAGGGGTGGAGAAAGCGGATCTCTCTTGGGCACCGGGGGTGAGCTGGATCTGCCAGTACCCGGCGGTGAGGTCAAAAGTGCTCAGGTAGCGGGCTGCCCCTAAGCGGTCGATGAGCTCGTCGGCCCGGGGAAGAGGATGGGCATCGGTCTTGGTAACAGCGTTCAGGGCCCGGTAGTCCCCACAAAATCGTAGCTCCGGGGGGGTGCCTGGGGCGGCGGCCTTTGGCACCAGGACGACGGGACTGGCCCACGGGCTGTCGGAGGGCTCGATGACCCCGAGGGCCAGCATCTTCGCCACCTCAGCCTGGATGCAGGCCCGCACCCGGTCGGGTACTCTGTAGGCTCTGTGTCGCACGGGGGGACTGTTCCCAGTGTCGACGTCGAGGACACACCATGGAGTCACCCCCGGAGTGAGGGAGAAGAGGGCCGCAAAGGGCTGCAACAGTTGCTGACAGTCGTGGTGTTGTTCCGGGGTCAGGGAGGAGGCGAGTTGGACGCCTTCGATGGTCCCGTCGTGGTCGCTGGTCCGCAGGAGGTCGGGTAGGGGCTCGGAGTCGCCTTCGCCCCCGTCGTCGGTCGCTAGCAGTAGGCTTAGTTCGGTCCGGGCAAAGTGGGGTTTGAGCCGGTTAGCGTGTAGAACCCGGAGGGGGTTCCGGGGAGACTCCATGTCGATCATGTAGGTGACAGGGCTCTTCTTTTCCACCACCTTGAAGGGCCCGGTCCATTTGTCCTGTAGGGCGCAGGGGTCAACCGGTGACAGGACCCAGACTTGCTGGCCCGGCTCAAACTCGATGGTAGAGGCGTTTTGATCGTACCATCTTTTCATGTCCTCTTGGCTGGCCTCGAGGTTGGCTTCGGCCAGGGCTCGGAACCTTCGTGTCTGGTTTCGTAGGGTCAGGAGGTATATGTAGATGTCGGGAGGGGCATCTCGGGGCTTCGTCTCCCAGCCCTCCTTGACCAGGCTGAGGGGTCCTCGGACTGGATGCCCGTACAACAATTCGAAAGGGCTGAATCCCAGGGACTTCTGCGGGACCTCCCGATAGGCAAACAGGAGGCACGGCAGCAGGACATCCCATCTCCGCCGTAGGGGTTCTTCCAGGCCCTTGATCATGCCTTTTAAGGTTCTGTTGAACCGCTCGACCAGTCCGTTCCCCTGAGGGTGGTATGGGGTGGTGAACTTGTACGTGACCCCGCACTGCTGCCACAGGGACCGCATGTATTTAGAGATGAAGTTTGTACCTCGGTCGCTCACCACCTCTCGGGGGAACCCCACTCTCGAGAAGATCCCCATTAAGGCCCGGCCCACTACGGGGGCTGTCACAGTTCGAAGCGGGATGACCTCAGGGTACCTGGTTGCATGGTCTACGAGGACCAGGATGAAGCGGTGACCCAGGGCGGTCCGGGGGTCCAGGGGCCCTACGATGTCTATTCCGACCCGTTCGAACGGGGTGTTGACTGCTGGGAAGGGCTGGAGAGGGGCTTTGACCCGTCCCCCCGTCTTGCCGCTGGCTTGGCAGGTCTGGCAGGACCGGCAGTGGTTGTCCACGTCCTTCCGCATCCGGGGCCAGTAGAAGTGGGTCACCAGGCGGCTGTAGGTTTTGTCCTGCCCCAGGTGCCCGGCGAGGGGCACATCATGTGCCAGGTTAAGGAGGAACTCCCGGAATCGGAGGGGAACCACCAGCACTCGACTGGCCCCCAGTTCTGCAATCTTCTGCTCGCTGTACAGTAGTCCTTCGGCCCAATAGACCCAGTGGGTTCCGGTCTGGTCACCGTTGGCCTGCGAGGCCGCTTGCTGCCGGACTCCTTCAAGGGAGGGGCAGGTCTTCTGTTCCTGCAAGATCTGTTCTCTGGTGGGGCCCCCGTCGTGGCGCCATTGGGCAAGCTCCGGGAGTGTGCCGAGAGAGGCGATCTCATCCGGGGGGGGCACCGTGGATCTGGCATCAGTGTCCGCTTCTTCCTCGCTGGAGACAGGTGGTGGCACGGGCCCCTCGGGCTCGACGGTGTCGGCGGCCATGGACGAACGGGGGGCCTGGGCGGCCATGGACCGGGTGGTGGCGCAGGCCCATTCGGGTAGTCCTAGCATTCGGAGATGCTCTCGCTGCTCCACTTGAGCCCATGGGGAACTCTCGAGGTCGTTCCCCAGGAGGCAGTCCACCGGAGCGTCGTCGCGGACAGTCACCTTCAGCATGCCCGTCACCCCTCCCCATTCGAAGGGAATCTGGGCCATCTGGCACATGCTCTCGCTGTTGTCGGCCGTCCGGACGGGGCATAGCACATTCGGCAGGATCTGTTCGGAGGCCACCAGGTGGCAGCGGACAGCGGTGACACTGGCTCCGGTGTCACGGAGGGCTTCGGCCCGTCGTCCATTGATAGTGACCCACTGTTGGTACTTCTGGGTGTTGCTCGGGATGGGTGTTCGGGGCACCATTTCTCGGCTGCCCAGGCAGACCAGGGACATGGCCACCGGCTCCCACTCAGTGGACCCCCCGTCGAGGGGTTCTTCCTCTTCCTCCCCTTCCCCCAGGGCGGCAGCCGCTAGTTGTCGGGGCGGGGGCCCGCTGGTCCCACTTCGTCGGTTCCGGGGGCAGGCAGGGTCGCTGGCATAGTGTCCTGTTTGTTGGCAGCCGTAGCAGGTTATCGTGGGCCGGGGTCCGGTTTTGGCTGGCATCGTCCCTCTTCGGGCTAGGTTCGGGGAGGTGTGTTGCTGAGGCGGCCCCTGAGGCGGACTCCGGGGCGGCCCGGCTGGGATGTCTCGATTCCTGTTCGACCCTCCTCCCCCGCTGCGCTGGCGGGGGGTCCGGTGGGGTTTCGCTGGTACTCCCCCATCGAGCTCCGGGGGACTCGGGTGTTGACCCATCGATCGGCCTCGGCGGCGAGCTTCCGCGGCTCGGTCAGCTTGCTGTCGAGGAGGTGTTGTCTTAGCTCCACGAAGCAGTTGTTGGAGAGGTGTTCCCAAATAATGAGGTCGACCAGCTGCCCGTAGGTGGTGACCTTGCTCCCCTTGATCCAACCTTCCAGGGCCCTGCTGAAAAAGTCAACATACTCTACCCACGTGGTACCGGGGATTTTCTTGCAGTCTCTGAAACGCTGGCGGTACATTTCCGCGGTTAGTCCATAGCGGGTGAGCAGGGCCTCCTTCATATGGTCGTACGAGGTCATCACCTCTTCCGGGAGCTGGAGCAGGGTGTCTCGGCCCTCACTAAGGAACCGACCCCATAGGCCGGCACCCCAATCCTTCCGGGGTACCCGATGGGAGGTCATGGCCACCTCGTACGCCTTAAACCACTGCTGGATGTTGTCGTTTTTATAGTACTCCTTGACGACATCTTTGGGAATATGGACCTTGGCTTCGGTGGGCGGCAGAGCGTCTCTATTGCTGGGGGTGCCGGTCTCCCCCTTCTGGGCCTTGAGCTCGAGTTCTTTGAGGCCCCGCTCGTGTTCGAGGGTCAGCCTTTTCTCCTCCAGCTCTCGATGCCGCTTCTTCTCCTCTATCTCCTCTTGTAGCCGTAGCTGTTCCATGGCCAATTTCTTTTCGGCCAGCAGGAGTTCGCCGTCCAGCCGAAGTCGTGCGAGCTCTAGCTCATGGGTCCGGACCTTCTCCCGCTCTCGTATTTCTTCCGCGGAGAGGCCGGTTTCCAGGCTGTTTCTCCCTCCGTTCGCTGGGGTCGGTGCTGGTGGCGTGGCTGCATTTAGGGGCAGGGGACCTTCACTCTGGGAGGGACCCGCCTCGGACTCTAATCAGGTTCTCAGGGCTTTCTGCATCTCTTCCTTGGTACCTAGGCCGGTGGTCGCAATGCCCTTGTCCTTGCAGAACTGTTTTAACTCTTTGTGCGTGTACTCTTCCAATCCTTCTGGTTGGAACTCCATGGTCGCGGTGGTTTCCTGGTTGCTCATGGTCTCTGTTCGTCTGGATGGATAGCGAGTGGGTTACTTGCTTGTACGATCTGCGTTCGGCTCAGATCCCGTCGCTGGCCACCAAATGTTGGAAGGCGGACCTCGGGGGAGTCGGAGAGACCACCCCGGGGGGCACCCACACTGTATGAAGTAGCCGAGCGCTGCTGAGAAGCCTCCTAGGAGAGGTCCTTCTCCTACACCGTACTAGCACAGTAACACCACCACACAGGACTCGAGGATGTTTATCAAGACGAGCAATTCTTTATCAGCATTTAGGAAGTTACGGTTATCGATATATACAAGGGGGGATCGAGGGATCCGCAAGAGTCTCAAAGTGTTTGGTAGGGACGGGGTAGCGGGACAGTCTTTAGTAGCAGCTGGGTACGAGGATACCTTAGGCCCAGTTCTTGATCCTCAAGCTGGGGGGACTCCGGGTCTCGGAGGGGTCGAGCCGCGACGGCGTCAGCAGGGCTCTTAAGGTGTTTCAGTTCAGCTCGAGCCGCGACGACGTCAGCAGGGCTCTGGCGATCAGTTCGTGGAGCTTGAGCCGCGACCAGGTCAGCAGGGCTCTTAAGGTGTTTCAGTTCAGCTCGAGCCGCGACGTCAGCAGGGCTCTGGCGATCAGTTCGTGGAGCTTGAACCGCGACCAGGTCAGCAGGGCTCTTAAGGTGTTTCAGTTCAGCTCGAGCCGCGACGACGTCAGCAGGGCTCTGGGGGAGGTTTCAGCGAGGTTGGGCCGCGACAGCGTCAGCAGGGCCCCGATGTTCCGTGAGGTTCCTTGTCTCAATAAGGTGGAGCCGCGACGCAGTCAGCAGGGCTTGTGGTATAGTGTCCAGCAAGAGTTCTTCTCCGTAGGGTCAGTCGCGATTCCATCAGCAGGGCTCTTGACTCCGGGATACAACTACTGTCCCATTGCGGGGTTGCCCCAGATATAGGTCTGGAGCCCTTTGATGTCCGGACCCTTGCGCCTGGGGGGCGGAGAGGCCGGGCTGGGAGAGGCCAGATGCCCAGCAGGAGAGGCGCCAGGCCCGGGGAGGCCGGAGGACGATCGCACCTAGGTGTGAGGGACAGTGGGGGTCCCATCGAAACTCTCCTCCTCCGGGAGTGGTGAAGTGGCCATGCGGTGCCCCCTGGCCAGATCTTGGTGCCTCGATGTCGGGGCTTCGCTGGGGCCGAGGCCGGAGGGAGCCGGGCTGCGTGGGCTGGTGCGTGGAGCAAGCATGGGGGGACCCCGAAGGGATGAGGGGTCCCTGTGCAGCCTGGAAAAGGGGGCCGCTGAGGCGGGTGTAGGAAAACGGGTACAATCCAAAGGGGGCCTCGAAGGGAGGAGGGGTCCCTGGCGGCCTGAAAGGGCGGCCCGTGTAGGCCGGTGCGGGGGACGAGCACATTTCAAGAGGGTTAAGACCACGCCACGAGGCCGGGTCCAACACTACTGCATGAAACACCACCTTTCAATTCCGACATCTGGAATCGTTCTACATATTCACCAACCAAATTCTAGATTCTGTGGTCAGGCTTCAAGCTAACCATCTACACACCATCATGATGTACCAAGTAGTACTTACAGGTGTACTCGTTTACCTACTTTTACTCACCTTTGTGAATCATCCCCAAAGCACCCAATTCCCCTTTAGTAAACGTGTAGAAATGGCTCAGTCCATTCTATTTTGACTAAATGTTTATGACTAATTTCTACATTTTCCATTTTATTCAGATTTTAGGTCCCAGGTTATCAAAATCTTCACTCAAAGCAACAGTGATCTGGAAGGGAAAGAGCATAAGAGCGCCATATCTATATAGATATGGCTTTGTTTTCCTCTCACCCTTCACTGGCGATCTTTAGACTCCCATAGTGCAAGGGTGTGTGCCTTCTGTAACTGATAATCTTTCTTCTTGAGGGGACCATTCCAGTGCAAAAACTATCTTTTAACTCTTTTCCTGTTAGTGTAACCTAACCCAAGAAGGGTAAGGAAAGAAGAAAAGAAAGGAAGAGAAGGCTTCAAAATATAAATTAGGGGTCTTTGAGGCTCTGTTGGAGAGGTAGCATGCCTTACTTGGTAAGTGTGAGAAGCTGTCTTGGTATATGGTGTATACTTATGTAAGTTGGCACCTTGCATCAATCCAGACAACCGTTATGGTGATGTTAGTGGTCTTAGACAACCTTAGAAAGCTCTCTAAGTGGTAACTGTGAAGAGCAGCCCTCAGGCTTAGTCCAGAAGGAGTGTAAAGCAGTTTGTTTTACCAGAACATAATCTTATTGATACAGATTAAGTGAAAAAGAACCACACAGTGTATTTATAAAAATATGTATTTATTATATAACACTCACTAACACATACAGGTATCTCCTAGCCACAGATATAAACAATGCACACAATACTTTTCAATAGAAACGGGTAAGTAGCATGTAATACACAGTGGTCACCAGGGGGAAGACTAAACCATATATTAAAATAGTGGTATGCAAACCACGACTTAAGTCTAGACTATACCTAGCAGACATCGAAGTGCTGTTGACCCAAGGAACCACCCAAGGTAAGTAACTAGGAGCCCCACAGAGGCCGTGTGCAATGTGGGAACACGACCGCGAGTTCAATCCAAGTCAATTTGTAAGTTGCGGTTGCAATTTTAAAGAAGAAGGACCCTTCCCAGTGGACCCTGAAGAAACCCAGTGAAAGACAGAAGTTTAAAGAGCCACCCCACCCGTGGATACCTTAGGAACAAGGATGCCTGCACCAGGGGAGCCGGGTGCATAGGTGTGACGTGACATCGGAAACCGCAGTCAAACCCAATGGAGGATTTCAGGAAGATGCCACTGCTGGAGAAGGTGAAAGTGTTCGGTGGAACCCAAAGGTGGATTCAAGTCAAGAAACACCTGAAAGCAGAGGTGACAGAGTCTATGCCACTTGGAAGTGACCAGGCAACCTAGAAGACGAATGCCCACCGAAGTCGTGTGTTGCAGGAGAGTTGACGGTGACCTTGGACCTGCAGCTGTGAGGACCAGGCAGTGCTGTGGAAGACCAGGAGCATTTCACGAGCTGTCCCACATTGGATGTCGACAGTTGAGGGGTCGGTGTCAGTCGGGAGCACCAACAAACCTTGGCAACTGCAAACAACGTGGAAAGCGAAGAAGGTGAAGTCGGGACCAGCAAGGTCCTGGTGACTCACCACAAGCAGAGGAGTCAGGGCAGGTCCCAAGCCATCAGAGGAGGCCAAAGAATTCAATGATGACCCTCAAGAGGACCCACAGGCCATAGGCACTGGAGTCGCGAGAGGACGTAGAGCAGTTCACCAATGAAGCAGGCCCACGATGCAAGTGATGTGGTGAGGACGAAGATCTTGGTCACTGGAGATGCTTGAGGTTGAGGCTACTTGGAGCCCAAAGATTTTGATGGAAGGAAGCCAACACGCCTTTGAAACTGCAAGTCGATGCGGTGCACAGTGGTTCGGTTCCTGCAGGGAGCCCAGGATCAGCAGACCGGTCAGCTTAGTTGCCATGCCTGCAGATGCAGGGAAGTTACTCCTTCACTTCAAGGGAGATTCCTTCAGGTGTCTTGGATGCCCACAGGTCCTGGAAGGTTCCTGTATGGTGCACAAGAATAGATGTTGCAGCCGACGAGTAGGGCGAGGAGATCAGGAGCAGCAGGAGTCTTCCTGGTTGCAGCCTTGATGCCCTGAGTGAAGTCCAGCGAACTCCAGAGTGCCCAGACGGTTGATGAAGAAGTGGTGTCTGCAATTAATCTTGTCCTATGACGAATCTAGGGACCCACCCTCAGGTAAGCCCTTAAGTACTCTAAGGAAAGGGTTGGGACGATTCAGGGTTCCCTCCCAGGGGAGGGGTCGGACAGTGGGGAGGATACTCCCATGTCCTTTGTCCAGTTGTGCACCAGAGCGGGAGCCAATGGAATATATGTATTTACTACGCATATGATACATCACATGCCATTAAAACGCGGTTGTTACAAGAACCGCATTGTTACATCGCGAAGCATTACATCGCCGTTACAATGACTTGCTGTCGGGGGCGCGCTGGACTTAGGAATAGTATAATTTACTATTTCTACTCCAGTTTCTGCAACAGCAGGGAAGTTGTTGGATTGTAAATCCAACACCTTCTGCCCCCTACAGCAAGTCGTTGTAATGACTTGCGATGTAATGTTTCGCGATGTAACAACACCGTCGTTATAACAACAGTGTTGTAATGGCATGCATTGTATCGCATGCGATGTAAACGCTGTTTCCCAAGCCAATGGCTCCCTGAGCTGGTTTGAACTGGACTATACAAGGAGGGCACCAAGTGTGCTATTCAAGCATACTGAACGGCGCTAGCAAGCTCTCCCGCCCGGAACCAATACACTAAACTCTGTTTGGTAGGTGGTCACACCTCCCTGTGACAGAATACATATTGTTCTTCCTTCCCCTGCTTGAGCATCGCTCAGCAGCAGGAGTGCAGACTCGTGTGTCTGGTCGGCAGCAGCCATATTGTGCTGTCCGGGTCTAGAAGACTGGTACCGGGATCACTGAGGGCCTCCTGGAGGAGCTTTACATTGCATGGAATCATACCTCCCACACCGGTTACGATTGCATGGAATCATACCTCCCACACCGTTCACAATGTGGGGGTATGATTCCAACATGTGCGATACCAAACACGATAGGATCCGTAACAGCCAATTTCGAGATGGTCATCGCGTAATGACGCAGCGCCTCTCTATATGGTATATGGCTGTCTCACTTACAACCCGGGAGGATGGACTCCGTAAGCTGTAGGGGTTTCCTGCTCATGCATGTGCACCCTCACACTTACAATACTGAAGGCAGGGTGCTTGGTTCCAATTCCTGCCTTAGGGGTGACTTATAGGTTTTAAGTGCAGTGACCTTAGATATAGGGAAACCTATATCTTTTGTAAGTGGTGCTAGCACCAGCTTCCACAGGCTGCAATGGCAGGCCTGTAGTTACAAATTGAGTGGTCTCCGATGGGTGGCATAATGCATGCTTCAGCCCATGGGGGACCCCTGGTTTACCTATGCCCTGGGTACCTTAGTACCATAATCTAGGGACTTACAAGGGTACACCAGTAGCCAATCTAGGGTGTACCTAAGCACTCACTGTGTTCAATTTGGGGAAGAAGCACAGAGACTGGGGTCCTGATTAGCAGGATCCCAGTGAGACTAGTCAGAAAAACATGACACCAGCGAAAAGTGAGGGGTGACCATGAATGCAGATCCTACTTTCCTACAGGCACTGTTAAAGTGTGGTAGTGAGGGAATCCGTGGTGAAGGTGGTCATCACCTTCACCATGGATGGGGGGGGAGCCAACAAACATTGGAGCACTGGGCGCCACCATTGCAGGAAGGCAGAATGGCTCAGCAAATAATTTGAAATACTGACTCAGATAAAATACAAAACAAAATATGAATTATACGCACATTTACAGTGCCTTAACATGTTTCTTGTCGGATTACTGGGGAAAACATGGATGGTTGGAACGTATATGTGAAGCCTGTAAAAATAGCTCACTTGATTGGCATTGCAATGCAACGTAAAGGTCTCATCAAAATAAAAGGTTTTAATTATGTTTTTTACGTACGGAATGTCTGTATGTTGCATAAATAATGTGTGCCCTGTGCAGAGTCCATTACTGTTACACGGGCTGTATTCATTGTAAAGTATGCACCATTGGTTTACCTTCTTTCATGATGAAACTGTAGGCTTTTTTTAGGTTTTCCAAAACTGGGTGTCAGACTCAAAAATGCAGATCTGAATTTTATCTGCACCACTTACATACTGATCTGTGAAGCCCATGCCTTAAAAGGGAAAAAGCACAACTATGTGCCCCAGAATGAAAAGCATTTTTGGCAAATAATGTCAGAACTAGCAGTTACCATACATAACATGGGGCCAACGTGGCAGCTACTCTTTGACTGTAGGACACACTAACAAGGTATATTTTGAATTCATTTTAAAACCAGCGGATCACGTTTCAAACCCTGTTACCTAACACGAGTCATAGGTCGCCCGTCTCAATATATGGACGACCGTTTCAAGGAGGTCTGTGGCAATGTTGGCTCCTTCAGCCAGATTTGAAATCCTGTTTGAAAGATTTGATGACGTAATATCCATATATGAAACCTCGAGATTACAAATTTAGAATCTAGCAGGGCCTACTCAGTCTTTTACCTGTCTGAGGTTAAGCAAAACTAAAGAGTTTGATTATGCACTGACAGATGCCACTGAGAAATATATTGTGCTACAGCAACAAATGATGGACGGAATGCTGAGTAAATCAAACATTCATCCCCAGTCAAGAGATATGAGTTGAACCCATCATTCTTTTGGTCACCATGCTACCCCAGTTTGGACCCAGCCATATGCAAATCGGTCTTGACCATGCACCTCATGGGAACAGTCCAGCCCAAACTGCCAAGCCGGGTCCTCACTGGACCGGAAAGAAGCATCCTGGGACCGGTTTTGTGGTCCCCCCTCATCAGACCGGCTAGCTTGAATCCAGTGGCACAGGGAGCAAGGGACCCATTCTTTTCCTTTGGTGTCTGAGGGTATCTTGCCTGCCTTTGGTTCTGTTCCTTTGTCTGGCGCTGTGGGGCGTTTCTGGGGGCCCCTCTGGCACTTTCTGTTTATTTTCTACGACATGCTTTGTTTCCCAGGTCTGTAGCTTTTGTTGGTCTCCTAGTCTGGCGGAGAGGGGCTCTTACCATCTCTCTCGCCTTGGTCCTGTTGGTTCGGGTTGGCCTTTTCCCTTTCTTTTTCTGTCACTGGCCTACCTGTTCTAGCGTGTTTTCCTGGATGGTCTGCCAGGATTGTTTCTGACCTCTGGGCAGCCTTATCGGGTGCTTCCTTCCGGGTATTTGCTTTGCTACCAATTGGGCTTTGCTTCGCCCTTTCATGGCCCATGGCTGTTTGCCCTTGAGGGGTGATAGGTTCCTGCTTTAAAACAAATAAAATGCATGTGAGAGTGGGGCCATGGAGAGATGAGTGACACTAGTCAAGCGTGGTAGTGAGGGAATCAGTGAAGAAGATCAGGGGGCGGGACCAAAAATGATTGTCACACCGAGCGTCACCAGTGCTAAAGTGGGCCCTGGTGTGTTGTTTTGGTTCAAGCATGTGCAAGATGGCCTCTGTTAACCGCCCATGAGTGTCCTTTCATTTTGGACACCCTTGGATGTGGCACGCATGGAGGGCATATATAAACTGCCAGGTAAGCGTGTTGCTGCTAGGTCTTTGTGGTACAGTTAAGGTCCAATTTATTGTATTAAGATGGGCAAATATTCCAGTATACGGTGACGTGATTTTCCTTCATCTGCCTCTTCTTGCTCTCCGGATACATCTCCCTCTCCGAAGCACTCCAAGTATGGGAGGGTGGAGGAAAAGCAGAGAATTCTGAGAATTGTTTTACAGACTCTTTCTGCTCTTAAGGGGGAGGATGTCCCTGTAGGAGAGTAGGATCTGCCTCTTATGGTTACCTCCACTTTTTGCTGATGTATCACTGTTTTTGACTTAGACTGACTGGGATCCTCCTATCCAGGACCTAGTCTTTCTGCTTTCTCCTGTAAATTGATTGCATGTACTTTATGTACACTCCAGATTGGATTCTGGGGTACCCTTATCAGTCCCTAGTATATGGCACACCATGTACCAGGGAGCCAAGCTTGAGCAGAGGAAGGCCTGACAATAGGTTTCCTGTCACAGGGAGGTGTGACCACCTCCCAGACAGGCTTTAGTGGATTGGGGCTGGGTGGGTGCACTCCGAGAGTGCCAGAAAGTCTGCACTGGGGTCACATTTGGTGTCCCCATGCATAGTCCAGCTGAAACCGGTTGCAGTAGCCATTTGCTCCTGCTCTGGCGCAAAACTGGACAAAACATGGGTGTAGCCACCCCTCTGTCCCACCCCTCCCCTAAGAGGGTCCCCAGGTATAGTCCAACCCCTTTCCTGGGTATAAAGTGGCAAACCTGACTACAGGACTTTGGATTTTACCTGGACTAAACTCTGCAAGCAGAAACTAAGTACTTGGATGGTCTTCACTTCGCTGGAGAACAGAAGAATCTCCCTTGGAGTAAAGGAGTTACTCCCCTGCAGCAGCAGGCACCTAAACGCATCTGACCAGTTTGCATCTCCCGAGCTCCTGAGGACTCCGAAGATTTCTGCAACACAGGAGGTGGGTTCCTGAGCATCTCTGAGGTCGATCTGCTCTCTCAGCAATCCTGTGACCAGTATCCCTCGTGTGGACTGTGCAACCCGAACCCCTGTGCAACGTGTAGTTTTGCAGCAGCATATGCTTTTTGGCAATCCCTGAGGCTGTGCTATGGACTACGTGCAGTCCCAACTCCGAGCAGTATTTCCACTGAAGATCTCTTGCCTCCACTCCATGAGTGCTCTGTGGGCTGGTGCTTTGTGATTCCACTCGAGGTCCCTTCACAATCCCTGGTCCCTGGTCTGTGGGTCCTGGCGAGGGTCACTTTGATTTTCCTTGGGCTTCCCTGTTTGTTCCAGACGTGCCCCAACTCCCCATAGCTTGGAGAGTCTCCTGGACCTTGCTGGTCGACACCGTAACCTGTTTCCTCTGCCTGAGTGGGTTGCCTTGCCAAGGCTTGTTGGTGTTCAATCCAGACACTGACCCCTCAGCACTCGACATCCTTCATGGGACAGCTCACCTCCGGACTTTGGTCATCGTCAACATCTCCTGGTCCTCGTGGTTGCAGAGTCAAGCATCCTATCTTCACACCCAAAGCATCCGACATCGGTGGGCATTCGTCTATCGAGCCCCTGGTCACCCTGAAGTGACCTAGACTCTGTCCCCTCTGCTTTCAGGTTCTTTTCACCTCGGATCCAGGCTTCGATTCCACCTGACATTTTTCATCTTCCCGGCAGCAGTACTTCTTCGCATCACCCCATTGAAAACGACGAGGGTTTCCGACACCACTTGACCCCTATGCACCCGGCACCTCTGGGATAGGTAACACGGGTACCTCGGTACTCACAAGGGCGCTGGCATTAGAACCTTCTATGTTCCAAAGGGTTTGCTTGAAGTCCTCTCCGAAGTGTCCTTAAACTGTAATTTTCCAACCGCAACTTTCCCATAGAGTTGTACGGAGATCGCGTCTGTGTTCCACACTGCACCCGTCCTCTGTGGGCTCCCTGTGTCACTCCTTTGGGTGGTTCCTTGGGGTCCCAGTAATTCTACGTGCTCTAGGCACTGTGTCTAGTGAAGTCTTGGTTGTTATACCATTTTTTTAGAATATGGTTCGGTCTCCCCCTGCAGCCCGCTGTGTATTGTGCTATTTACTGTCATTCTATTGATTAAGTATTTTGTGCTTTGTGCTCTAATTTCATATAGAGATTAGTAGAGAGTGTTTAGTAATAAATGCATGTATTTGATATAACACTTGTGTGGTTCTCCTTTCATTTGATTATTCACGAGGTTCAGATCTGGTAAAACAAACTGCTTTACATTCCTTCAAGACTTAGCCTGAAGGCTGCTCTCCATAGCTACCACTTGGATAGCTTTCATAAAGGTTATCTTTGACCTAATCACCATAAGGGACGTTTGGATCGGTGCAATGTGCCCACTTTAATTAGTGGACAGCATATACCAGGCCAACTTCTCACATTGGTGTGCAGCGGTTGGGATTCAAGCTTGCTATTGTTTAACCAGATAAATCTCATTGAGTGATTAACTGAAAACCACTAAAAGTATTAGGTACATATAATACATCAAGATTAGAATACAGTAAGTTCTACTGAACTTGGAGTTGGGTAAGTCAAGGGTCTAGCACACCCTTTCTCCAACTCAAGAGAGTTTAGTCCCCACTAGGTTAGGTAGGTGCCTACACCACTTAACACTAGTATTTCTTCTAGAGAAGAAACCAGTGGCTCTTTGACAACCAGGTATGATAGTCTCTCCTTTCAAGAATTGAGAAACGAGCACATCTAGGAAACTGAAGACAGGGAGAAGTGCCAGCACTCAATGCCTCATAGAGATATTGCTTCTAGATGACCTCAGAAAGACCCCAGGGTCAGATGAGGTAGGTAGGTTGGGTGGGGCAGGGAATAAGGACAGGCCAGACCGTGAAAACTGTGGGGACCTGGACTCAAACCCTGACCAGGAGAATCAAAATGATTCTAACCTGGACAACTTAGGGCTTCCTTTAGGTTGAAGAAAAGGCCCCAGTGGGTCTCGCTTTACCCCACCAGGAAGAGTACTGAGTATACCTAGGAGATCTAGATCACCCTCTTTGGAATCTAATCATTCAGGTACTTCTGTAGGGACTTCCATATCTAATACGAGGAAATTCTCTTATGATAAGCATTGCCAATTTCTAGAGATTGATAGAATCAAGCTCAGACTCAAGAAAGAGCAATTGGCCATTGACAGGGAATCCCTAGAGCTCCAGAGAGCAACCAGAAGGTTGGGACTAGAGTCCCATGGTGGCAGCAACAGTGTCCCTCGACCTAGAGAGTATTCTCATGATCATAGGAACCTGAACAAGATAGTCCCTCCCTATCAGAGTGGGGATGACATCGATAACTGTACTAGAGAGGGCCTGTAAAGTACAGAGGGTCCCTCAAGAGCAGTGGGCAGCTATCTCGTGGCTTTCCTCTGCTGACAAAGGTAGAGATAAGCGCCTCACTGTAAGAGAAGAGGAGGCTGACAATTACTCAGTCTTGAAAAGTGCTCTCATAGATTGGTTTGGCTTAACGACTGAACAGTACAGGATTAAGTTCAGAGACACCCAAAAGGCACAGACTCAGGACTGTGTTGACTTTGTAGATTGTGCTACTGAGGCTCTGGAAGGCTGGTTACTTGGCAGTAATGTGTGTGATTTTAAAGGATTGTACAATTTAATTATGAGGGAGCAGATCCTTAATAATTGCCAAAATCAGTTGTTGCATCAGTAACCTGGTAGACTCTGATCTGACATCTCCCCAAGAATTGAGAAAGAAGGCAGACAAATGGGTCAGAACCAGGGTGAAGCAGAAAGCGCAGAACGAAGGTGGTGACTCTAAGAAGCAAGATTCTAAAACCTCAGATAAGGGTGGGGAGAAGGGTAAAGACAAGAATTCTTCACAAGGGCCCCAAAAGTCCTCATCTGGGGTGGGGGGGGGGAGTCACAATCCAACAAGGGTAAAGTCAACCTTGGTGTCATATCTGTAAAGAGAAGACCCATTGGACAAATGTGAGAAGTTGGCCTGATGTATGATGTCACTAGTTCTAGTGTACACCTTATATCAGTCCAAATACCCTTATGGTGATTGGTTGTAAAGTCAACCTTATAGACCAGCTATCCTAGTGGTAGCATGGACAAGAGCAGTCTTAGGCTAAACTCTGAATGGCATGTGAAGCCAGCTGTGATACCATATATAATCCCTTGAATACCAAATGAAAGGACACCACAACAGATATATATATATAAAATAAAGTGTATTTATTCTAGTCAAACCCTCAGCACTCTTTATGAGATTAGAGGTAAGTACAACACAGTCTTATTTAAGCATACATTAAGTCACACAGGTAAGTAATACAGTTAGGCCCTAGGGGCCACGCAAACCATATACTAAGTAAGTGGTATAAGAACCACTGTCACGGAAATAGAATAGGCCTAGGCCTAAGGAATCGCTGGGGCTACACTACACTAGCGTTAGTTAGGAAGTGGGAGGCCCACGGGATTCGTGTGCAGAGTGGAAACACTCACGCGTAATGCGTAAAAGTCACTAGCAATAGTACAGTTTAGAAAACGGTAGATTTAGGACACTTCCGGAGTAGCTAGGAAGTTGAGACTTGAAAACTAGACACTAGGATAGTCACTATCCTGATGAGCACCGGAGTACCCAAGTTACCTAGCCCACAGGCTGCGGGTGCATAGGGGTGAAGATGCGTCGTTTTCGTCGTCGACTCCTATGGATGCCTGAAGAAAGATGCTGACAGGCAGTCAGTGAAGAGTGTCCGGTGGATCCCAAGGCTGGGATCAAGAAGAGAGGAAACCTGCAAGCAGAAGGGACAGAGTCAAGGTCACTAGCCAGTGACCACGTGGAACCAGGAAGGAACCAGGCGATGTCGTGAAGATTGCAGGTGAAGGTGAAGCTTGTCGCTGCAGCCAGGAGGACCAGGAAGCGTCGAGGACGACCAGGACCAGGAGGCGAGCTGTCCCACGAAGGCTCTTGCTGTCGGCGGCGTCGAAGTTGGACTAGGACTCACCAAGCCTTGGCAAGCGGAACCCACGAAGAACGGAGGACTTGCTTCTGGTGCAGACCAGGAAGGTCTGGGGTGCTTCTTCTTTGCAGAGAAGCGGGAGCCAGTCTGGAGGAGCCAAACCAGCGCAGAAGATTTCAGGGTGCGTCGTCACAAAGGCCACTAGCCAGCGGGCAAGCAACCGGACAGACGCGGCAAGCAGGAAAATGCTGAAGGGCCCCACGCAGGACTCGTGGAGTGTGGGGGGCTGATCTTCGGTGCAGATGGTGCTTGGGGTTGGGGCTTCTCAATCCCCGGTGCACAACTTCGAGGGTACCTCAGAAGCTGCGCTTTAAGTTACTAGCCACTTTTTCCAGGTAGCAGGTCCCACGTCGCTCGTCGCCTCCACGGATCTCAGCTCTGCTGTAGATGTGGATCAGGGTCGGAGAAGTCTGGAAGTCAAGGCTCTGGTCAGGCTCTGCAGTCGGTTCCTCGTAGAACGTGGGCAAAGCAAAGGGTAGTCTCTTGATGGTGCCTGTTTGCACAGGGTAGCCACTCCTTGGCTACAAGGGAGATTCTTCAGTCTTCTTCTTTCGTCGAATGTCGAAGGTCCAGAGTTTCTGTTCAGTTTTGCAGGTTCAGGATAATCTAAAGTCTTGAGGCCCAACTCCCACTCTTATACTAATCTGGGGGGCTGGGATACCTGCTAGGTCACGCCTTATGGGTGGGACCTGGGAGGGGGTGGTTACACCCACTTCCCTTTGTCCAGTTTCGCGCCAGAGCTGGGGCTGGAGTGCCCCAGCGCCGGTTTGAACTGGACTATGCAAGGAACACCTTGTGTGCCCCAGGCATGTCTCATTCCTTTCAGCCCACCCTGCCCCAATACACTAAGGGCTGTCTGGGGAGGTGCTAGCACCTCCCCAAGCAGGAAACCTATTGTCCAGGCCTCCCTGGCTGGGATCACTCCCAGCTGCAGGAGGTCAGACTTGTGTCGTGGCAGCAGCATCCATTTTGTGATGCTGAGGCTTTGGTCAGAGGCTAACAGTTGAAGTATGATTTTAACATGTCTTTCCCTCTAGAAGGGGGGAATAATATTCTCATGTCCAGAAATGGCATGGGGGTATTATTCCACAGTGTTAGACACCTTACACGACATGTTTCGATAAAGCCAAACCATAGTTACCATAACCGTCTAAGATTATAAGGCACTTTAAGAGTATATGGTAGGCTATATCATTTTTATGCCAGAAACCGGTCCTAGGAAGCTTGTTTCCGGTCCAGGGAAGACTTGGCTTGGCAGTTCGGGCTGGACTGTTCCCATGAGGCACAGGGTCAGACTGATTTGCATATGGCCATGTCTGAACTGGGGTGGCAGAGTGGGCTAAAGAACGGTGATGGATTAAACCCAGATCAGTTGACTGGGGGTGAGTGCTTGCAATGTTCAACACTCCGTCCATCATTTCCTTTGGTTTTTGCTTTGTTCGCCATAAGTTGGCAGGGTATGCTCAGACGTGAGTCCCTTGCTCACTTTGCCACTGGATTCAAGGAAGCCTGGCTGAAGACGGCTGAAATGCCAGAAACCGGTCCTAGGAAGCTTGTTTCCGGTCCAGGGAAGACTTGGCTTGGCAGTTCGGGCTGGACTGTTCCCATGAGGCACAGGGTCAGACTGATTTGCATATGGCCATGTCTGAACTGGGGTGGCAGAGTGGGCTAAAGAACGGTGATGGATTAAACCCAGATCAGTTGACTGGGGGTGAGTGCTTGCAATGTTCAACACTCCGTCCATCATTTCCTTTGGTTTTTGCTATATCATAGAACAGCTATAAGGACAAGGTCCCAAAAGCTGCAGACAGGCTCAGCTCATGCTAGAGCACCATCTCACATGTTACCAAGCACTCTGCCTCCAGGATTGTCAAGGCCTGCCATAGGAGTGACTGATAGGTACACATGTGTCTATATGTAAGTTAGGTATAGGAATACTACACCTAAGCAAGGGGTGATTACAAGACCTTGCCCCAGCTGAGTGATCAGCCAGTTGTGTCAAAATGGAAGGCCAGGCCAGGGGTGGCATAATACATGCTGCAGCCCCTGGTAGGCCTAGGGTACACCTATGCCCTGGGTACCTAGGGTACACTGTACAGGGGCCAATAAGGTGATCCTATCCAATTGGGTTATGCACCTAAAGTACATAGTATAATTTAGAGAGAGAACAGCAGGGCTGTGGGTCTGATTAGCAGGCCCACAGCCACATCTAAGTCGAAAACCAGTAAAGCAAAAGCAAAAAGTGGGGGTGAACATAGAAAGCAGACCCTACTCTCCTACACAACCCCCCCCCCCAAACTTAGGGACATTAAACTAACCTTGACCAGTTGAGTCTTCATGTTCTAAGTGGAAATATCTGGAGAGTCCATCTGCATTGGCATGGTCAGTCCCAGGTCTATGTTCCACTGTGAAGTCCATCCCCTGTAGGGAAATGGACCACCTAAGAAGTTTGGGATTTTCACCCTTCATCTGATTTAGCCACAAGAGGGGCTTATGGTCTGTCTGAATCTTGAAGTGAGTGCCAAACAAGTATGGCCTCAGCTTCTTCAGGGCCCAAACCACAGCAAAGGCCTCCCTCTCAATAGCTGACCAACGTTTCTCTCTAGGGGTCAGCCTTCTACTTATAAAAGCAATGGGCTGGTCTTGACCATCTACATTCAGTTGTGAAAGAACAGCTCCCACACCTAACTCAGAAGCATCTGTCTGGACAATGAACTCTTTGGAGTAGTCTGGACTTTTCAGAATAGGTGCACTGCACATGGCCTGCTTCAGGTCATCAAATGCTTTTTGACAGCTTACTGTCCACTGAACTTTCTTTGGCATCTTCTTGGAGGTCAAGTCATTAAGTGGTGTCACTATGGACCCATAGTTCTTAACAAACTTTCTGTAGTACCCAGTCAGGCCCAAGAAAGCTCTGACCTGAGTCTGGGTAGTTGGAGGAGTCCAGTCCTTTATGGTCTGGATCTTGCTCTCCAGTGGTTGAACCTGACCCCCACCAACTAGGTGGCCCAGGTATACAACCTTGCTCTGCCCTATCTGGCACTTAGTGGCCTTGATAGTGAGGCCTGCCTTTTGCAGGGCCTCTAAAACATTCCTCAGGTGGACCAGGTGATCCTCCCAGGTGGAGCTAAAGACAGCAATATCATCAAGATAAGCTGCACAATAATCATCCAACCCAGTAAGGACTTGATTCACCAGCCTTTGGAAAGTGGCAGGTGCATTCTTCAAACCAAAGGGCATTACCACAAATTGGTAATGTCCTCCTGGGGTCGAGAAAGCAGTTTTGGCCTTTGCACTCTCAGCTAGTCTGATTTGCCAGTAGCCTGCTGTTAGGTCAAATGTGCTCAAAAACTTAGCAGCTGCCAGTCTGTCAATGAGCTCATCTGCCCTAGGTATTGGGTGGGCATCTGTCCTAGTGACAGCATTGAGACCTCTGTAATCCACGCAAAACCTCATCTCTCTCTTACCACCTTGGGTGTGAGGTTTTGGCACAAGAACTACAGGACTAGCCCAAGGGCTCTCTGAAGGTTCAATGACTCCCAGCTCCAACATCTTTTGTACCTCAACTTTTATGCAGTCCCTGACATGGTCAGGTTGCCTGTAGATTTTACTCTTCACAGGCAGACTGTCACCAGTGTCCACCTCATGGGTGCACCAGTTTGTCTGACTTGGGGTCAGAGAGAACATATGTCTGTAGGATTGCAGAACCTGTCTGCAGTCCTGTTGCTGATGGACAGTGAGGCTGTCAGAAAAGACCACACCATCAACTGAGCCATCATCAGGGTTCTGAGTCAACAGGTCTGGGAGAGGGTCACTCTCTTCCTCCTGCCCCTCATCTGTAGCCATGAGTAGCCCCATGTCTGCCCTGTCAACATATGCCTTCAATCTGTTGACATGAAGCACCCTGTGGGGGCTTCTGGGAGTCCCAAGGTCCACCAAGTAGGTGACTTCTCCCTTTTTCTCAACAATAGTGTGGGGTCCAGACCATTTGTCTTGGAGTGCTGCTGGGGCCACTGGCTCCAACACCCACACTTTCGGTCCTGGCTGGTAAACAGTCAGTACAGCCTTTTGGTCATGCCAAGCTTTTTGGAGTTCTTGGCTTGCCTCAAGGTTTTTAGAAGCCTTCTTCATATACTCTGCCATCCTGGAGCGGAGACCAAGTACATAATCCACTATGTCTAGTTTGGGTTGTCTGAGAGGTCTCTCCCATCCTTCCTTCACCAAACACAGGGGTCCTCTTACAGGATGCCCAAACAAAAGCTCAAAAGGGCTGTAGCCAACCCCCTTTTGTGGGACCTCTCTGTAAGCAAACAGAAGGCAGGGTAAAAGGATGTCCCATCTTCGCCTAAGCTTGTCTGGTAATCCTTTTATCATTCCCTTTAGGGTCTTGTTGAATCTCTCAACAAGCCCATTGCACTGTGGGTGATAGGGTGTGGTGAACTTATAGTTAACACCACACTCCTTCCACATTGCAGTCAAGTATCCTGACATGAAGTTAGTACCTCTGTCAGAAATGACCTCCTTTGGAAAGCCCACTCTGGAGAATACTCCAAGCAGGGCCCTTGCCACAACAGGAGCTGTTGTGGTCCTCAGGGGAATTGCTTCTGGGTACCTGGTGGCATGGTCCACTATCACCAGTATGAATCTGTGCCCAGATGCTGTTTGTGGGTCCATTGGTCCTACAATATCTATGCCCACTCTTTCAAAGGGGACCCCCACCACAGGTTGTGGTATGAGGGGGGCCTTTGTGGTGCCACCTGATTTGCCACTGGCTTGGCAGGTGACACAGGAGCGACAAAACTCCTTAGTATCTTCTGACATATGGGGCCAGTGAAAGTGAGGGACAAGCCTGTCCCAAGTCTTGTTCTGGCCTAAATGTCCTGCAAGGGGAATATCATGGGCCAAGGTTAGAAGGAAGCCTCTGAACTTCAGTGGTATGACCAACCTCCTGGATGCACCAGGCTTGGGGTCTCTAGCCTCTGAATACAGTAGCCCTTCATCCCAATACACTCTATGGGTACCTTGAGCATTCCCTGCAGCCTCAGCAGCAGCCAGCTGTCTGAGGGGTTCAAGAGAGGGGCAGTTTAATTGAGCCTGCCTCAGATCTGCCCTTGAAGGTCCCCCTGTCCCAAGAAACTCAACCTGATCAGGTTCAAGTTCTTCTAGGACAGTTCCTTCAGGGCTCTCAGAATCATCCTCCTGGGAGGGCTGATCCACCACCTGAGGCAGGGGGGAAGGCACAGCCTTAACCCTACTGCTCTTTCTCTTGGGTTGTGACTGGTTCATAGTTTCAGGATCCAGCACTTGTTCAGTGGTGCACTTTTTGGCCTGTGACCTGGTCACAGCAAGGACATGTGCATCTATCCCCAGCATTTCTGCATGGGTCCTATACTCCCCTTCAGACCAAACTGAAGTTTCAAGATCATTGCCCAGTAAACACTCTACAGGAAGGTCTGAACTAACAACAACTTTCTTGAGGCCAGTTACCCCTCCCCAGGAGAAGTTAACAATAGCCACACTATGGGAGGTAGTGGCATTGCTAGCGTTGGTCACTAGGTAATTCTCACCTAGTATGATCTGTCCAGGGTCCACAAAAGCAGGTGTCACCATTGTGACACTAGCTCCAGTGTCCCTGTAGGCCTGAGCCATTCTTTGGTTGATAAAAGGTGTCTGTCTGTACTTGCCCAGGTTACTGGGGCCTACAGTAGAGGACAAAGCTAAGTCCCCATCACAGATAAGAACAGCCTGAGTAGGTACTCTGACTAGGCCAGAATCCTCCTCAGTTCCCAGGGTTAACCCTACTACACCCTTTTGCTGGGAACCACCACTTACAGCTGAACTAGGGGGTACAGTTGCCTTAGGGGCAATGGTGGCTGGGGGCTTATCCTTTTTGGTGCACTCACTAAACCAATGTGAGTTGGACTTACAATAGTTGCACCATGGTTTCTTTTGGCCATCTTTCTTTTTATCCTTTTTGGGACCACCCTCCCCCTGAGCCTTTTGGGGGCCTGGTGAAGACTTCTGGTCTTTTTGTTTCTGCTCATTACCCTTCTGGTCTGCCTTTTTCTGATCACCGCCCTGGTTCTGGTTTTTCTGCTTAACTCTAGTCCTGACCCATCTATCTGCCTTCTTTCCCAATTCTTGGGGAGAAGTCAGATCAGAATCAATCAGGTGTTGATGCAATAGCTGGTTGTGACAGTTGTTAAGTATTTGTTCTCTCATGATCAAATTATACAATCCTGTATAGTCCTTAACCTTACTTCCCATTAGCCAGCCTTCCAGAGCCTTAGTGGCACAATCTACAAAGTCAGTCCAGTCCTGAGTCTGTGTCTTCTGGGTATCCCTGAACAACAACCTGTATTGTTCAGTGGTTAGGCCAAACCCATCAATCAGAGCACTCTTCAGGACAGTGTAATTATCTGCATCCTCATCACTAACTGTGAGGAGCTTGTCTCTGCCTTTCTCAGAGAAGGAGAGCCACAAGATAGCTGCCCACTGACTTTGGGGTACCTGCTGTACTTTGCAAGCTCTCTCCAAAGCAGTTATCCATTTGTGGATGTCATCCCCACACTTGTAGGGAGGGACAATATTGCTCAGGTTTCTATTATCATAGTGCCTGTCTCTATCCTTAGGGATATTGCTGCCACCAGTGGGTTCTGACCCACTCAACTTTTGTTCTCTAGCCAGAGCAAGCTTCTCTTTGGCAAGGGCAAGTTCTTCCCTCTGAATCCTCAGATTAGCTTCCCTCATTCTGGCTTCATGCTCCTTTCTCTCAGGGGAAGTCATTCCCCTGTGAGAGGAAGCATTAGAGATGTTAGAGACATGGGAGTGGATGGATTCCCTTGAAGGGGATCTGTCCCTCCTGCTTCTCTGTGTAAGCCTACTTGGGGGTCTGTATGGGGGGACCCCATGCAAACTCCCATGTAAGCTTAGGTTAGCCTGGCTAAGTCTTCCTACTTGGCCCTGGCTGTCTACCTCTTCATCTGAAGTCTCCTCTGACTCCTCTGTGGTGGGTAGACCCTCCTCTGTACCTAGGGTACCTGCCTGAGATGCCCTAATAATGTCATACTCCTCTAGGAGTTGTCTTAACTGAAGGAGGGTAGGGTTTGCACCCTGTTTTATTCCTCTGGAGGTACACAAGTGTCTCATCTCCTGGAATGTTAAGGTATCATATCTAGAGGGGGTCTTTTGCAGACCTGATCCTCCTGAGGGAGCATCTACTTGATCTCCTCTCAGAGACATGATCTAGTGAGGGTGTGGTGTGTGCACCTACCTACACTAGTTGTATCTACTAAACCTCTCTAGTAGTTGTAGTCAGGGTGTGTTACTCCCTTCAACCTACAACTACAAAGTCCAGTAGGACTTAAGTATTATAATCTATGTTATATGTACCTAGACAATATCTGTGTGATCTTTAAATTTAGCATCTCAAGATTACAATGGTATTACAACAACAAGCTCAGATCCCAACCGCTGCTCACCAATGTGAGAAGTTGGCCTGATGTATGATGTCACTAGTTCTAGTGTACACCTTATATCAGTCCAAATACCCTTATGGTGATTGGTTGTAAAGTCAACCTTATAGACCAGCTATCCTAGTGGTAGCATGGACAAGAGCAGTCTTAGGCTAAACTATGAATGGCATGTGAAGCCAGCTGTGATACCATATATAATCCCTTGAATACCAAATGAAAGGACACCACAACAGATATATATATATAAAATAAAGTGTATTTATTCTAGTCAAACCCTCAGCACTCTTTATGAGATTAGAGGTAAGTACAACACAGTCTTATTTAAGCATACATTAAGTCACACAGGTAAGTAATACAGTTAGGCCCTAGGGGCCACGCAAACCATATACTAAGTAAGTGGTATAAGAACCACTGTCACGGAAATAGAATAGGCCTAGGCCTAGGGAATCGCTGGGGCTACACTACACTAGCGTTAGTTAGGAAGTGGGAGGCCCACGGGATTCGTGTGCAGAGTGGAAACACTCACGCGTAATGCGTAAAAGTCACTAGCAATAGTACAGTTTAGAAAACGGTAGATTTAGGACACTTCCGGAGTAGCTAGGAAGTTGAGACTTGAAAACTAGACACTAGGATAGTCACTATCCTGATGAGCACCGGAGTACCCAAGTTACCTAGCCCACAGGCTGCGGGTGCATAGGGGTGAAGATGCGTCGTTTTCGTCGTCGACTCCTATGGATGCCTGAAGAAAGATGCTGACAGGCAGTCAGTGAAGAGTGTCCGGTGGATCCCAAGGCTGGGATCAAGAAGAGAGGAAACCTGCAAGCAGAAGGGACAGAGTCAAGGTCACTAGCCAGTGACCACGTGGAACCAGGAAGGAACCAGGCGATGTCGTGAAGATTGCAGGTGAAGGTGAAGCTTGTCGCTGCAGCCAGGAGGACCAGGAAGCGTCGAGGACAACCAGGACCAGGAGGCGAGCTGTCCCACGAAGGCTCTTGCTGTCGGCGACGTCGAAGTTGGACTAGGACTCACCAAGCCTTGGCAAGCGGAACCCACGAAGAACGGAGGACTTGCTTCTGGTGCAGACCAGGAAGGTCTGGGGTGCTTCTTCTTTGCAGAGAAGCGGGAGCCAGTCTGGAGGAGCCAAACCAGCGCAGAAGATTTCAGGGTGCGTCGTCACAAAGGCCACTAGCCAGCGGGCAAGCAACCGGACAGACGCGGCAAGCAGGAAAATGCTGAAGGGCCCCACGCAGGACTCGTGGAGTGTGGGGGGCTGATCTTCGGTGCAGATGGTGCTTGGGGTTGGGGCTTCTCAATCCCCGGTGCACAACTTCGAGGGTACCTCAGAAGCTGCGCTTTAAGTTACTAGCCACTTTTTCCAGGTAGCCGGTCCCACGTCGCTCGTCGCCTCCACGGATCTCAGCTCTGCTGTAGATGTGGATCAGGGTCGGAGAAGTCTGGAAGTCAAGGCTCTGGTCAGGCTCTGCAGTCGGTTCCTCGTAGAACGTGGGCAAAGCAAAGGGTAGTCTCTTGATGGTGCCTGTTTGCACAGGGTAGCCACTCCTTGGCTACAAGGGAGATTCTTCAGTCTTCTTCTTTCGTCGAATGTCGAAGGTCCAGAGTTTCTGTTCAGTTTTGCAGGTTCAGGATAATCTAAAGTCTTGAGGCCCAACTCCCACTCTTATACTAATCTGGGGGGCTGGGGTACCTGCTAGGTCACGCCTTATGGGTGGGACCTGGGAGGGGGTGGTTACACCCACTTCCCTTTGTCCAGTTTCACGCCAGAGCTGGGGCTGGAGTGCCCCAGCGCCGGTTTGAACTGGACTATGCAAGGAACACCTTGTGTGCCCCAGGCATGTCTCATTCCTTTCAGCCCACCCTGCCCCAATACACTAAGGGCTGTCTGGGGAGGTGCTAGCACCTCCCCAAGCAGGAAACCTATTGTCCAGGCCTCCCTGGCTGGGATCACTCCCAGCTGCAGGAGGTCAGACTTGTGTCGTGGCAGCAGCATCCATTTTGTGATGCTGAGGCTTTGGTCAGAGGCTAACAGTTGAAGTATGATTTTAACATGTCTTTCCCTCTAGAAGGGGGGAATAATATTCTCATGTCCAGAAATGGCATGGGGGTATTATTCCACAGTGTTAGACACCTTACACGACATGTTTCGATAAAGCCAAACCATAGTTACCATAACCGTCTAAGATTATAAGGCACTTTAAGAGTATATGGTAGGCTATATCATAGAACAGCTACAAGGACAAGGTCCCGAAAGCTGCAGACAGGCTCAGCTCATGCTAGAGCACCATCTCACATGTTACCAAGCACTCTGCCTCCAGGATTGTCAAGGCCTGCCATAGGAGTGGCTGATAGGTACACATGTGTCTATATGTAAGTTAGGTATAGGAATACTACACCTAAGCAAGGGGTGATTACACGACCTTGCCCCAGCTGAGTGATCAGCCAGTTGTGTCAAAATGGAAGGCCAGGCCAGGGGTGGCATAATACATGCTGCAGCCCCTGGTAGGCCTAGGGTACACCTATGCCCTGGGTACCTAGGGTACACTGTACAGGGGCCAATAAGGTGATCCTATCCAATTGGGTTATGCACCTAAAGTACATAGTATAATTTAGAGAGAGAACAGCAGGGCTGTGGGTCTGATTAGCAGGCCCACAGCCACATCTAAGTCGAAAAACAGTAAAGCAAAAGCAAAAAGTGGGGGTGAACATAGAAAGCAGACCCTACTCTCCTACAACAAAGGAGGCTGCTTGTCCAATAGCCAAGGAATCTACTCCTCCAGCCACCACTGCCCCTAAGGCAACTGTTCCCTCTAGTTCAGTTCAAAGTGGTGGTACACAGAATAAGGGTGTAGTAGGGTTAACCCTGGGATCTGAGATGGATTTTGGCCTAGTCAGAATTCCAACTCAGGCTGTGTTAGTCTGTGATGGAGGCATGGATATTGCCTCCTTATTTGTCAGTTCCAGTAATCTGGGCAAATACAGACAACAGCCTTTGATCAATGGTAAGGAGGCCATGGCATACAGGGACACAGGTGCAAGTGTCACCATGGTGACAAAAGAACTTGTGGGCCCTGACCACATCATACTTGGTGAGATGTACCAAGTGACCAATGCAAGCAATGTCAGGAAAGACCATTTCTTGGCAGTTGTGAATTTCACCTGGGGAGGGGTAACTGGCCCTAAGAAGGTTGTAGTAAGTGCAGACCTCCCTGAAGAATGCTTATTGGGCAATAATTTGGAAACTTCAGCTTGGGCTGAAGTGGAGCTCGGGACACATGCAGAAATGCTGGGCATCCCTGCAGTTGTGTTTACCATGACTAGGTCACAGGCAAAAATGTCTTCCACTGAACAGGCCCTGGATCCTGGAATAATGGACCAGGTGCCTTCCAAGAGAAGGAGCAGTAGGGGTAAGGCAGTGTGTGTCTTTCCCCCTGACTCAGAGTACAGATCAGTCTCTTGAGGGAGATGATATTAGTCCTGAAGAAGGAACTTTCTCAGAGGAACTTGAACCTGATCAGGTTGAGTTCTTGGAGACAGGGGGCCCTTCTAGGGCAGAGCTGAGTCAGGAGCCGCTGAGGTGCCCCTCTCTTAAACCCCTCAGACAGCAAGCTGCTGCTGAGGCTGCTGGGAGTGCCAGTGGTTCCCATAGGATCTATTGGGATGATGGACTCTTCTACTCAGAGGGTAGAGACCCCAAACCTGATGCTACCAGGAGGTTGGTTATACCTCTGAAGTTTAGGGGCTTCCTATTGACACTGGCACATGACATCCCATTAGCAGGACACTTGGGCCAAAACAAGACCTGGAACAGGCTTGTCCCTCACTTTCATTGGCCATATATGTCCGCGGACACACAGGAGTTTTGTCACTTCTGTATCACCTGTCAAGCCAGTGGTAAGGCAGGTGGTACTACAATAGCCCCCCAGATACCACTACCTTTGGTGGGGGTTCCCTTTGAGAGGGTTGGGATTGACATTGTTGGTCCCATGGATCCTCAAACTGCATCTGGGCACAGATTTATACTAGTGTGGTGGACCATGCCTCTAGGTATCTAGAAGCAATTCCACTCAGGACTACCACAGCTCCTGTTGTGGCTAGAGCCCTCCTGGGAATCTTTTCCAGGGTGGGTTTCCTAAGGAGGTAGTATCAGACAGAGATGCAAACTTCATGTCTAGTTACTTAACTGCTATGTGGAAGGAGTGTGGAGTAAATGACAAATTTACAACCCCTTATCACCCACAATGCAATGGGTTAGTTGAAAGGTTCAATAACACCCTCAAGGGCATGATTAAAGGTCTCCCTGAAAAGCTCAGGTGTAGATGGGATATACTTTTGCCCTGCCTTCTCTTTGCCTACAGAGAGGTTCATCGAAAGGGACATGGTTACAGCCCTTTTGAACTTCTGTTTGGACATCCAGTTAAGGGTCCTAGTGAAGGAGGGATGAGAGTTACCTCTCGAACCCCCCAAACAGGATATTGTGGACTAAGTACTTGGTCTACGCTCCCGGATGGCTGAGTACATGAAGAAGGCATCCAAAAACCTTGAGGCTAGCCAGGAATTGCAAAAGGCCTGGCATGCCCAAAAGGCTGTTTTCACTGTTTCACAGCCAGGACAGAAAGTATGGCTGTTGGAGCCTGTGGCCCCAGCAGCCCTCCAAGATACGTGGAGTGGCCCTCATACAATCATTGAGCAAAACGGAGAGGTTACCTACCTGATGGACCTTGGAACTCCCAGGAGCCACTATGGGGTGCTCCATGTGAACAGGCTCAAACCAAACGTTTACAGGGCAGGCATGGGCTTGCTCATGGCTACTGGTGAGGGAGAGGAGAAAGAGAGTGATCCACTCCCTGACCTGATCTCACAGAACCCTGATGATGGGGCAGTTGATGGTGTAGCCTTGGGAGGCAGCCTCACTGACCAGCAGCAAACTGATTGCAGGAGAGTCCTGAATCAGTTCAGACATATGTTCTCACTGACCCCAAGTCAGACTACCTGGTGCACTCATGAAGTGGACACAGGTGACAGTCTGCCTGTTAAAAATAAGATTTACAGGCAACCTGACCATGTCAGGGACTGCATCAGGACTGAAGTCCAGAAAATATTGGACCTGGGAGTAATTGAGCCCTCAGATAGCCCTTGGGCTAGTCCAGTAGTCTTGGTAGCAAAACCTCACACCCAGAATGGTTAGAGAGAGATGAAGTTCTGTGTTGACTACAGGGTCTCAATGCAGTCACTAGGACTGATGCCCACTCAATACCAAGGGCAGATGAACTTATAGATACTTTGGCCTCAGCCAAGTTTCGGAGCACATTTGACCTGACAGCTGGCTACTGGCAAATCAGACTAGCTGAGGATGCACAGCCAAAAACAGCATTTAGAAACCCCCAGTGGGCACTACCAATCAGTGGTGATGCCCTTTGGTTTGAAGAATGCACCAGCCACTTTTCAAAGGTTGGTGAACAAAGTCCTTACAGGTCTGGAAGCCTATAGTACAGCTTATCTAGATGATATTGTTGTCTTTATCTCCACCTGGGAGGATCACCTGGTCCACCTGAGAAATGTTTTGGAGGCCCTGCAGAAAGCAGGCCTCACAATCAAGGCCACCAAGTGCCAGATAGGGCAGAGTCAGGTTGTATACCTAGGCCACCTTGTGGGTGGAGGTCAGGTTCAACCATTGCAGAGCAAAATCCAGACCATCATGGACTGGGTTGCTCCAACCACCTAGACTCAGGCCAGACCTTTCTTGGGCCTGACTGGGTACTACAGGAGGTTTGTCAAAGGATATGGATCCATAGTGACCCCTTTGAATGACTTAACTTCCAAAAGAATGCCTAAGAAAGTTCAGTGGACAGTTAGCTGTCAAAAGGAATTTGATGACCTGAAGCAGGCTGTTGGAAGGCGGACCCCGAGGAGTCGGCGAGACCACCAAGGGGGGCCCTCACACTGTACGAAGTAGCCGAGCGCTGCCGAGAAGTCTCCTGAGAGATCCTTCTCCTATCACGTACTAGCCCAGTAACACCACCACACAGGACTCAAGGAGGTTGTCTCAAGACAAGCAATTCTTTATCAGCAATAAAAAGGTTACGAGGTCAATATTCACACAAAGGGATCGAGGGATCCACCAAAAGTCTCAGTGTCTCTTTGGAAGGGTAGGGGTAGCGGGACAGTCTTTGGCAGGAGTGCGGTACGAGGGTACCTGGGGCCCAGTTCTTATCCTCAAGCTGGAGGACCTCCGGATCTCGGAGGGGTCGAGCCGCGACGGCGTCAGCAGGGCTCTGGCGTACAGTTCGTGGAGAGCCGCGATCCAATCAGCAGGGCTCTCAAGATGGTTTCTGCTCAGCTCGAGCCACGACGTCGTCAGCAGGGCTCCGAGGGAGGTTTCAGCGAGGTTGGGCCGCGACAGCGTCAGCAGGGCCCCGATGTTCCAGGTGGCTTCAAAGTGTTCACAAGAAGGAGCCGCGACGCAGTCAGCAGGGCTCGCGATGGTTCCGACAAGAGTTCTTCTCCGTAGGGTCAGCCGCGATTCAATCAGCAGGGCTCTCGACTCCGGGATACAACTGCCGATCTGTGGCGGGGTTGCCCCAGATATAGGTCTGGAGCCCTTTGATGTCCGGACCCAGGCGCCCGGTGGGGGCGGAGAGGCCGGGTGGAGGTGGCCAGACGCCCAGCAGGAGAGGCGCCAGGCCCAGTGGAGTTGCAGGGCGATCACACCTCGAGAGGGGAGGACAGTTGGGGGTCCCATCGATACTGTCCTCCGCCGGGGGCGATGAATGGTTCCTGCGGCACCCCCTGGCCAGTTCGTGGTGCCTCGATGTCGGGGCTTCGCTGGGGTCGAGGCCGGGTTGAGCGGGGTGGCGCTGGCTGGTGCACAGAGTCACGTGGGTGCCAACAAGATGGCGGAGCCACGAGGGGTATGCGACCTCGTGCAGCTCAGGATGGAGGGCCTCGGTGCAGTTCAGAAGGGTGGCCCGTGAAGGCCGGGGCGGGGAACGGGCACAATCCACGGGGGCAAGGACCATGCCACGAGGCCGGGTCCAACAGGCGTCCCCCCCAGCCGAAGGCATGGAGAGTCACCCATCTCCTTGGGGATTCTCCTCGTCAAGGCGGAAGAAGCGGGACAGGCCGTCGGCGTTGGCGTGGTCATTGCCGGGCCGGTGTTCAACGTCAAAGTCCATCCCTTGTAGCGAGATGGACCACCGCAGCAGCTTGGGGTTCTCGCCCCGCATTTGCATTAACCACCGCAGGGGCCGGTGGTCGGTCTGGACCCGGAAGTGGGTACCGAAGAGGTAGGGCCGGAGTTTCTTAAGGGCCCACACCACAGCGAAGGCCTCACGCTCGATGGTGCTCCATCGTTGCTCCCGGGGCAGTAGCCGTCGGCTGATGAAGGCCACTGGTCGGTCGAGCCCCTCTTCATTGGCCTGGGACAGGACGGCCCCGATCCCATACTCGGAGGCGTCCGTCTGCACCACGAACTCCTTATTGTAGTCAGGGGCCTGTAGCACCGGGGCAGTACACATTGCGGTCTTTAGGGTGTCGAAGGCTGCTTGGCAGCGGGGTGTCCAGTGCACCTTCTTGGGCTGCTTTTTGGACGTTAGCTCTGTGAGGGGGCCAACAATGCTCCCATAGTCCCGGATAAACCGCCGGTAGTATCCAGTGAGACCCAGGAAGGCCCGGACAGCGGTCTGGGTAGTGGGGGGTTCCCAGGCCTGGATGGCATCTATTTTCGGTTGGAGAGGGGCCACCTGCCCGCTCCCCACTTGATGGCCCAGGTAGGTCACGGATCCGTGGCCGATCTGGCATTTGCTGGCCTTGATTGTGAGCCCGGCCCGCTGGAGGGCGGCCAGGACGGCTTTAATGTGAAGGAGGTGCTCTGCCCAGTGGTTGCTGTACACGGCAATGTCATCTAGGTAGGCCGCGCTGAAGGCCTCAAGCCCGGCCAAAACCTTGTTCACCAGTCTTTGAAAAGTGGCCGGGGCGTTCTTCATTCCGAAGGGCATCACCCGAAAGTGGTAATGCCCATCCGGGGTCGAAAAGGCGGATCTTTCTTGGGCGCCGGGTTCGACCGGGGCCATGACCCATACCTTCTGACCTGGCTCAAATTCTATGGTAGAGGAGTTCCGATCGTACCACCGCTTCATGTCCTCTTGGCTGGCCTCGAGGTTGGCTTCGGCCATGGCTCGGAACTTGCGGGTCTGGTTTCGGAGGGTCAGGAGGTATCAGTAGACGTCAGGAGGGGCGCCTTGGGGCTTCGTCTCCCAGCTCTCTTTGACCAGGCTGAGCGGTCCGCGGACCAGGTGTCCGTACAATAGTTCAAACGGGCTGAACCCCAGGGACTTCTGCGGGACCTCCCGATAGGCAAACAGGAGGCACGGCAGCAGGACATCCCATCTCCGCCTGAGGGGCTCTTCTAGGCCCTGGATCATTCCCTTTAATGTTCTGTTGAACCGCTCAACCAGTCCGTTCCCCTGAGGGTGATAGGGGGTCGTGAACTTGTATGTGACCCCGCACTGCTGCCACAGGGACCGCATGTATCTGGAAATAAAGTTTGTGCCTCTGTCGCTCACCACTTCGTGGGGAAATCCCACTCGGGAGAAGATCCCCATTAAGGCCCGGCCTACCACGGGGGCCGTTATAGTTCTTAGCGGGACCGCCTCCGGGTACCTGGTGGCGTGGTCCACGAGGACCAGTATGAAGCGGTGGCCCAGGGCGGTCTGGGGGTCCAGGGGCCCCACGATATCGATTCCGACCCGTTCGAACGGGGTGCTGACGGCTGGAAAGGGTTGGAGGGGGGCCTTGACCCGACCCCCCGTCTTCCCGCTGGCTTGGCAGGTCTGGCAGGACCGGCAGTGGTTGTCCACATCTCTCCGCATCCGGGGCCAGTAGAAGTGGGTCACCAGACGGCTGTACGTTTTGTCTTGCCCCAAGTGTCCGGCGAGGGGCACATCATGTGCCAGGTTGAGCAGGAACTCCCGGAAGCGGAGGGGGACCACCAACACTCGGCTGGCCCCGAGTTCTGCCACTTTCTGCTCACTGTATAGCAGGCCCTCGGCCCAGTAGACCCAGTGGGTGCCGGTCTGGTCCCCGTTGGTTTGGGCGGACGCTTGTTGGCGGACCCCTTCGAGAGTGGGGCAGGACTGCTGCTCTTGTTGGAACTGCTCCCGGGTGGGGCCCCCTTCGTGTCGCCATTGTGTCAGCTCTGGTAGGGCGCACGGGGAAGCCATCTCTTCGGGGGAGGATTCACTAGGTCCAGGGTCGGTGTCCGCCTCCCCCTCGCTGCTGGCGGGAGGTGGTGCGAGCCCCTCGGGCTGGGCGGCCCCGGAGGCTGAGGATGAGCGGGGGGCCCGGGTGGTCATGGACCGGGTGATGGCACAGGCCCAGTCAGATAGTCCCAGCATTCGGAGGTGCTCTCGTCGCTCTACTTGAGCCCAGGGGGAACTCTCCAAGTCGTTCCCCAGGAGGCAGTCGACGGGGGCGTCATCGCGTACCGTCACCTTCAGCAGGCCCGTCACCCCTCCCCACTCGAAGGGGACCAGGGCCATCTGGCACAGGCTTTCGCTGTTGTCGGCCGTCCGGACGGGACACAGCACATTCGGTAGGATCTGTTCGGGGGTCACCAGGTGGCAGCGGACAGCGGTGACACTAGCGCCGGTGTCACGAAGGGCTTCGGCCCGTTGTCCATTGACCGTGACCTGCTGCCGGTACTTCTGGGTGTTGCTTGGGATGGGGGTGCAGGGTACCATTTCTCGGCTACCCAGGCAGACCAGGGACATGGCTGCCGGCTCCCATTCAGTGGTCCCTCGGTCGAGGGTCTCCTCTTCCTCTTCTCCTTCTCCCAGGGCGGCGGCCGCCAGCTGTCGGGGCGGGGACCCGCCGGCCCCGTTTCTTCGGTTCAGGGGGCAGACCGGATCGCTGGCATAGTGTCCGGTTTGTTGGCAGCCGTAGCACGTTACTGGTGGCCGTGGTCCGGGTCTGGCCGGGGGCGCCCCCCTTCGGGCTAGGCTCGGGGAGAGTTGTTGCTGCGGTGGCCCCCGAGGGGGGCTCCTGGGGGCCCCGGCGGGAGGGTCTTGGTGTTGGACAGGCCACATGAAGGGCTTGCTCCCGCCCCGCATGACAGGGCCCGAGCCCCGGCCCTCCAGGTGTTACCCACAGAAACAACCCGCACCCCGTCCCCAGACGGGACTCCTGCCCCCGGACCGCTCTGTATCATGGGGCCGAACCACTACCGGCTCCCTCGCCCGGCCCGGCCGCCATCTTGGACACTGCACCACGAGGCCGCGTGGCCTCAGCTCGACCCTAACCCTGGGCCTGGCCAGGCCCCGACATCCCGGCACCACCATCCACCCAGGAGGTGAACGGACCACTTGGCAGGTCGATGGGAGAAAGAAGTGTCGATGGCTCTCCCCCGCCAGGTGCCGATCGCCCCCCAGCTCCCCCGGGCGCTGGCTCCACCCACCTGCTGGGTGTCTGGACTCCCTCATCACGGACCTCCCGACCTCCAAGTGCGAGGGTCCGGACATCAAAGGGCGCCAGACCTATAACTGGTGCAGCTCCAGAGCAGGAAGGGAGTTGTATCCTGGAGTCGAGAGACACCGAGAAGAACTCATCCTTGACGGACTACCGGCGCTGCCGTAGCCCTGCCCTGTGAACTATCACTCTGCCTGCTGGCGCTGCCGCGGCCTTCTGCATCCTCCATCCTCATCCGGACCTGCTGGCGCTGCCGCGGACCGTTGTACCTACCACCTTCGTTGGGACCTGCTGGCGCTGCCGCGGACCGTTGTAACTACCACCTTCGTTGGGACCTGCTGGCGCTGCCGCGGCCTTCTGCATCCTCCATCCTCATCGGGACCTGCTGGCGCTGCCGCGGACCGTTGTACCTACCACCTTCATTGGGACCTGCTGGCGCTGCCGCGGACCGTTGTAACTACCACCTTCGTTGGGACCTGCTGGCGCTGCCGCGGACCGTTGTAACTACCACCTTCGTTGGGACCTGCTGGCGCTGCCGCAGCCCGTTGTAACCTCCACCTTCATCGGGACCTGCTGGCGCTGCCGCAGACCATGTAACGACCACCTTCACTGGGACCTGCTGGCGCTGCCGCGGCCCGTCCAACTAGAACACCGAGCTCGAGGATTGTGAGCTATCCATCATTTCATCGCATCTACCAGATTGGTAACAAGACTGTCCCGCTACCCCCTTTGTCCAACCAAGAGACTAGAATCGAGGGGACCCCTGAGTCCTGACCTCCTTGTACCATCCTATCGTACCTAAAGATTGCTTATAAATAACGTTAAAACCTAACATTGTGTGGTGTACATCTGTGGGGGGGAAGTTACTCGTCTGTACGATCGCTGGAGACGGCTCTCCCCGGAGACCTCTCCCCTTGTCCTCGGCCGACCCTCCCGGTCCGTCTAACATTGGTGGCCAGCGGCGCGATCCGAATCAACGCGTAATCATACAGAGAGTAGCTCACCCCACGACAAAACCACGATGTCAACCAAAGAGAGCGGATCCACCGAGAAATTCCAGATGGAGAAATTGGAAGAGTACAGCCATCGTGAATTGAAACAATTCTGCATTGAACTAGGCATTGCTACCACCGGCCTGAGTACCAAAGACGATTTCAAGCACGCCATTGAGTCGTGGGCAGAAACCGGGGCCGCCAGATCCCCGGACCAAAACATTACAGCATCAGAGAGGAACACCACGGCTCCCGAAGAGCGAAGAACGGGCCTCTCGCAGGAAGAGATCCAAGAGAGAGAAAAAAACAGACTACATGAGTTAGAAATGGCACGGCTCAAAATGGACGGTGAACTAAAATTAGCCGAACAAAAACTGAACCTAGAGCATCTGCGGCTCCGAGAAGAACGGGAAGAAAAACAGAGGCAGAGAGAGCTCGAAGAAAAGAGATTAGCATACGAACACGAGCGCAAACTGGCAGAGATAGACCTACGGAAGCAGAACAAAGAACTGGAGGTGCCCGAGCGACCACGCACCCCGGGAGTGACAGAAAAGAAAGTCCACATCCCCAAGGATGTCGTTCGAGAGTATGTCCGAGAAGACGACATACAACAGTGGTTCAAGGCCTACGAGATCGCCATGACCTCCCACCGGATCGATCGAAGTGACTGGGGAGCCGGTCTATGGGGGAGGTTCGTCAATGAAGGCCGCGATGCCCTGTTACAGCTCCCAGACCACCTGATGTCATCCTATGACCACATGAAGGCTGCCCTCCTCACCCGATATGGGCTCACACCCGAAATGTACCGCCAGAGGTTCCGAGACTGCACCCGGATCCCGGGTACAACTTGGGTGGAATATGTGAACTATTTCAGCCGAGCCTTCGAGGGTTGGATCAAGGGAAGCCACGTAACGACCTACGAGCAACTTTTTAATCTCATGGTGTGGGAGCACCTCTCTAACAACTGCTTCGTCGAGCTCAGGCAGCACCTCCTCGACAGTAAATTGACTGACCCACGGCAACTCGCCGCCGAGGTTGACCGCTGGGAAAGCACCCGAGTGGGCCGGAGAGGGCCGCACGAACAGAACCGGAACAACCAAGGTCAGCACCGTCCCCGAGGAGGAGGAGGAGGCCAGGGACGAGGAAGAGACACCGTCCCAGCCGCGCCCGCTGCCAGCACCCCGCCCCCGGCCAGCCGGGGCAACCCCACGATGCGCGCGGGGCTCCGAGCCAATGTCACGTGCCACCGATGCCAGCGAGTCGGCCACTACGCCAATGACCCGAACTGTCCACAGAACCAAACCCCGAGACCCCGCCAGGTAGCTGCCGCCGCCCTGGGGGGAGAACAAATCTCCGAACAACAGGAAGAATACGAGCAGGGTCAACAAGAGTGGGAACCGGCCGCCATGGTTCTAGCGTGCCTAGGGGGAAGAGACATGGTCCCGCGGACTCCCCTACCCGCCAACACCAGGAAATATAGTCAGTGGGTGAACATTAATGGACGCCGGGCCGAGGCACTACGTGACACGGGGGCCAGTGTGACGGCCGTCCGCTGTCACCTGGTAAAACCAGAGCAGATCCTGCCGAACATTCTCTGCCCCATCCGTTCAGCCGACAATTCGGAGAGTCTATGTCGGATGGCCTGCGTCCCCTTCGAATGGGGAGGAGTCTCCGGCATGTTGAAGGTGACGGTCCGAGATGATGCCCCCGTGGACTGTCTCCTGGGGAATGATCTTGAGAGTTCCCCGTGGGCCGCCGTAGAAAGAAGAGAGCACCTGGGGATGTTGGGCCTCCCGGACTGGGCGTGCGTAACCACCCGGTCCGTGGCCGCTCGTGCCATCCCCCGACCAGAAGAACCAGAATGGCCAGCACCTCCTCCCCCGATCGCTCCAGTAGAGGACACCGACCATACCGACCCCCAGAGCAAACCCCCGAAGGGCTCGCTCAGCCCCAGGACCTTCCCAACCTGGCTCAGTGGCGTCAAGAAGGGGGGCCCACCCAGGAACAGTTCCGTCACGAACAGAAGACCTGTCCCTCCCTCGAGGGACTCCGCCAGCAAGCCCTTGCCCAGAGCGCAGGGGACACCACCGGAGCCCATTGGATCTATTGGGACAACGAACTATTGTACAGTGAACAGAGAATCGCGGAGTTAGGGGCCAGTTGAGTGCTGGTGGTGCCCCTACGTTTTAGAGACTTCCTGTTAAATTTGGCCCACGATGTCCCTCTGGCTGGACACCTGGGCCAGGACAAAACCTACAGTCGCCTGGTGACCCCCTTTTTCTGGCCAAAGATGAGAAACGACGCCCTCAACCACTGCCGGTCCTGCCCCACGTGCCAGGCCAGCGGGAAGAGCGGCCGCAAACTCAAAGCACCTCTGAAGCCCTTCCCAGTTGTCACCACCCCATTCGAGAGGGTGGGGATAGACATTGGGGGGCCCCTGGACCCCCGTACAGCACAAGGACATCGGTTCATCCTGGTACTGGTGGACCACGCCACCCGCTACCCCGAGGCTGTACCCCTGCGAACTGTAACAGCCCCGGTGGTCGGCCGGGCCTTAATGGGGATCTTCTCCCGGGTGGGCTTCCCCCGAGAAGTCGTCAGCGACAGAGGCACAAACTTTATTTCAAAGTACATGAAGTCCCTCTGGCAACAGTGCGGGGTCACCTACCGATTCACGACCCCCTATCACCCTCAAGGAAACGGACTCGTCGAGCGGTTCAACCGCACGCTCAAGGGAATGATTGGGGGGTTGAAAGAACCCCTCCGTCGCCAGTGGGATGTACTACTTCCGTGCCTCCTCTTCGCCTATCAAGAAGTCCCCAGAAGTCCCTCGGCTTTAGCCCTTTCGAACTCTTGTACGGGCACCCGGTGCGAGGGCCCCTCAGCCTAGTCAAAGAAGGTTGGGAGATGGCCCCCCTAAAGACCCCTCCAGACATCTTCAAGTACCTCCTGACCCTACGTAATCAGACCAGGCGATTCCGAGAGATGGCGAAAGCGAACCTTGAGGCCAGTCAGGAGGACATGAAAAAATGGTACGATCAAAATGCCTCCTCCATCGAATTCGAACCTGGCCAACAAGTGTGGGTGATGTCCCCCACCGAACCATGTGCCTTGCAGGACAAGTGGACGGGGCCCTTCAAAGTGGTCGAACGCAAGAGCCCCGTCACCTATCTCATCGATATGGAATCTCCACGGAACCCCCTCCGGGTCCTCTCCCAGCTGAACTCCGAGGGACTTGACCAACCGGTGGCCTTCATCAGCAGACGCCTCCTGGCCCGAGAACAGCGATGGAGCACCATCGAGAGGGAGGCCTTCGCAGTGGTGTGGGCCCTCAAAAAGCTCCGGCCCTATCTCTTCGGTACCCACTTCCGGGTGCAAACAGATCATCGACCCCTGCAGTGGCTAATGCAGATGCGGGGGGAAAACCCCAAACTATTGCGTTGGTCCATCTCCCTGCAGGGGATGGACTTCACTGTGGAACATCGCCCGGGCCAAGACCACGCCAACGCAGACGGCCTGTCACGCCTTTTCCGCCTCGACGAGGAGAGTCCGCAAGAGGATGGGTGACTCTCCCCGCCTTCAGCTGGGGGGGACGCATGTTGGACAGGCCACATGAAGGGCTTGCTCCCGCCCCGCATGACAGGGCCCGAGCCCCGGCCCTCCAGGTGTTACCCACAGAAACAACCCGCACCCCGTCCCCAGACGGGACTCCTGCCCTCTCTGCCCTCTCTGTATCATGGGGCCGAACCACTACCGGCACTACCGGCTCCCTCGCCCGGCCCGGCCGCCATCTTGGACACTGCACCACGAGGCCGCGTGGCCTCAGCTCGACCCTAACCCTGGGCCTGGCCAGGCCCCGACATCCCGGCACCACCATCCACCCAGGAGGTGAACGGACCACTTGGCAGGTCGATGGGAGAAAGAAGTGTCGATGGCTCTCCCCCGCCAGGTGCCGATCGCCCCCCAGCTCCCCCGGGCGCTGGCTCCACCCCCCTGCTGGGTGTCTGGACTCCCTCATCCCGGACCTCCCGACCTCCAAGTGCGAGGGTCCGGACATCAAAGGGCGCCAGACCTATAACTGGGGCAGCTCCAGAGCAGGAAGGGAGTTGTATCCTGGAGTCGAGAGACACCGAGAAGAACTCATCCTTGACGGACTACCGGCGCTGCCGTAGCCCTGCCCTGTGAACTATCACTCTGCCTGCTGGCGCTGCCGCGGCCTTCTGCATCCTCCATCCTCATCGGGACCTGCTGGCGCTGCCACGGACCGTTGTACCTACCACCTTCGTTGGGACCTGCTGGCGCTGCCGCGGACCGTTGTAACTACCACCTTCGTTGGGACCTGCTGGCGCTGCCGCGGCCTTCTGCATCCTCCATCCTCATCGGGACCTGCTGGCGCTGCCGCGGACCGTTGTACCTACCACCTTCATTGGGACCTGCTGGCGCTGCCGCGGACTGTTGTAACTACCACCTTCGTTGGGACCTGCTGGCGCTGCCGCGGACCGTTGTAACTACCACCTTCGTTGGGACCTGCTGGCGCTGCCGCGGCCCGTTGTAACCTCCACCTTCATCGGGACCTGCTGGCGCTGCCGCGGACCGTGTAACAACCACCTTCACCGGGACCTGCTGGCGCTGCTGCGGCCCGTCCAACTAGAACACCGAGCTCGAGGATTGTGAGCTATCCATCATTTCATCGCATCTACCAGATTGGTAACAAGACTGTCCCGCTACCCCCTTTGTCCAACCAAGAGACTAGAATCGAGGGGACCCCTGAGTCCTGACCTCCTTGTACCATCCTATCGTACCTAAAGATTGCTTATAAATAACGTTAAAACCTATCTTTGTGTGGTGTACATCTGTGGGGGGGAAGTTACTCGTCTGTACGATCGCTGGAGACGGCTCTCCCCGGAGACCTCTCCCCTTGTCCTCGGCCGACCCTCCCGGTCCGTCTAACACTTGGTTCCTGTTCGGCCCTCCCCCTCCACCGCGTTGGCGGGGGGTCCGGTGGGGTTCCTCTGGTACTCCCCCATTGAGTTCCGGGGGACCTGGGAGTTGACCCATCGATCGGCCTCGACGGCGAGTTTTCGCGGGTCGGTCATTTTGCTGTCGAGGAGGTGCTGTCTCAGTTCCACGAAGCAATTGTTGGAGAGATGTTCCCACACGATGAGGTCGACCAGCTGCCCGTAGGTGGTTACTTTGCTACCTCTGATCCACCCTTCTAGGGCCCGACTGAAAAAGTCCACATATTCCACCCAGGTGGTGCCCGGGATTTTCTTGCAGTCTCTGAACCGCTGGCGGTACATTTCTGCGGTTAGCCCGTAGCGGGTGAGCAGAGCCTCCTTCATGTGATCGTAGGAGGTCATCACCTCCTCCGGCAGCTGGAGCAGTGTGTCTCGACCCTCACTCAGGAACCGCCCCCACAGGCCCGCGCCCCAGTCTTTTCGGGGCACCCGATGAGAGGTCATGGCCACCTCGTAGGCCTTGAACCATTGTTGGATGTCGTCATTCTTGTAGTACTCCTTGACGACCTCTTTCGGGATATGTACCTTGGTCTCGGCAGGCGGTAGAGTGTCTCTAGTACCGGGGGCGTTGGTCCCTCCGTTCTTGGCCTTGATTTCGAGCTCCTTGAGGCTGCGCTCGTGCTCGAGGGTCAGTTTCTTTTCCTCCAACTCCCGGTGTCGCCTCTTCTCCTCTATCTCCTCTTGAAGCCGTAGCTGCTCTAGGGCCAGTTTCTTTTCCGCCAGCTGGAGTTCGCCGTCCAGCCGCAGTCGTGCGAGCTCTAGCTCGTGGTTCCGGACCTTCTCCCGCTCTCGTATTTCTTCTTCGGAGAGGCCGGTTTCTAGGCTCTTTCTTCCTCCGGTTGCCGGAGTCAGTGCGGTTGATATGGTCTCAGTCAGGGGCAAGGGACCTTCTTCCTGGGAGGGGCCTGCCCCGGCCTCCAGCCATGTCCTCAGAGCTTTCTGCATGTCCTCTTTGGTACTTAGGCCGGTGGTTGCAATGCCTTTGTCTTTGCAGAACTGTTTTAACTCTTTGTGCGTATATTCTTCCAGCCGTTCGGGCTGGAACTCCATTGTCGCGTTGTTTTCCTGGCTGCTCATGATTACTGTCCGTTTGGATGGGTAGCTAGTGGGTACTGGCTGGTACGTACTGCGTTCGGCTCGGATCCCGTCGCTGGCCACCAAATGTTGGAAGGCGGACCCCGAGGAGTCGGCGAGACCACCAAGGGGGGCCCTCACACTGTACGAAGTAGCCGAGCGCTGCCGAGAAGTCTCCTGAGAGATCCTTCTCCTATCACGTACTAGCCCAGTAACACCACCACACAGGACTCAAGGAGGTTGTCTCAAGACAAGCAATTCTTTATCAGCAATAAAAAGGTTACGAGGTCAATATTCACACGAAGGGATCGAGGGATCCACCAAAAGTCTCAGTGTCTCTTTGGAAGGGTAGGGGTAGCGGGACAGTCTTTGGCAGGAGTGCGGTACGAGGGTACCTGGGGCCCAGTTCTTATCCTCAAGCTGGAGGACCTCCGGATCTCGGAGGGGTCGAGCCGCGACGGCGTCAGCAGGGCTCTGGCGTACAGTTCGTGGAGAGCCGCGATCCAATCAGCAGGGCTCTCAAGATGGTTTCTGCTCAGCTCGAGCCGCGACGTCGTCAGCAGGGCTCCGAGGGAGGTTTCAGCGAGGTTGGGCCGCGACAGCGTCAGCAGGGCCCCGATGTTCCAGGTGGCTTCAAAGTGTTCACAAGAAGGAGCCGCGACGCAGTCAGCAGGGCTCGCGATGGTTCCGACAAGAGTTCTTCTCCGTAGGGTCAGCCGCGATTCAATCAGCAGGGCTCTCGACTCCGGGATACAACTGCCGATCTGTGGCGGGGTTGCCCCAGATATAGGTCTGGAGCCCTTTGATGTCCGGACCCAGGCGCCCGGTGGGGGCGGAGAGGCCGGGTGGAGGTGGCCAGACGCCCAGCAGGAGAGGCGTCAGGCCCAGGGGAGTTGCAGGGCGATCACACCTCGAGAGGGGAGGACAGTTGGGGGTCCCATCGATACTGTCCTCCGCCGGGGGCGATGAATGGTTCCTGCGGCACCCCCTGGCCAGTTCGTGGTGCCTCGATGTCGGGGCTTCGTTGGGGTCGAGGCCGGGTTGAGCGGGGTCGCGCTGGCTGGTGCACAGAGTCACGTGGGTGCCAACAAGATGGCGGAGCCACGAGGGGTATGCGACCTCGTGCAGCTCAGGATGGAGGGCCTCGGTGCAGTTCAGAAGGGTGGCCCGTGAAGGCCGGGGCGGGGAACGGGCACAATCCACGGGGGCAAGGACCATGCCACGAGGCCGGGTCCAACACAGGCCATGTGCACTGCTCCCATTCTGCAAAGTCCTGACTATTCCAAACAATTCATTGTTCAAACTGATGCATCTGAGTTGGGGGTAGGGGTTGTGTTATCACAACTGAATGAAGAGGGTCAGGATCAGCCAGTAGCTTTTATTTGCAGAAGGCTGAACCCCAGAGAGAAACTGTTGGACTTGGCCCTTCTGGCAGGTTCACCCCTAAACATTTTGCGATTATCTTAGCTTTTTCCCTATGGAGTGTTAGTGGTTTTAGACCTCTAAGCGCTTTAACACTGTGTCCCAGTGTAAAGTGCGTGCGCTCTGGGTTACATTGAATGAGACTGACCTGCCCTCCTATAGGAATGCATGGGGAATGTGTGTGTCCATGATAGTTCCTGATGCGTGGGGAGTGCAGGGCGAGTTTGGTATGTGCGAACTCGTGAGAGTGAATGCTGCGCGATGATGTGTGCGGCGTTACTGTATCTAGTATAGAAGTGCCACTTCTAGACGCTGGCATAAATGTGCAGTGACTGTCTGGCGTGTGATTGGCTGGTGTGCCTGGCTCCAGGAGTCAGGATGGGTCTGCCCCAGTGGTGAGTGGAGAGATCTGCATGTTGATGAGTGGGAGGAGTACACCTGGGACCTGAATAGGGCTGGGCTTTCCCCACACAATGCTGGCTCCGCCCCCTGTGGTGCGACTGATGACCCTGGCCTGTTCTGTGAATAGGGAGAGGGGCTGAGCAAAACAAAGTGCGCAAGAACCAGTTGCATCTGGTTCGCCCCTTCCCTGCACCTTGAAACAAAGGTAACCTGTGTATGAAAAGGGGCTTTGATCCCATGTAAAATGTTCTCTGCTGATCCTAACTGGGGGGGGCCTGCTGCTGCTGCTGGGCGCCTGGAGAGACCGCCACTGGGGACTGCCTCCCTGCCTGGAGGGCCCTGTGAGCTGGCCCCTGGGTCCAGCCCTTGCCCCTCTGCCTTCATAAAGACTTTCCCTGGACTTTGCCTTGCTGAGGAGAGCTTTCCACTTTTTCCCTGGAACTGTGTACTGCAGCGCCTGGGGAGCGCTATATCTTTATTTACTGGAGAACGCTTTATTCCTGTGCCGAGAGGAGAAGCGTTCCGGATCTGCCTGCAGCACGAAGCTGCACCGTGTGGGATTCCCCCCGCCATTGCTAATAACCGAGCGGGAGCCCACCCCGCCGCCTGCCGCTTTTATCGTTCTCGCGGATGCCCACCCCGCTTTATGCCTCAACGTAACGGGAGCCCACCCCGTATTGCCACCCTTCGCGGGTGCCCACCCCGCACTTCTGGCGCATTGGGAATCGTCTCTAGAGCGGGTGCCCACCCCGCGTTTCTGCCTCAGAGCGGGTGCCTACCCCGCGCTTCCAAGGAATCAATGCCGCCGGCCCGGGAACCCCGGGAGCACCTTGCCACGTCATCCCTCAGCGTCATAGGGGAGCCGCGCTGTGATTGGAGAGCGCGCGGGGTGTTGCTTAGCAACAGGGGGATCGCCGATCTGAGAGGCTGTGCGGAAGTCCCGGGAGTGCGAGGCCGACGGACACTGTCTCCTGCGATCAACAAAGACCGCGAGGACAAAGAAGGCACCTGCGCCCGGGGCCCCCGAGAATGAGGGAGAGCTCCGTGGTGCCGGGGGAAAGAAGAGAGCGAGTCAGCGAGGCAGCGCGACGCTGCTGCCCGGCCGAAGTGCTGCCGGCAACGGAGAGAGCGGAGACAACGCGGGAGTCCCAGGTGAGTGGGACTCCACGTGGTTGTTGACTCTGCCCCGGTTCTCCACAGCAGCGCCGCAGTTGCGGGCCGCTCCAATGGAGGTGTTAGACGGACCGGGAGAGTCGGCCGAGGACAAGGGGAGAGGTCTCCGGGGAGAGCCGTCTCCAGCGATCGTACAGACGAGTAACTTCCCCCCCACAGATGTACACCACACCAAGATAAGGTTTAACGTTCTTTATAAGCAATCTTTAGGTACGATAGGATGGTACAAGGAGGTCAGGACTCAGGGGTCCCCTCGATTCTAGTCTCTTGGTTGGGAAAGGGGGTAGCGGGACAGTCTTGTTACCAATCTGGTAGATGCGATGATATGATGGATAGCTCACAATCCTCGAGCTCGGTGTTCTAGCTGGACGGACCGCGGCAGAGCCAGCAGGTCCCGGTGAAGGTGGTCGTTACACGGTCCGCGGCAGCGCCAGCAGGTCCCGATGAAGGTGGTGGTTACAACGGTCCGCGGCAGCGCCAGCGGGTCCCAATGAAGGTGGTAGGTACAACGGTCCGCGGCAGCGCCAGCAGGTCCCGACGAGGATGGAGGATGCAGAAGGCCGCGGCAGCGCCAGCAGGCAGGATGATAGTTCACAAGGCAGGGCTACGGCAGCGCCGGTAGTCCGTCAAGGATGAGTTCTTCTCGGTGTCTCTCGACTCCAGGATACAACTGCCTTCCTGCTCTGGAGCTGCCCCAGTTATAGGTCTGGCGCCCTTTGATGTCCGGACCCTCGCACTTGGAGGTCGGGAGGTCCGGGATGAGGGAGTCCAGACACCCAGCAGGGGGGTGGAGCCAGCGCCCGGGGGAGCTGGGGGGCGATCGGCACCTGGAGGGGGAGAGCCATCGACACTTTTTTCTCCCATCGACCTGCCAAGTAGTCCGTTCACCTCCTGGGTGGATGGTGGTGCCGGGATGTCGGGGCCTGGCCAGGCCCAGGGTTAGGGTCGAGCTGAGGCCACGCGGCCTCGTGGTGCAGTGTCCAAGATGGCGGCCGGGCCGGGCGAGGGAGCCGGTAGTGGTTCGGCCCCATGATACAGAGATGTCCGGGGGCAGGAGTCCCGGCTGGAGACGGGGTGTGGGTTGTTTCTGTGGGTAACACCTGGAGGGCCGGGGCTCGGGCCCTGTCATGCGGGGAGGGAGCAAGCCCTTCATGTGGCCTGTCCAACAGGAGGCATAGCTGATTTGAGCGCCCCTTCGCCCCAGGAGGGGCTTTATTATTCTAGAGCCAGAGGGGCCCCACCAAAGGGGGCATTATTCCCTTCCGAGTCCCGGAGCGGGACTCCAACGTTTAGAACGAGTTCCTCCCCAGTGGGGGCCCGACAGGCACCGGGAGTGCCAGGCTTCCTTGGTACATGTTCCGCAGCTGTCCTGCGGGAGCGCAGGCAGCTGCAACGAGGGGGCCATTTGATATTTAGCAGTCCCTGAGTGGGACTTGGGGGCATTTGTCATTAATAGTCCCAGAGAGGGGCTCAGGAGGCACGCTAGTGCCCAGGCTTATTTTCCCAGCTGCCCAGCACTTAGTGGGCAGCTGCAACGTTTAGGTTGTGCCCCTGTGCGCTCTGCCTTGGCTGCCTACGCAGCCCAGCCCTGACAGTTTGGACAAAGGGCGTTTGAGCCCCGGAGAGGCCAAGTTGGCCTGGGGGCAGTTTTCCTGTGTTGTGCCCTCACCTAGGGTACATGATTATTTTTACAGGTGTACTTGTGCGCCATGTGTATTGCCTGTATGCTTATTTTTATTCCTGTGTCCATGCGTAGGAGACTGTTTTCCTAGTATAGGTTATGCTAGTGTGTTCATGGTTCCCTGCGTGGTATATGCCTAAGGTGTTTAGGATTGCGTAGGGTGTACTTACCTTTTACCAGTGGTTACTGGTTGTGCGCCACATTTATTATTTGTTCTACATTTCTACATTTACAAATTGGTGATTTGTGATGATTCTGACAGTGGTCCATGTGGCCCTGTCTTGTGTAAATAGTCCCCTGTAAATTCCGCCCAGTGCCAGTTGGCACAGTGTAAACTGTGTGAATATTATCTAATGTGTTTTGGTATAATACAAAGGCTATTTTTATATATATCCTTGTGTGGAGTTTCTTTTGTGGTGGGCCTTGGGTGTTGTTGCTGGGTGCGCGCGCAAACGCTTTACACATTGCCTCCGGGATAAGCCTGACTGCTCGTGCCAAGCTACCAAGGGGGTGAGCAGGGGTTATCTTTGGCGTGGAACTCCCCAGCCTTGACTAGAGTGGTGGTTTCTGCCTGGCTTTGGCGCAAGCCCTAGCCAACCAGAAATCCCATTTCTAACTGAAACATTGGTCAGCTATTGAGAGGGAAGCCTTTGCTGTGGTTTGGGCCTTGAAGAAGCTGAGGCCATACTTGTTTGGCACACACTTCATTGTTCAGACAGACCAAAAGCCCCTCTTATGGCTAAAACAGATGAAGGGTGAAAACCCCAAACTTTTGAGGTGGGCCATTTCCCTACAGGGAATGGACTATACAGTGAAACACAGACCTGGGAGTAACCATGCCAATGCAGATGGACTCACCAGATATTTCCACTTAGAACATGAAGACTTGACTGGTCAAGGTTAGTTTAATGTCCTTACGTTTGATGGGGGGTTGTGTAGGAGAGTAGGATCTGCTTCTTATAGTTACCCCCACTTTTTGCTGATGTATCACTGTTTTCGACTTACACTGACTGGGATCCTGCTATCCAGGACCACAGTCTAGCTGCTTCTCCTCTAAATTGATTGCATGTACTTTAGGTACACTCCAGTTTGGATACTGGGGTACCCTTATCAGTCCCTAGTATATGGTACACCATGTACCCAGGGCATAGATACCCCTGAGGCCTCCCAAGGGCTGAAGCATGTATTGTGACACCCCTGAGAGGCCATTCAAAATTACACCACAGGGGGTGCGGACTGGAGGAGGGCCCGTAAGGGGGTGCGGGCAGGAGGAGGGCCCATGAGGGGGCAGGCTGAAGGAGGGTCCTTGAGGGGGAGCAGGCTGGAGGAGGGCCTGTGAGTGGCCCAGGCTGGAGGAGGGCCAGTGAGGGGTAAAGGCTGGAGGAGGGCCTGTGAAGGGGTGCAGGCTGGAAGAGGGCCCGTGATGGGCGTGCAGGCTGGAAGAGGGCCCGTGAGGGGGTGCAGGCTGAAGAAGGGCCCATGAGGGGGCGCAGGCGGGAGGAGGGCCCGTGAGGGGGTGCAGGCTGGAGGACAGCTCGTGAGAGGCGCAGGCTGGAGAAGGGCTCGCGAGGGGTGCGGGGTGAAGGAGGGCCCGTGAGGGGGAGCAGGCTGGAGGAGGGCCCATGAGGGGCACAGGCTGGAGGACGGCCCGTGCAGGGTGCAGGTTGGAGGAGGGCTCGTGAGGAACGCAGTCTAAAGGAGGGTCCGTGATGGGCGCAGGCTGGAGGAGGATCCATGAGGGGGCACAACCTGGAGGACGACCCGTGAGGGGGTGCAGGCTGGAAGAGGGCCCGTGAGGGGGTGCAGGCTGAAGAAGGGCCCATGAGGGTGCACAGGCGGGAGGTGGGCCCGTTAGGGGACACAACCTGGAGGAGGACCCGTGAGGGGGGTCCTTGAGAGAGTCCAGGCTGGAGGAGGGCCTGTGAGGGGGTGCAGGCTGGAGGACAGCTCATGAGAGGCACGGGCTGGAGGAGGGCCCGTGAGGGGTGCGGGCTGAAGGAGGGCCCGTGAGGGGCGCAGGCTGGAGGACAGCCTGTGAGGGGCGCAGGCTGGAGGAGGGCCCGTAAGGGGTGCAGGCTGAAGGAGGGTCCGTCAGGGGGTGCAGGCTAAAGGAGCGCCCGTGAGAGGTGCAGGCTGGAGGAGGGCCCATGAGGGGTGTAGGCTGAAGGAGGGCCCATGAGGGGTGCAGCCTGGAGGAGGGCCCATGAGGGGTGCAGCCTGGAGGAGGGCCAATAAGGGGCACAGGCTGGAGGAAGGCCTGTGAGGGGGTGCAGGCTGGAGGAGGGCATGTGCAGGCTAGAGGAGGGCACGTGCGGGGCGCAGGCTGGTGGAGGGCCCGTGAGGGGCGCACACTGAAGAAGGGCCTGTGAGGGGGGTGCAGGCTGGAGGAGGGCCCATGAGGGGGCTCAGGCTGGAGGAGGGCCCGTGAGGGGGCTCAGGCTGGAGGAGGGCCCGTGAGTGGTGCAGGCTGAAGGAGGGCCCGTGAGGGGGCGCAGGCTGGAGGATGGCCCATGAGGGGTGCCGGCTGGAGGAGGGCCCATGAGGGGGTGCAGGCTAAAGGAGGGCCCGTGAGGAGGTTCAGGCTGGAGGGCACATGAGGGGTGCAGGCTGAAGGAGGACCTGTGAAGGGGTGCAGGCTGGAGGAGGGCCTGTGAGGGGGTGCAGGCTGGAGGAGGGCCTGTGTGGGGGTGCAGGCTGGAGGAGGGCCTGTGTGGGGGTGCAGGCTGGAGGAGAGCCCATGAGGGGTGCAGGCTGCAGGAGGGTCCGTGAGGGGTGGAGGCTGCAGGAGGGCCCGTGAGGGGTGCAGGCTGGAGGATGGCCCATGAGGGGTGCAGGCTGCAGGAGGGCCCGTGAGGGGTGCAGGCTGCAGGAGGGTCCGTGAGGGGTGGAGGCTGCAGGAGGGCCCGTGAGGGGTGCAGACTGGAGGACGGTGTTAGACGGACCGGGAGGGTCGGCCGAGGACAAGAGGAGAGGTCTCTGGGGAGAGCCGTCTCCAGCGATCGTACAGACAAATAACTTCCCCCCCACAGACAAATACCACACAAGGAGATGAGTTAGTGTTCTTTATAAGCACTTCTTAAGGTACGATGAAAAGGTACAAGGAGGTCTGGACTCAGGGGTCCCCTCTGTAGGAGAGTAGGGTCTGCAATCCTATGATCACCCAGATTTTTTGCTTTTGCTTCATTGGTTTACGACTTTCCCCGGCTGTGGGCCTGCCAATCAGACCCACAGCCTAGCTGTTCTCTCTCGAAATTATCACACATGTACATTAGGTACATCCACTAATTGGAACTGGGCCGCCTTGTCAGTCCCTGTCTCAGCATACCACAGGTATCCAGGGCATCGGTGTACCCAGGGCCTACCAGGGGCTGAAGCATGTATTATGCCACCCCTGGAATGGCCGCCCAAATCTGACACAACTGGCTGCACGACAGCTGGGGCCACGTGGTGTAATCACCCGTTGCTGTAGGTGTAGTATTCCTACACCTAAACCCTAAAATGGACACATGGATTCCTATCAGTCACTCCTATAGCAGGCCTTATCAATCCTGAAGGCAGAGTGCAGGGAATCATGTGGGACGGTGCTCTGGCGCGAGCTGAGCCCGTCGACGGCTTGCGGAACCAAGTCCTAATAGCCGTTCCATGGTGACGCGGGCCAACTACTTTTAATGCATTATAATCCTTGCGGTTATTTGCTAACTTTGGCATCGCATCACCTATACATGTCGAGTAAGGTGTCATACGAATGGGAATACGAACCCCTCGCCAGTCCTGGTGACGGGGTTAGCATTCCCCCCTTTTAGAGGGACACGACATGGAAGTAACCTTGAACCCCGGTTAAAGTTGACTCAAGCCTCAGCATCACAAAATGGATGCTGCCACCAGACACAAGTCTGACCTCCTGCTGCTGGGGGACCTTCCAGCAAAGGGAGCTTGGACAAAGGGTTTCCTGTCGAGGGCGGTGTTAGCACCATCCCAGACAGGGTTTGTGTATCCCAGGTAGGCAGGGCTGAAAGGAAGGTGATTGCCAGTGGCACCCCGGTGCTCACTGTGCATAGCCCGGCTCAAACCAGTTTCGGGGGCACACCAGCCCCTGAGCTGGCGCGAAGCCGGACAAAGGATAGGGGTGTAACCACCCCCCTCCTGGCTCCACCCATAGGTAGAACCTAGTCACGGGCCAGCCCCTTTTCTTAGAATAAAGGTAGGAGCGAGTCCCCTTCCCAAATTGGATAATCAGATAATCGGATAACTCCGAATCACGAACTACTTTCCACGAAAGGAACTCTTGACTATTTCTGAAGACTCTCCCTTGTGGCTAAGGAGTAGCCACCCTGCACCAGCAGGCACCATCTAAGCGCTTGCGGTTTGCTGTAAGTCTCTCCTACGGATCAAGACTGCCCAGCTCGACGAGACCCGAGTACCCTGCCATCTCTGACCTTTTACCTACCTCATCAGCCCAGCTGAGAGTCGTAGGTGTGACGAGACCTGCGGGACCGGCTATCTTCAGAACCTGCACAACGCTTATCTAGCACGCCCACCGAGGGACCCTCGAGTGAGTGCACCTAGGGTTTGAGAAGCCCTAACCCTGAGCAGCTCCAGCATCGAAGTCTGCCTCCCCAGCATCCCCGAGATCTGCGTGGGGGCCCTTCCGCTCCTTGTTGTTCACCGCGTTGTTTGACCACTTGCCGACCGGCTTGTGGCCCTCTTCACGACGCACCACGATTGTTTCATCACTAGTCTGGTTGCTCCAGACTGGCTCTTGCTCCCCTTCAACAGAGGAGTACCACGGACCCTCCTGGTCCACTCCCGACGCCATCTTGACTCCCCCGCTTGGGTTGCCACTGCCAAGATCCGCTGCCCCTGCCTGGGCCCAGCATCATCGACAGCAGACACCTTCGTGGGACAGCTCGCCCTCCATCCTGGTCGCCGCCGCGCCTCCTGGTCCGAGGAACAGCCGAGTCCGACGTCACCCACTCACCTGGTCGAGGTGACTTCAGCCGGTACCCTCCTGGTACCCACACGATCGCTGGCTAGCGGTTGAGAACTGAGTCCCCTCTGCTTTCAGGTTTCCTTCATCACCGATCCAGGCTTGGATCGCTCCGAACATCGTCACTGGTCGCCTGCCAGCAACTTCTTCTTTCAGGCTCCTGAGACTACACGAGGACTCCCGACATCTTGCCGAACTTCACGCAGCCGCAGCCTCCGGGCTAGGTAACTCGAGCATCTCGGTGCTCCATCGCAGGTTCGCTCTACAAGTGTCCAGTTCCTTTTTCGTTTAGTCCCACTGATCGGATCACTCCGGAATCAGTACCTCCAGACTCTAACCATTCGCATTTCCCTGTTAGTGTAGATGGTTTCTCGTGCCCCTCGGGCATTTGTGTAAATTGTGCAACTGAAGTATTTTCCTAAGAGTTTTGTAGTGTGCTTAGCTCCCTGACTCATAAAGAGCCAGGGTAGTCTTGTTATAAATAAATATCCTTTTATTTTCATAACAACTTGTGTGGTGTCCTTTCACTTGGTGTTCAAGGGGTATATGTGATGGTAAACAGCTGGCTTAACACGCCCTCTAGAGTTTAGCCTAAAGACTGCTCGTATCCACGCTACTAGGATAGCTGGTCTAAAAGGTTGACTTACAACCAATCATCAATAAGGGTCGTTTGGAATGATACACAGTGATCACTAGAATAGTGAGCACTACATATCAGGCCAACTTCTCACATTGGTGAGCAGCGGTTGGGATTTGAGCTTGCTGTTGTTTTACCACACACGTATCCTAAGAATATCGCAGTGAAAGATCACATAAGTACCCAGGTACATATAACTTAACTTAGAATACTCCGAGTTCTACTGAACCGGCTGTTGTAGTGTAACAGGGCTTAGCACACCCTGACTACAACTCTTAGCAAGGGATCAGTAGGTAAACCCATAGTGTAGGTAGGTGCAACACTTACACCTCACTAGAAAAGCATGTCGGTCCACGGAGAGTCTGCAGGGACTCCCCTAGTGGTCAGTGACCCTCCACAGGTCGTGTCACGATATGCAACTCTTAGCTTCAAGGAGATGAGACAACTGTGTGCCTCCAGGAAGCTAAACCAGGGTTCTAACCCTACCATCGCAATACTGATAGGTCTCTTAGAGGCGTACGATGCTAGGAGGTCCTTTAACCCAGGTTCCCCCAGTGCAGATGGGAACATGCCTCCCTTAGAGGGAACCCTCGGTGACCCAGACCTCGACCTCCACACAGAGGAGGAGGACGAGGACGAGTTATCGGGAGACGAGGCAGACAAAGGTCCAGTGGTAGTCGGCAGGCTTACAAGGACCAACTTAAGCAGGCATGAGAATGGAACTGGGGGAGCCCCGGGCCCACGCTCAAGCAGGCTTAACCTTGGGAACGGACGAGCTAGGTCTCTCTCCAGAGGCTCTGGCAGATTGGTTCATACACATGTCTCTCAGGCACCTTCTCAGAGAGGAATGACTTCCCCTCAGAGGAGGGAGCATGAAGCGAAGATGCGGGAGGTCAATCTGAGGATCGAGCGGGAAGAACTTGCCCTCGCCAAAGAAAGACTTGCCTTAGCCCGAGAGCAGAAATTAAGTGGGTTAGATCCCACTGGTGGCAGCATTCTCAATAGAGAGAAAGACAGGGGTATAGACACTAGACACCTGAGTAAAATAGTGCCCCCCTTTAAACAAGGGGATGACATCCACAAGTGGATAACTGCCTTGGAGAGGGCCTGCACTGTCCAGTGCGTCCCCCCAAGTCAGTGGGCAGCTATACTGTGGCTTTCCTTTGAAGGTAAAGGAAGGGACAAGCTCCTCACTACAAGAGCTGAGGATGCTAACAACTACCAAGTCCTGAAGAACACACTGATTGATGGGTTCGGCTTAACCACGGAACAGTACCGGGTGCTGTTCCGGGACACCCAGAAAATTCAGTCTCAGGATTGGGCTGACTTTGTCGATTGTGCCACTAAGGCTTTGGAAGGCTGGTTGCTGGGTAGCAAGGTTACTGATTACACAGGATTGTACAATCTTATCATGCGAGAACAGATTTTAAACAACTGTCAGAACCAATTGTTGCATCAGCACCTTGTCGACTCGGATCTGACCTCTCCCCAAGAATTGGGAAAGAAGGCAGACAGATGGGTCAGAACAAGGGTCAAGCAGAACCAGAATCAGAACCAGGGTGGTCAGAAGAAAGCAGACCAAAAGGGTAACAAGAACGAACAAAATGACCAGAAGTCTTCGACAGGTCCCCAACAAACCAAAGAGGGTGGGGGTCAGGCTTCACAGAAGAAGAAGACTCAAGAAGGCCAGTCAAAAAGGTGGTGCCAATACTGTAAAAGTAAGACTCACTGGTTTAGTGAGTGCACCAAGAAAGGAGGGCAAACTCCTACCACTGCAGCCCCTAAGGCACCTGCGCCCCCTAGTACAGTCAGCAGTGGTAGTGCGCCTCCCAAGGCATTAGTTGGGTTAACCTTGGGAACCGAGGGGAGTGACGACTTAGTCGGCACGCTCACTCAGGCCGTCCTTGTCTGTACAGGGGATATGGATATGTCCCCTGATGCCAGTCCCAATACTTTGGGCAAATACAGGCAGACACCTTTGATAAATGGAAAAGTGGCTCAGGCCTACAGGGACACGTGTGCCAGTGTCACCATGGTGACGCCTAACTTCGTGGACCCTGGACAGATCATGCTAGGTACCAGTTACCTAGTGACCAATGCCAGCAACGTCACTACCAATCACAGTATGGCAGTTGTTGATTTCTCCTGGGGAGGGGTAAGTGGCCCGAAAAAGGTTGTGGTTAGTTCAGACCTCCCCGTAGAATGTCTGTTGGGCAATGATTTGGAAACGTCACAATGGTCAGAAGTGGAGCAGAGGACTCACATGGAAATGTTAGGTTTGCCAGCACATGTCCTTGCTGTGACCAGGTCACAGGCCAAAAGATGCCCCACTGAACAGGTGCTGGATCCTGGAAGAACGGACCAGACACCTTCCAAGAAAAGGAGCAGTAAGGGTAAGGCTTCGCCTTCCCCCTTGCCCCAGGTCGTGGATCAAGTCTCCGAGGAGGCTGACCTTAAAGAACTGAGGGAAACTGAGCCGCAAGAGCTTGAACCTGGTCAGGTTGAGTTTCTGGGCTCAGAGGGACCCTCCAGGGAAGACCTGGGGAAGGCACAGTTAGACTGCCCCTCACTTGAACCCCTCAGACAGCAGGCCGCTGCTGAGGCTGCAGGGAACGCCACAGGTACCCACAAAGTGTACTGGGACGATGGACTCCTGTACTCTGAGGCAAGAGACCCCAAACCTGGTGCGACCAGGAGGCTGGTCATCCCCTTGTCTCTGAGAGGTTTCCTTCTCACCTTGGCCCACGAGATTCCCCTTGCAGGTCACTTAGGCCAGAATAAGACTTGGGACAGAATTGTTCCACACTTTCACTGGCCCCACATGTCCGAAGATACGAAGGAGTTTTGCCGCTCCTGTGTCACTTGCCAAGCCAGTGGTAAGTCAGGTGGCACGACAAAGGCCCCCCTCATACCACTAACAGTGGTGGGGGTACCCTTTGAACGAGTGGGGATCGACATTGTCGGACCAATGGAACCCCAGACAGCATCAGGGCACAAGTTTATACTGGTGGTGGTGGACCACGCCACCAGGTATCCTGAAGCTATTCCCCTTAGGACCACTACGGCACCTGTGGTGGCACGGGCCCTACTTGGAGTGTTCTCCAGAGTGGGCTTCCCTAAGGAGGTCGTCTCAGACAGAGGTGCAAACTTCATGTCGGGATATCTGACTGCTATGTGGAAGGAATGTGGTGTCAACTACAAGTTCACCACACCCTATCACCCACAATGCAATGGGCTTGTTGAGAGATTCAACAGGACCCTAAAAGGGATGATTCACGGACTACCTGAAAAGCTTCGGCGGAGATGGGATGTCCTGATACCCTGCCTCTTGTTCGCCTACAGAGAGGTCCCGCAGAAGGGGGTTGGCTACAGCCCTTTTGAGCTTCTGTTCGGACATCCTGTAAGGGGACCCCTTTGTTTGGTAAGGGAAGGATGGGAGAGACCTCTCAGAAAGCCGGCATCAAACATTGTGGACTATGTGCTCGGTCTCCGCTCGCGGATGGCGGAGTACATGGAAAAGGCGTCTAAAAACCTGGAGGCGAGCCAAGAATTACAGAAAGCTTGGCACGACCAAAAGGCTGTCCTGACTGTGTATCAGCCTGGACAGAAGGTGTGGGTGCTGGAGCCAGTGGCCCCAGCAGCACTCAAAGACAAATGGTCTGGGCCCCACACGATCATTGAGCAAAAGGGAGAGGTCACCTACTTGGTAGACCTGGGAACTCCCCGGAGCCCCCACAGGGTGCTCCATGTAAACAGGCTCAAGGCATATGTCGACAGGGAGGGCATGGGCTTGCTCATGGCCACAGATGAGGGACAGGAGGAGGAGAGTGACCCTCTCCCAGACCTGCTCTCTCAGGACCCTGACGATGGATCAGTAGATGGTGTTGTCTTTTGTGGCAGCCTCTCTGGACATCAACAAGAGGATTGTAAACAGGTTCTTCAATCCTTTCGACATATGTTCTCTCTGACACCCAGTCAGACCAAGTGGTGTACCCACGAGGTCGACACTGGGGACAGTCTGCCCGTAAAGAGTAAAATCTATCGGCAACCTGATCATGTCAGAGACTGCATCAAGACAGAGGTGCAGAAAATGTTGGAGCTGGGAGTCATTGAACCCTCGGACAGCCCCTGGGCTAGTCCCGTAGTGCTCGTGCCGAAACCTCACACCCAGGGCGGTAAGAAAGAGATGAGGTTTTGCGTGGACTACAGAGGTCTCAATGCAGTCACTAAGACTGACGCCCACCCGATACCAAGAGCAGACGAACTTATCGACCGGTTGGCCTCGGCCAACTACTTAAGTACGTTTGACCTGACAGCTGGGTATTGGCAAATCAGGTTAGCTGAGGAGGCCAAGCCCAAAACAGCATTTTCTACCCCGGGTGGGCATTATCAGTTCGTGGTAATGCCCTTTGGTTTGAAAAATGCACCTGCCACCTTCCAAAGGCTGGTGAATCGAGTTCTCACTGGGTTGGACGACTTCTGTGCGGCGTATCTGGACGATATCGCTGTCTTTAGATCCACCTGGGAGGATCACCTGGTCCACCTGAGGAAAGTGTTAGAGGCCCTGCAGAAGGCAGGCCTCACTATCAAGGCCACCAAGTGCCAGATAGGGCAGACACAGGTTGTATACCTGGGCCACCTTGTAGGTGGAGGCCAGGTTCAACCATTGGAGAGCAAAATACAGGCCATCCAGGACTGGGCTCCTCCAACCACCCAGACTCAGGTTCGAGCTTTCTTGGGCCTGACTGGTTATTACCGGAAATTTGTCAGAAATTATGGATCCATTGTGACCCCGCTAAACGACCTGACAAGTAAAAAGATGCCAAAAAAAGTTCAGTGGACAGCAAGCTGTCAGAAGGCATTCGATGACCTAAAGCAGGCCATGTGCACAGCACCTATCCTAAAGAGTCCAGACTACTCCAAACCATTTATTGTCCAAACAGACGCTTCGGAGCTGGGTGTGGGAGCTGTTCTATCGCAACTGAATTTTGATGGTCATGACCAGCCCATAGCTTTTATTAGCAGGAGGCTGACCCCCAGAGAGAAGAATTGGTCAGCTATTGAGAGGGAGGCCTTTGCTGTGGTTTGGGCCCTGAAGAAGTTGAGGCCATACTTGTTTGGCACTCACTTCAAGATTCAGACCGACCATAAGCCCCTCTTGTGGCTAAATCAAATGAAGGGTGAAAACCCCAAACTACTTAGGTGGTCCATTTCCCTACAGGGGATGGACTTCACAGTGGAGCATAGACCTGGCACTGATCATGGCAATGCAGATGGGCTCTCCAGGTATTTCCACTTAGAGCAAGAAGACTCACCTGGTCAAGGTTAGCTTATTGTCCCAAAGTTTGGGGGGGGTCATGTAGGAGAGTAGGGTCTGCAATCCTATGATCACCCAGATTTTTTGCTTTTGCTTCATTGGTTTACGACTTTCCCCGGCTGTGGGCCTGCCAATCAGACCCACAGCCTAGCTGTTCTCTCTCGAAATTATCACACATGTACATTAGGTACATCCACTAATTGGAACTGGGCCGCCTTGTCAGTCCCTGTCTCAGCATACCACAGGTATCCAGGGCATCGGTGTACCCAGGGCCTACCAGGGGCTGAAGCATGTATTATGCCACCCCTGGAATGGCCGCCCAAATCTGACACAACTGGCTGCACGACAGCTGGGGCCACGTGGTGTAATCACCCGTTGCTGTAGGTGTAGTATTCCTACACCTAAACCCTAAAATGGACACATGGATTCCTATCAGTCACTCCTATAGCAGGCCTTATCAATCCTGAAGGCAGAGTGCAGGGAATCATGTGGGACGGTGCTCTGGCGCGAGCTGAGCCCGTCGACGGCTTGCGGAACCAAGTCCTAATAGCCGTTCCATGGTGACGCGGGCCAACTACTTTTAATGCATTATAATCCTTGCGGTTATTTGCTAACTTTGGCATCGCATCACCTATACATGTCGAGTAAGGTGTCATACGAATGGGAATACGAACCCCTCGCCAGTCCTGGTGATGGGGTTAGCATTCCCCCCTTTTAGAGGGACACGACATGGAAGTAACCTTGAACCCGGGTTAAAGTTGACTCAAGCCTCAGCATCACAAAATGGATGCTGCCACCAGACACAAGTCTGACCTCCTGCTGCTGGGGGACCTTCCAGCAAAGGGAGCTTGGACAAAGGGTTTCCTGTCGAGGGCGGTGTTAGCACCATCCCAGACAGGGTTTGTGTATCCCAGGTAGGCAGGGCTGAAAGGAAGGTGATTGCCAGTGGCACCCCGGTGCTCACTGTGCATAGCCCGGCTCAAACCAGTTTCGGGGGCACACCAGCCCCTGAGCTGGCGCGAAGCCGGACAAAGGATAGGGGTGTAACCACCCCCCTCCTGGCTCCACCCATAGGTAGAACCTAGTCACGGGCCAGCCCCTTTTCTTAGAATAAAGGTAGGAGCGAGTCCCCTTCCCAAATTGGATAATCAGATAATCGGATAACTCCGAATCACGAACTACTTTCCACGAAAGGAACTCTTGACTATTTCTGAAGACTCTCCCTTGTGGCTAAGGAGTAGCCACCCTGCACCAGCAGGCACCATCTAAGCGCTTGCGGTTTGCTGTAAGTCTCTCCTACGGATCAAGACTGCCCAGCTCGACGAGACCCGAGTACCCTGCCATCTCTGACCTTTTACCTACCTCATCAGCCCAGCTGAGAGTCGTAGGTGTGACGAGACCTGCGGGACCGGCTATCTTCAGAACCTGCACGACGCTTATCTAGCACGCCCACCGAGGGACCCTCGAGTGAGTGCACCTAGGGTTTGAGAAGCCCTAACCCTGAGCAGCTCCAGCATCGAAGTCTGCCTCCCCAGCATCCCCGAGATCTGCGTGGGGGCCCTTCCGCTCCTTGTTGTTCACCGCGTTGTTCGACCACTTGCCGACCGGCTTGTGGCCCTCTTCACGACGCACCACGATTGTTTCATCACTAGTCTGGTTGCTCCAGACTGGCTCTTGCTCCCCTTCAACAGAGGAGTACCACGGACCCTCCTGGTCCACTCCCGACGCCATCTTGACTCCCCCGCTTGGGTTGCCACTGCCAAGATCCGCTGCCCCTGCCTGGGCCCAGCATCATCGACAGCAGACACCTTCGTGGGACAGCTCGCCCTCCATCCTGGTCGCCGCCGCGCCTCCTGGTCCGAGGAACAGCCGAGTCCGACGTCACCCACTCACCTGGTCGAGGTGACTTCAGCCGGTACCCTCCTGGTACCCACACGATCGCTGGCTAGCGGTTGAGAACTGAGTCCCCTCTGCTTTCAGGTTTCCTTCATCACCGATCCAGGCTTGGATCGCTCCGAACATCGTCACTGGTCGCCTGCCAGCAACTTCTTCTTTCAGGCTCCTGAGACTACACGAGGACTCCCGACATCTTGCCGAACTTCACGCAGCCGCAGCCTCCGGGCTAGGTAACTCGAGCATCTCGGTGCTCCATCGCAGGTTCGCTCTACAAGTGTCCAGTTCCTTTTTCGTTTAGTCCCACTGATCGGATCACTCCGGAATCAGTACCTCCAGACTCTAACCATTCGCATTTCCCTGTTAGTGTAGATGGTTTCTCGTGCCCCTCGGGCATTTGTGTAAATTGTGCAACTGAAGTATTTTCCTAAGAGTTTTGTAGTGTGCTTAGCTCCCTGACTCATAAAGAGCCAGGGTAGTCTTGTTATAAATAAATATCCTTTTATTTTCATAACAACTTGTGTGGTGTCCTTTCACTTGGTGTTCAAGGGGTATATGTGATGGTAAACAGCTGGCTTAACACGCCCTCTAGAGTTTAGCCTAAAGACTGCTCGTATCCACGCTACTAGGATAGCTGGTCTAAAAGGTTGACTTACAACCAATCATCAATAAGGGTCGTTTGGAATGATACACAGTGATCACTAGAATAGTGAGCACTACATATCAGGCCAACTTCTCACACCCTCGATTCAAGTCTCTCAAGATGGGAAAAGGGGGGTAGCGGGACAGTCTGGTTACCAGTCTGGTAGTTGAGGTGGTGTGGTGGGTAGCTCACAATCCTCGAGCTTAGGTGGTCTAGCTGGTACGGGCCGCGGCAGCGCCAGCAGGTCCCAGTGACGATGGTCGATACACGGGCCGCGGCAGCGCCAGCAGGTCCCAGAGAAGATGGTCGATGTACGGTCCGCGGCAGCGCCAGCAGGTCCCGGTGAAGATGGTCGTTACAACGGGCCGCGGCAGCGCCAGCAGGTCCCGACGAGGATGGATGTTGCAGAAGGCCGCGGCAGCGCCAGCAGGCAGGACGATAGATCACAAGATAGGGCTACGGCAGCGCCAGTAGTCCGTCAAGGCTGAGTTCTCTCGGTGTCTCTCGACTCCAGGATACAACTACCTTCTTGCTCCGCAGCTGCTCCAGTTATAGGGCAGGTGCCCTTTGATGTCCGGACCCTCGCACTTGGGGGTCGGAGGGTCCGGGATGAAGGTGTCCAGACACCCAGCGGGGGGGTGGAGCCGGTGCCTGGGGGGAGCTGGAGGCGATCGTCACCTGGCGGGGGAGAGTCCTTGGCACTTCGTCCTCCCATTGACCTGCCAAGTGATCCGCTCACCTCCTGGGTGGATGGTGGTGCCGGGATGTCGGGGCCGGCCAGGCCCAGGGTTAGGGTCGGGGGGAGGCCACGCGGCCTCGTGGCGCAGGGCCCAAGATGGCGGCTTGACCCGGCCGAGGGAGCCGGTGGTGGCTTGGGCCCGTGCTACAGGGAGATCCGAGGGCAGGAGTTCCGTCGGGAGACGGGGTGCGGGTGATTCTCGTGGGCCGCGCCTGGGGGGCCGGGGCTTGGGCCCTGTCATGCGGGGAAGGCGCAAGCCCTTCGTGTGGCCTGTCCAACATGCGTCCCCCCCAGCTGAAGGCGGGGAGAGTCACCCATCTCCTTGGGGACTCTCTTCGTCGAGGCGGAAGAAGCGGGACAGGCCATCTGCGTTGGCGTGGTCTTGGCCCGGTCGGTGCTCCACGGTGAAGTCCATTCCCTGCAGGGAGATGGACCAGCGCAGTAGTTTGGGGTTTTCCCCCCCGCATCTGCATCAGCCACTGCAGGGGTCTATGGTCGGTTTGTACCCGGAAGTGGGTCCCGAAGAGATAGGGCCGGAGCTTTTTGAGGGCCCACACCACTGCGAAGGCCTCCCTCTCGATGGTGCTCCAGCGCTGTTCTCGGCCCAGGAGACGTCGGCTGATGAAGGCCACCGGCTGGTCATGACCCTCGGGGTTCACTTGGGAAAGAACCGCTCCGATGCCGTGGTCGGAGGCGTCTGTCTGTACTACGAATTCCCGACTGTAATCGGGGGCCTGGAGCACAGGGGCGGTGCACAGGGCGGCCTTCAGCTTTTCGAAGGCCGCTTGACAATCAGGGGTCCAGTTAATCCGCTTTGGTTGGTTCTTGGACGTGAGACCCGTGAGGGGCCCCACAATGCTGCCGTAGTCCCTCACGAACCGCCGGTAGTAGCCGGTGAGCCCCAAGAAGGCTCGGACTTCGGTCTGAGTGACGGGGGGCTGCCAGGACTGGATGGCAGCAATCTTAAGTTGCAGTGGGGCCACCAGCCCGCTCCCCACCTGGTGCCCCAGGTAGGTCACGGACCCTTGACCAATTTGGCATTTGCCGGCCTTAATCGTGAGGCCGGCCCGCTGGAGGGCCTGTAGGACCTCCTGGAGGTGGAGGAGGTGGTCGGACCAGTGGCGGCTGTATACAGCGATATCGTCCAGGTAGGCAGCGCTGAACTCTTCGAGCCCCGCCAAGACCTGGTTCACAAGACGTTGAAATGTAGCGGGGGCGTTCTTCATGCCAAAGGGCATGACCTTGAAGTGGTAGTGGCCATCGGGGGTAGAGAAGGCGGATCGTTCCTGAGCTCGGGGTGTGAGACCGATCTGCCAGTAGCCCGCTGTTAGGTCGAAGATACTGAGGTAGCGGGCGGCCCCCAGTCGGTCGATCAATTCATCGGCTCTGGGGATAGGATGAGCGTCGGTTCGGGTGACAGCGTTCAAGCCCCGGTAGTCGACGCAGAATCTCAGTTCAGGTGTGGTGCCGGGGGCAGCGGCTTTGGGGACCAATACAACTGGACTGGCCCAGGGACTGTCCGAGGGCTCGATGACCCCGATCGTGAGCATTTTGGCCACTTCCTCTTGTATGCAGGCCCGTACCCGATCTGGTACGCGGTAAGCCCGGTGCCGGACAGGGGGACTGTCCCCGGTGTCTACGTCATGCAAGCACCAAGGGGTGACCCCGGGAGTGAGGGAGAACAGTGAAGCGAACCGCAGCAGGAGGTCCCGGCAGCCCTGGCGTTGCTCTGGGGTGAGGGCATCGGAGAGCCGGACCCCGTCCACGGAACCGTCTTTCTCCTGAGTCTTCAGGAGATCAGGGAGAGGCTCGGAGTCTTCTTCCGCCCCACTGTCTGTAGCCATCAGGAGGCTGAGTTCTGAGCGCACAAAGTGTGGTTTGAGTCTGTTGGTGTGGAGGACCCGAAGGGGGTTCCGGGTGGTCCCCATGTCGATGAGGTAAGTGACGGGGCTTTTGCGCTCGACCACCTTGAAGGGCCCCGTCCACTTATCTTGCAAGGCACATGGTTCGGTGGGGGACATCACCCACACTTGTTGTCCCGGTTCGAACTCGACGGAGGAGGCATTGTGATCATACCATCTCTTCATGTCTTCCTGGCTGGCCTCGAGGTTCGCCTTGGCCATCTCCCTGAAGCGCCGGGTCTGATTACGTAGGGCCAGGAGGTACTTGAAGACGTCTGGAGGGGTCTTTAGGGGGGCCATCTCCCAACCTTCTTTGACTAGGCTGAGGGGCCCTCGCACAGGGTGCCCGTACAGGAGTTCGAAGGGGCTAAAACCGAGGGACTTCTGGGGAACTTCCCGGTAGGCGAAGAGGAGGCACGGGAGTAGTACATCCCACTGGCGACGGAGGGGCTCTTCCAATCCCCCAATCATCCCCTTGAGAGTGCGGTTGAATCGCTCCACTAGTCCGTTCCCTTGGGGGTGATAGGGGGTCGTGAATCGGTAGGTGACCCCGCACTGTTGCCAGAGGGACTTCATGTATTTGGAGATGAAGTTCGTGCCTCGGTCGCTGACGACTTCTCGGGGGAAGCCCACCCGGGAGAAGATCCCCATTAGGGCCCGGCCAACCACCGGAGCTGTTACTGTTCGTAGAGGCACCGCCTCGGGGTAGCGGGTGGCGTGATCCACCAGTACTAGGATGAACCTATGTCCTTGTGCCGTGCGGGGGTCCAGGGGCCCCACAATGTCTATTCCTACCCTCTCGAACTGGGTGGTGACCACCGGGAAGGGTTGTAGAGGGGCCTTCAGCTTACGGCCACTCTTCCCGCTGGCCTGGCACGTGGGGCAGGACCGGCAGTGGTTCAGGACGTCGTTCCGCATCTTCGGCCAGAAAAAGTGGGTCACTAGGCGACTGTAAGTTTTGTCTTGGCCCAGGTGTCCAGCCAGGGGGACATCGTGGGCCAGATTGAGCAGGAAGTTTCTGAAGCGGAGAGGTACCACCAGTACTCGACCGGCCCCTAGCTCTGCGATCCTCTGTTCGCTGTATAGCAGGTCGTTCTCCAAGTAGACCCAGTGAGTTCCGGTGGAGTCCCCTGCGCTCTGGGCGCTGGCTTGTTGGCGGAGTCCCTCGAGGGAGGGGCAGGTCGTTTGCTCCTGGCGGAACTGTTCTTGGGTGGGCCCCCCTTCTTGACGCCACTGAGCCAGGCCGGGGACGTCCTGGAGGTGCGCGTCCCCTTCGGTCGTTGGCTCCGGGGGGTTGGCCTCATCGTTGTCTTCTACTGGGGCGACCGGGGGCGGAGGTGCTGGCCATTCCGGTTCTTCTGGTCGGGGAACGGTACGGGCTGCCCTGGACCGGGTGGTTACGCAGGCCCAGTCCTGGAGGCCCAGCATCCCCAGGTGCTCTCTTCTCTCGACGGTGGCCCATTGGGAACTCTCAAGGTCATTCCCCAGGAGGCAGTCCACGGGGGCATCATCCCGGACCGTCACTTTCAACAGGCCGGAGACCCCTCCCCATTCGAAGGGGACGCAGGCCATTTGACACAGACTTTCGGAATTGTCAGCTGAGCGGACGGGGCAGAGAATGTTCGGCAGGATCTGCTCGGGTTTCACCAGGTGACAGCGGACGGCCGTCACACTGGCGCCTGTGTCACGTAAGGCCTCGGCCCGATGCCCATTAATGGTCACCCACTGACCGTATTTCCTGGTGTTGGCGGGTATGTATTTTCCCCCTAGGCACGATAGAACCATGGCGGCCGGTTCCCACTCTTGCTGGGCCGGCTCATACTCTTCCTCTTCCTGTTCCTCTGACAGTCGTTCTTCCCCCAGGGCGGCGGCAGCTACCTGGCGGGGCTTGGGCGTCTGGTTCTGCGGGCAGCTCGGGTCATTGGCGTAATGGCCGACTCGCTGGCATCGGTGGCACGTGACATTGGCTCGGAACCCTGGACGCATCGGGAGGTTTCCCCGGCCGGCCGGGGGCGGGGTGCTGGCCACGGGTGTTGCCGGGAGGGTGTCTCTCCCTCGCCCCTGGCCTCCTCCTCCTCCCCGAGGACGGTGCTGGCCTTGGTTGCTTCGGTTCTGCTCGTGCGGTCCTCTCCGGCCCACTCGGGTGCTCTCCCATCGGTCAGCTTCAGCGGCGAGCTGCCGGGGGTCGGTCAATTTACTGTCGAGGAGGTGCTGCCTGAGCTCGACGAAGCAGTTGTTCGACAGGTGTTCCCATACCATGAGGTTAAAGAGTTGTTCGTAGGTCGTTACATGGCTCCCCTTGATCCACCCCTCGAAGGCTCTGCTGAAATAGTTTACGTACTCCACCCAAGTTGTACCCGGGATCCGGGTGCAATCTCTGAACCTCTGGCGGTACATCTCGGGTGTGAGGCCGTAGCGGGTGAGGAGGGCAGCCTTCATGTGGTCGTAGGACGACATTTGGTGATCTGGGAGCTGCAATAGGGCATCGCGACCTTCGTTGACGAACCTCCCCCATAGTCCAGCTCCCCAATCACTCCGGTCGATCCGGTGGGAGGTCATGGCGATCTCGTAGGCTTTGAACCACTGCTGTATGTCGTCTTCTCGGACATACTCTCGGACAACATCCTTGGGGATGTGGACTTTTTTCTCGGTTGCCCCTGGGGTGTGCGGTCGCTCAGGCACCCCCGTCTCTTTATTCTGTTTCCGAAGTTCTATTTCCGCCAGTTTGCGTTCGTGTTCGAGTGTTATTCTTTTTTCCTCAAGCTCTCTCTGTCTCTGTTTTTCTTCTCGCTCCTCTCGGAGCCGCAGATGCTCTAGATTTAGTTTCTGCTCGGCTAACTTTAGTTCACCGTCCATCTTGAGTCGTGCCATTTCCAACTCGTGTAATCTGGTCCTTTCTCTTTCCTGGATCTCCTCCTGCGAGAGGCCCGTTCCCCTCTCCTCGGGAGCCGTGGCGTTCCCCTCTGGTGCGACACTGTTTTGGTCGGAGGATCCGGTGATCCCAGTTTCTGCCCACGACTCAAGGGCGCGCTTCAAATCCTCTTTGGTACTCAGGCCGGTGGTAGCAATGCCTAGTTCCATGCAGAATTGTTTAAGTTCGCGGTGGTTATACTCTTCCAACTTATCCATTTGGAACTTTTCAGTGGAACCGCTATCTTTAGCTGACATCGTGTTTTTGTTGTGGGGTGAGCTACTCTCTGTACGATTACGCGTTGATTCGGATCGCGCCGCTGGCCACCAATGTTAGACGGACCGGGAGGGTCGGCCGAGGACAAGAGGAGAGGTCTCCGGGGAGAGCCGTCTCCAGCGATCGTACAGACAAATAACTTCCCCCCCACAGACAGATACCACACAAGGAGATGAGTTAGTGTTCTTTATAAGCACTTCTTAAGGTACGATGAAAAGGTACAAGGAGGTCTGGACTCAGGGGTCCCCTCGATTCAAGTCTCTCAAGATGGGAAAAGGGGGGTAGCGGGACAGTCTGGTTACCAGTCTGGTAGTTGAGGTGGTGTGGTGGGTAGCTCACAATCCTCGAGCTTAGGTGGTCTAGCTGGTACGGGCCGCGGCAGCGCCAGCAGGTCCCAGTGACGATGGTCGATACACGGGCCGCGGCAGCGCCAGCAGGTCCCAGAGAAGATGGTCGATGTACGGTCCGCGGCAGCGCCAGCAGGTCCCGGTGAAGATGGTCGTTACAACGGGCCGCGGCAGCGCCAGCAGGTCCCGACGAGGATGGATGTTGCAGAAGGCCGCGGCAGCGCCAGCAGGCAGGACGATAGATCACAAGATAGGGCTACGGCAGCGCCAGTAGTCCGTCAAGGCTGAGTTCTCTCGGTGTCTCTCGACTCCAGGATACAACTGCCTTCTTGCTCCGCAGCTGCTCCAGTTATAGGGCAGGTGCCCTTTGATGTCCGGACCCTCGCACTTGGGGGTCGGAGGGTCCGGGATGAAGGTGTCCAGGGGGGGTGGAGCCGGTGCCTGGGGGGAGCTGGAGGCGATCGTCACCTGGCGGGGGAGAGTCCTTGGCACTTCGTCCTCCCATTGACCTGCCAAGTGATCCGCTCACCTCCTGGGTGGATGGTGGTGCCGGGATGTCGGGGCCGGCCAGGCCCAGGGTTAGGGTCGGGGGGAGGCCACGCGGCCTCGTGGCGCAGGGCCCAAGATGGCGGCTTGACCCGGCCGAGGGAGCCGGTGGTGGCTTGGGCCCGTGCTACAGGGAGATCCGAGGGCAGGAGTTCCGTCGGGAGACGGGGTGCGGGTGATTCTCGTGGGCCGCGCCTGGGGGGCCGGGGCTTGGGCCCTGTCATGCGGGGAGGGCGCAAGCCCTTCGTGTGGCCTGTCCAACAGACGGCCTGTGAGGGGCGCAGGCCAGAGGAGGGCCTATGTGGGGTGCTGGCTGGTGGAGGGCCCATGAGGGGCGCAGGCTGGAGGAGGGCTCTTGAGGGTGCAGGCTGGAAGGGGAATTGCAGAGAGCGCAGGCTGGAGGAGGGCCCATGAGGGGGTGTAGGGTATATGGGGTCTGAGAGAGAGCGCAGGCTGGAGGAGGGCCCGTGAGGGGCGCAGGTTGGAGGAGGGCCCGTGAGGGGCAAAGGCTGGAGGAGGGCCCGTGAGGGGTGCAGGCTGCAGGAGGGTCCGTGAGGGGTGGAGGCTGCAGGAGGGCCCGTGAGGGGTGCAGACTGGAGGACGGCCTGTGAGGGGCGCAGGCCAGAGGAGGGCCTATGTGGGGTGCAGGCTGGAGGAGGGCCCGTGAGGGGGTGCAGGCTGAAGAAGGGCCCATGAGGGGGCGCAGGCGGGAGGTGGGTCCGTTAGGGGACACAACCTGGAGGAGGACCCGTGAGGGGGTCCTTGAGAGAGTCCAGGCTGGAGGAGGGCCTGTGAGGGGGTGCAGGCTGGAGGACAGCTCATGAGAGGCACGGGCTGGAGGAGGGCCCGTGAGGGGTGCAGGCTGAAGGAGGGCCAGTGAGGGGCGCAGGCTGGAGGACAGCCCGTGAGGGGCGCAGGCTGGAGGAGGGCCCGTTAGGGGTGCAGGCTGAAGGAGGGTCCGTCAGGGGGTGCAGGCTAAAGGAGGACCCGTGAGAGGTGCAGGCTGGAGGAGGGCCCATGAGGGGTGTAGGCTGAAGGAGGGCCCATGAGGGGTGCAGCCTGGAGGAGGGCCCATGAGGGGTGCAGGCTGGTGGAGGGCCCATGAGGGGCGCAGGCTGGAGGAGGGCTCTTGAGGGTGCAGGCTGGAGGAGGGCCCGTGAGGGGCGCAGGCTGGAGGAGGGCCTGTGAGGGGCGCAGGCTAGAGGAGGGCTCTTGAGGGTGCAGGCTGGAAGAGGTATTTCAGAGAGCGCAGGCTGGAGGAGGGCCCGTGAGGGGCGCAGGCTGGAGGAGGGCCCGTGAGGGGCGCAGGCTGGAGGAGGGCCCGTGAGGGGGTGTAGGGTATATGGGGTCTGAGAGAGAGCGCAGGCTGGAGGAGGGCCCGTGAGGGGCGCAGGCTGAAAGAGTGCCCGTGAGGGAGGAGGGTCCTTGAGGGGGCTCAGGCTGGTGGTGGGCCCGTGAGGTGGTGCAGGCTGAAGAAGGGCCCAAGAGGGGGCACAGCCTGGAGGAGGTCCCGTGAGGGGCGCAAACTGGAGGAGGGCCCGTGAGGGGGGTCCTTGAGAGAGCGCATGCTTGAGGGCCCGTGAGGCACGCAGGCTGGAGGAGGGCTTGTGAGGGGGTGCAGGCTGGAGGAGAGCCCGTGAAGAGTGCCGGCTGGAGGAGGCCTGTGAGGGGCACAGGCATGAGGAGGGCTGTGAGGGGTCACAGGCTGGAGGGCGCATGAGGCGTGCAGGCTGAATGAGGGCCCGTGAGGGGGGACGCAGGATGGAGGACGGCTCTTGAGCGGCGCAGGCTAGAGGGGGATGTGAAAGAGCGCAGGCTGGAGGAGGGCCCATGAGGGTCGTAGGCTTGGGGAGGGCCCGAGAGGGGGTACGGGCTGGAGGAGGGCTGTTAGAAAGGGTAGACGGACCGGGAGGGTCGGCCGGGGTCAGGAGGAGAGGTCTCCGGGGAGAGCCGTCTCCAGCGATCGTACAGACAAGTAACTTCCCCCCCACAGACGGATACCACACACGGATAAGGTTCAGGGTTCTTTATAAGCACTTCTTAGGGTACGGTTGAATGGTACAAGGAGGTCTGGACTCAGGGGTCCCCTCGATTCAAGTCTCTCAAAGCAGGGTAAGGGGTAGCGGGACAGTCTGTCTACCAGTCAGGTAGTTCGGATGAGATGATGACTAGCTCACAATCCTCGAGCTTGGTGGTTTAGTTGGTACGGGCCGCGGCAGCGCCAGCAGGTCCCGGTTGAGATGGTCGGTACACGGTCCGCGGCAGCGCCAGCAGGTCCCGGAAAGATGGTCGATGTACGGTCCGCGGCAGCGCCAGCAGGTCCCGGTGAGGATGGTCGTTACAACGGGCCGCGGCAGCGCCAGCAGGTCCCGACGAGGATGGATGTTGCAGAAGGCCGCGGCAGCGCCAGCAGGCAGGACGATGGTTCACAAGAGCGGGCTACGGCAGCGCCAGTAGTCCGTCAAGGCTGAGTTCTCTCGGTGTCTCTCGACTCCAGGATACAACTGCCTTCCTGCTCCGGAGCTGCCCCAGTTATAGGGCAGGCGCCCTTTGATGTCCGGACCCTCGCACTTGGAGGTCGGAGGGCCCGGGATGAAGGTGTCCAGACACCCAGCAGGGGTTGGAGCCAGCTCCTGGGGGAGCTGGAGGCGATCGGCACCTGGCGGGGGAAGAGCTCTTGACACTTCGTTCTCCCATTGACCTGCCAAGTGGTCCGCTCACCTCCTGGGTGGAAGGTGGTGCCGGGATGTCGGGGCCGGCCAGGCCCGGGGTTAGGGTCGGGCCGAGGCCACGCGGCCTCGTGGTGCAGGGCCCAAGATGGCGGCTTGAACCGGCCGGGGGAGCCGGTGGGGCTGGGCCCCGTGATGAGTAGAGGTCCGAGGGCAGAAGATCCGTCGGGAGACGGGGTACAGGTGCTTTTCGTGGGTTATGCCTGGCGGGCCGGAGCTCGGGCCCTGTCGTGCGGGGGGGGAGCAAGCCCTTCGTGTGGCCTGTCCAACATGCGTCCCCCCCAGCTGAAGGCGGGGAGAGTCACCCATCTCCTTGGGGACTCTCTTCGTCGAGGCGGAAAAAGCGGGACAGGCCATCCGCGTTGGCGTGGTCTTGGCCTGGCCGGTGCTCCACAGTGAAGTCCGTTCCCTGCAGGGAAATGGACCAGCGCAAGAGTTTTGGGTTCTCTCCCCGCATCTGCATCAGCCACTGCAGGGGTCGATGGTCGGTTTGTACCCGGAAGTGGGTACCGAAGAGATAAGGCCGGAGCTTTTTGAGGGCCCACACCACTGCGAAGGCCTCCCTCTCAATGGTGCTCCAGCGCTGTTCTCGGGCCAGGAGACGTCGACTGATGAAGGCCACCGGCTGGTCATGACCCTCGGGGTTTAACTGAGAAAGGACGGCTCCGATGCCGTGGTCGGAGGCGTCGGTCTGTACCACGAATTCCCGACTGTAATCGGGGGCCTGGAGCACAGGGGCGGTGCACAGGGCGGCCTTCAGTTTCTCGAAGGCCGCTTGACAATCGGGGGTCCAGTTAATCCGCTTCGGCTGGTTCTTGGACGTGAGACCCGTGAGGGGCCCCACGATGCTGCCGTAGTCTTTCACGAACCGCCGGTAGTAGCCGGTGAGCCCCAAGAAGGCTCGGACCTCGGTCTGGGTGACGGGGGGCTGCCAGGACTGGATGGCAGCAATCTTAAGTTGTAGCGGGGCCACCAGCCCGCTTCCCACTTGGTGCCCAAGGTAGGTCACAGACCCTTGGCCAATTTGGCACTTGCCGGCCTTAATTGTGAGGCCGGCCCGCTGGAGGGCCTGGAGGACCTCGTGGAGGTGACGGAGGTGGTCGGCCCAGTGGCGGCTGTATACAGCGATATCGTCCAGATAGGCAGCGCTGAACTCTTCGAGCCCCGCCAAGACCTGGTTCACGAGGCGTTGAAACGTGGCGGGGGCATTTTTCATGCCGAAGGGCATGACCTTGAATTGGTAGTGGCCATCGGGGGTAGAGAAGGCTGACCGTTCCTGAGCCCTGGGTGTGAGGCCGATCTGCCAGTAGCCCGCTGTTAGGTCGAAGATACTAAGGTAGCGGGCGGCCCCCAGCCGGTCGATCAGCTCGTCTGCTCGGGGAATCGGATGAGCGTCGGTCCGGGTGACAGCGTTCAAGCCCCGGTAGTCGACGCAGAATCTCAGTTCAGGTGCGGTGCCCGGGGCAGCGGCTTTGGGAACCAATACCACCGGGCTGGCCCAGGGACTGTCCGAGGGCTCGATGACCCCGATTGTGAGCATCTTGGCCACTTCCTCCTGTATGCAGGCCCGTACCCGATCTGGTACGTGGTAGGCCCGGTGTCGGACAGGGGGGCTGTCCCCGGTGTCCACGTCGTGCAAACACCAAGGGGTGACCCCGGGGGTGAGGGAGAACAGGGTAGCGAACTGCCGCAGGAGGTTCCGGCAGCCCTGGCGTTGCTCCGAAGTGAGGGCGTCAGATAGCCGGACCCCGTCCACGGAGCCGTCATTCTCCTGAGTCTTCAGAAGATCCGGAAGGGGTTCGGAGTCTTCCTCTGCCCCACTGTCCGTAGCCATCAGGAGGCTGAGTTCTGAGCGCACAAAGTGTGGTTTGAGTCGGTTGGTGTGGAGGACCCGGAGGGGGTTCCGGGAGGTCCCCAGGTCGATGAGGTAAGTGACGGGGCTTTTGCGCTCGACCACTTTGAAGGGCCCCATCCACTTATCCTGCAAGGCACATGGTTCGGTGGGGGACATCACCCATACTTGTTGCCCAGGCTCGAACTCAACGGAGGAGGCATTGTGATCATACCACCTCTTCATGTCCTCCTGGCTGGCCTCGAGGTTCGCCTTGGCCATCCCTCTGAAGCGCCGGGTCTGATTGCGTAGGGCCAGGATGTATTTGAAGACGTCTGGAGGGGTCTTCAGGGGGGCCATCTCCCAACCTTCTTTTACTAGGCTGAGGGGCCCTCGCACAGGGTGCCCGTACAGGAGTTCGAAAGGGCTAAAACCGAGGGACTTCTGGGGAACTTCTCGGTAGGCGAAGAGGAGGCACGGGAGTAGTACATCCCACTGGCGACGGAGGGGCTCTTCCAATCCCCCAATCATCCCCTGGAGGGTGCGGTTAAAACGCTCCACTAGTCCGTTCCCTTGGGGGTGATAGGGGGTCGTGAATCTGTAGGTGACCCCGCATTGTTGCCAGAGGGACTTCATGTATTTGGATATAAAGTTCGTGCCTCGGTCGCTGACGACTTCTCGGGGGAAGCCTACCCGGGAGAAGATCCCCATTAGGGCCCGGCCAACCACCGGAGCTGTCACGGTCCGTAGGGGCACCGCCTCGGGGTAGCGGGTGGCATGGTCCACCAGTACTAAGATGAACCTGTGTCCTTGTGCCGTGCGGGGGTCCAGAGGCCCCACAATGTCTATCCCCACCCTCTCGAACGGGGTGGTGACCACAGGGAAGGGTTGCAGAGGGGCTTTCAGCTTCCGACCACTCTTCCCGCTGGCTTGGTGTTAGAAAGGGTAGACGGACCGGGAAGGTCGGCTGGGGTCAGGAGGAGAGGTCTCCGGGGAGAGCCGTCTCCAGCGATCGTACAGACAAGTAACTTCCCCCCCACAGACAGATACCACACACGGATAAGGTTCAGTGATCTTTATAAGCACTTCTTAAGGTACGGTTGAATGGTACAAGGAGGTCTGGACTCAGGGGTCCCCTCGATTCAAGTCTCTCAAAGCAGGGTAAGGGGTAGCGGGACAGTCAGTCTACCAGTCAGGTAGTCCGGATGAGATGATGACTAGCTCACAATCCTCGAGCTTGGTGGTTTAGTTGGTACGGGCCGCGGCAGCGCCAGCAGGTCCCGGTTGAGATGGTCGGTACACGGTCCGCGGCAGCGCCAGCAGGTCCCGGAAAGATGGTCGATGTACGGTCCGCGGCAGCGCCAGCAGGTCCCGGTGAGGATGGTCGATACCACGGGCCGCGGCAGCGCCAGCAGGTCCCGACGAAGATGGTCGTTACAACGGGCCGCGGCAGCGCCAGCAGGTCCCGACCAGGATGGATGTTGCAGAAGGCCGCGGCAGCGCCAGCAGGCAGGACGATGGTTCACAAGAGCGGGCTACGGCAGCGCCAGTAGTCCGTCAAGGCTGAGTTCTCTCGGTGTCTCTCGACTCCAGGATACAACTGCCTTCTTGCTCCGGAGTTGCCCCAGTTATAGGGCAGGCGCCCTTTGATGTCCGGACCCTCGCACGTGGAGGTCGGAGGGCCTGGGATGAAGGTGTCCAGACACCCAGCAGGGGGTGGAGCCAGCGCCTGGGGGAGCTGGGGGCGATCGGCACCTGGCGGGGGAAGAGCTCTTGACACTTCGTTCTCCCATTGACCTGCCAAGTGGTCCGCTCACCTCCTGGGTGGAGGGTGGTGCCGGGATGTCGGGGCCGGCCAGGCCCGGGGTTAGGGTCGGGCCGAGGCCACGCGGCCTCGTGGTGCAGGGCCCAAGATGGCGGCTTGAACCGGCCGGGGGAGCCGGTGGGGCTGGGCCCCGTGATGAGTAGAGGTCCGAGGGCAGAAGATCCGTCGGGAGACGGGGTACAGGTGCTTTTCGTGGGTTATGCCTGGTGGGCCGGAGCTCGGGCCCTGTCGTGCGGGGAGGGAGCAAGCCCTTCGTGTGGCCTGTCCAACATGCGTCCCCCCCAGCTGAAGGCGGGGAGAGTCACCCATCTCCTTGGGGACTCTCTTCGTCGAGGCGGAAAAAGCGGGACAGGCCATCCGCGTTGGCGTGGTCTTGGCCTGGTCGGTGCCCCACAGTGAAGTCCATTCCCTGCAGGGAAATGGACCAGCGCAAGAGTTTTGGGTTCTCCCCCCGCATCTGCATCAGCCACTGCAGGGGTCGATGGTCGGTTTGTACCCGGAAGTGGGTACCGAAGAGATAGGGCCGGAGCTTTTTGAGGGCCCACACCACTGCGAAGGCCTCCCTCTCGATGGTGCTCCAGCGCTGTTCTCGGGCCAGGAGACGTTGACTGATGAAGGCCACCGGCTGGTCATGACCCTCGGGGTTTAACTGAGAAAGGACGGGTCCGATGCCGTGGTCGGAGGCGTCGGTCTGTACCACGAATTCCCGACTGTAATCGGGGGCCTGGAGCACAGGGGCGGTGCACAGGGCGGCCTTCAGCTTCTCGAAGGCCGCTTGACAATCGGGGGTCCAGTTAATCCGCCTCGGCTGGTTCTTGGACGTGAGACCCGTGAGGGGCCCCACGATGCTGCCGTAGTCTTTCACGAACCGCCGGTAGTAGCCGGTGAGCCCCAAGAAGGCTCGGACCTCGGTCTGGGTGACGGGGGGCTGCCAGGACTGGATGGCAGCAATCTTAAGTTGTAGCGGGGCCACCAGCCCGCTTCCCACTTGGTGCCCAAGGTAGGTCACAGACCCTTGGCCAATTTGGCACTTGCCGGCCTTAATTGTGAGGCCGGCCCGCTGGAGGGCCTGTAGGACCTCTTGGAGGTGACGGAGGTGGTCGGGCCAGTGGCGGCTGTATACAGCGATATCGTCCAGGTAGGCAGCGCTGAACTCTTCGAGCCCCGCCAAGACCTGGTTCACGAGGCGTTGAAACGTGGCGGGGGCATTCTTCATGCCGAAGGGCATGACCTTGAATTGGTAGTGGCCATCGGGGGTAGAGAAGGCTGACCGTTCCTGAGCCCTGGGTGTGAGGCCGATCTGCCAGTAGCCCGCTGTTAGGTCGAAGGTACTAAGGTAGCGGGCGGCCCCCAGCCGGTCGATCAGCTCGTCTGCTCGGGGAATCGGATGAGCGTCGGTCCGGGTGACAGCGTTCAAGCCCCGGTAGTCGACGCAGAATCTCAGTTCAGGTGCGGTGCCGGGGGCAGCGGCTTTGGGAACCAATACAACCGGACTGGCCCAGGGACTGTCCGAGGGCTCGATGACCCCGATTGTGAGCATCTTGGCCACTTCCTCCTGTATGCAGGCCCGTACCCGATCTGGTACGCGGTAGGCCCGGTGTCGGACAGGGGGACTGTCCCCGGTGTCCACGTCGTGCAAACACCAAGGGGTGACCCCGGGGGTGAGGGAGAACAGGGTAGCGAACTGCAGCAGGAGGTTCCGGCCAACCACCGGAGCTGTCACGGTCCGTAGGGGCACCGCCTCGGGGTAGTGGGTGGCATGGTCCACCAGTACTAAGATGAACCTGTGTCCTTGTGCCGTGCGGGGGTCCAGAGGCCCCACAATGTCTATCCCCACCCTTTCGAACGGGGTGGTGACCACAGGGAAGGGTTGCAGAGGGGCTTTCAGCTTCCGACCACTCTTCCCGCTGGCTTGGCATGTGGGGCAAGATCGGCAGTGGTTCAGGACGTTGTTCCTCATTTTCGGCCAGAAAAAGTGGGTCACTAGGCGGCTGTACGTTTTGTCCTGGCCCAGGTGTCCAGCCAGGGGGACATCGTGGGCCAGGTTGAGCAGAAAGTCTCTGAAGCGGAGAGGTACCAACAGTACTCGACCGGCCCCCAGCTCGACGATTCTTTGCTCGCTGTATAGCAGGTCGTTATCCCAGTAGACCCAGTGAGTTCCGGTGGAGTCCCCTGCGTTCTGGGCGCTGGCTTGTTGGCGGAGTCCCTCGAGGGAGGGACAGGTCTTTTGTTCCTGGCGGAACTGTTCTTGGGTGGGCCCCCCTTCTTGACGCCACTGAGCCAGGTCAGGAAGGTCCTGGGGTTGCGCGCCCCCTTCGGTCGTCGGGTCTGGGAGGCTGGCCTCGTCGTTGTCTTCTACTGGGGCGACCGGGGGCGGAGGTGCTGGCCATTCCGGTTCTTCTGATCGAGGGACAGCACGGGCGGCCATGGACCGGGTGGTTATGCAGGCCCAGTCCGGGAGGCCCAGCATCCCCAGGTGCTCTCTTCTCTCAACGGTGGCCCACGGGGAACTCTCGAGGTCATTCCCCAGGAGGCAGTCCACGGGGGCATCGTCCCGGACCGTCACCTTCAACAGGCCGGAGACCCCTCCCCATTCGAATGGGACGCAGGCCATTTGACACATACTTTCAGAGTTGTCTGCCGAGCGGACGGGGCAGAGAATGTTCGGCAGGATCTGCTCGGGCTTCACCAGGTGACAGCGGACGGCCGTCACACTGGCGCCTGTGTCACGCAAGGCCTCGGCTCGCTGTCCATTAATGGTCACCCACTGACCGTATTTCCTGGTGTTAGCGGGTAGGGGAGCCCGCGGGACCATGTCTCTTCCCCCTAAGCACGCCAAGACCATGGCGGCCGGTTCCCACTCTTGCTGGGCCGGCTCATACTCTTCTGGTTCCTCCGATGATCGCTCTTCCCCCAGGGCGGCGGCAGCTACCTGGCGGGGCTTGGGTGTTTGGTTCTGCGGGCAGCTCGGGTCATTGGCGTAGTGGCCGACTCGCTGGCATCGGTGGCACGTGACGTTGGCCCGGAACCCAGGACGCAACGGGGGGTTGCCCCGGCCGGCCGGAGGCGGGGTGCTGGCCACGGGTGTTGCCGGCAAGGCGTCTCTCCCTCGCCCCTGGCCTCCTCCTCCTCCCCGAGGACGGTGCTGGCCTTGGTTGCTTCGATTCTGCTCGTGTGGCCCTCTCCGGCCCACTCGGGTGCTTTCCCATCGGTCAGCTTCGGCGGCGAGCTGCCGGGGTCAGTCAGCTTACTGTCGAGGAGGTGCTGCCTGAGCTCGACGAAACAGTTGTTCGACAGGTGCTCCCATACCATAAGGTTAAAGAGTTGTTCGTAGGTGGTGACATGGCTCCCCTTTATCCAACCCTCGAAGGCACGGCTGAAATAGTTCACGTATTCTACCCAAGTTGTACCTGGGATCCGGGTGCAATCTCTGAACCTCTGGCGGTACATCTCGGGTGTGAGGCCGTAGCGGGTGAGGAGGGCAGCCTTCATGTGGTCGTAGGACGACATTTGGTGATCTGGGAGCTGCAGTAGGGCGTCGCGACCCTCGTTGATAAACCTCCCCCAAAGTCCGGCTCCCCAATCACTCCGGTCGATCCGGTGGGAGGTCATGGCGATCTCGTAGGCTTTAAACCACTGTTGTATGTCGTCTTCTCTGACATACTCGCGGACAACATCCTTGGGGATGTGGACTTTTTTCTCGATTGGCCCCGGGGTGTGTGGTCGCTCAGGCACCCCCAGTTCTTTATTCTGTTTCCGAAGTTCTATCTCCGCTAGTTGGCGCTCGTGCTCGAGCGTTATTTTTTTCTCCTCCAGCTCTCTCTGTCTCTGCTTCTCTTCTCGTTCATCTCGGAGCCGCATATGCTCGAGGTTGAGTTTCTGTTCAGCTAACTTGAGTTCCCCATCCATCTTGAGTCGTGCCATTTCCAACTCGTGCAATCTGGTTCTTTCTCTTTCTCGGATCTCCTCCTGCGAGAGGCCCGTTCCCCGCTCCTCGGGAGCCGTGGCGTTCCCCTCTGGTGTGATGCTGCTTTGGTCGGAGGGTCCGGCGACCCCAGTTTCTGTCCACGACTCTAGGGCGTGCTTTAAATCATCCTTGGTACTCAGGCCGGTGGTAGCAATGCCAAGTTCTATGCAGAATTGTCTCAGTTCACGGTGGTTGTATTCTTCTAATTTATCCATTTGGAATTTCTCGGTGGAGCTGCTATCTTTGGCTGACATCGTGTTTTTGTCGTGGGGTGAGCTACTCTCTGTACGATTACGCGTTGATTCGGATCGCGCCGCTGGCCACCAATGTTAGAAAGGGTAGACGGACCGGGAGGGTCGGCCGGGGTCAGGAGGAGAGGTCTCCGGGGAGAGCCGTCTCCAGCGATCGTACAGACAAGTAACTTCCCCCCCACAGACAGATACCACACACGGATAAGGTTCAGTGATCTTTATAAGCACTTCTTAAGGTACGGTTGAATGGTACAAGGAGGTCTGGACTCAGGGGTCCCCTCGATTCAAGTCTCTCAAAGCAGGGTAAGGGGTAGCGGGACAGTCAGTCTACCAGTCAGGTAGTCCGGATGAGATGATGACTAGCTCACAATCCTCGAGCTTGGTGGTTTAGTTGGTACGGGCCGCGGCAGCGCCAGCAGGTCCCGGTTGAGATGGTCGGTACACGGTCCGCGGCAGCGCCAGCAGGTCCCGGAAAGATGGTCGATGTACGGTCCGCGGCAGCGCCAGCAGGTCCCGGTGAGGATGGTCGATACAACGGGCCGCGGCAGCGCCAGCAGGTCCCGACGAAGATGGTCGTTACAACGGGCTGCGGCAGCGCCAGCAGGTCCCGACCAGGATGGATGTTGCAGAAGGCCGCGGCAGCGCCAGCAGGCAGGACGATGGTTCACAAGAGCGGGCTACGGCAGCGCCAGTAGTCCGTCAAGGCTGAGTTCTCTCGGTGTCTCTCGACTCCAGGATACAACTGCCTTCTTGCTCCGGAGTTGCCCCAGTTATAGGGCAGGCGCCCTTTGATGTCCGGACCCTCGCACGTGGAGGTCGGAGGGCCCGGAATGAAGGTGTCCAGACACCCAGCAGGGGGTGGAGCCAGCGCCTGGGGGAGCTGGGGGCGATCGGCACCTGGCGGGGGAAGAGCTCTTGACACTTCGTTCTCCCATTGACCTGCCAAGTGGTCCGCTCACCTCCTGGGTGGAGGGTGGTGCCGGGATGTCGGGGCCGGCCAGGCCCGGGGTTAGGGTCGGGCCGAGGCCACGCGGCCTCGTGGTGCAGGGCCCAAGATGGCGGCTTGAACCGGCCGGGGGAGCCGGTGGGGCTGGGCCCCGTGATGAGTAGAGGTCCGAGGGCAGAAGATCCGTCGGGAGACGGGGTACAGGTGCTTTTCGTGGGTTATGCCTGGTGGGCCGGAGCTCGGGCCCTGTCGTGCGGGGAGGGAGCAAGCCCTTCGTGTGGCCTGTCCAACACTTGGCATGTGGGGCAAGATCGGCAGTGGTTCAGGACGTCGTTCCTCATTTTCGGCCAGAAAAAGTGGGTCACTAGGCGGCTGTACGTTTTATCCTGGCCCAGGTGTCCAGCCAGGGGGACATCGTGGGCCAGGTTGAGCAGAAAGTCTCTGAAGCGGAGAGGTACCACCAGTACTCGACCGGCCCCCAGCTCGGCGATTCTTGGCTCGCTGTATAGCAGGTCGTTATCCCAGTAGACCCAGTGAGTTCCGGTGGAGTCCCCTGCGTTCTGGGCGCTGGCTTGTTGGCGGAGTCCCTCGAGGGAGGGACAGGTCTTTTGTTCCTGGCGGAACTGTTCTTGGGTGGGCCCCCCTTCTTGACGCCACTGAACCAGGTCAGGAAGGTCCTGGGGTTGCGCGTCCCCTTCGGTCGTCGGGTCTGGGAGGCTGGCCTCGTCGTTGTCTTCTACTGGGGCGACCGGGGGCGGAGGTGCTGGCCATTCTGGTTCTTCTGATCGAGGGACGGCACGGGCGGCCATGGACCGGGTGGTTATGCAGGCCCAGTCCGGGAGGCCCAGCATCCCCAGGTGCTCTCTTCTCTCAACGGTGGCCCACGGGGAACTCTCGAGGTCATTCCCCAGGAGGCAGTCCACGGGGGCATCGTCCCGGACCGTCACCTTCAACAGGCCGGAGACCCCTCCCCATTCGAATGGGACGCAGGCCATTTGACACATACTTTCAGAGTTGTCTGCCGAGCGGACGGAGCAGAGAATGTTCGGCAGGATCTGCTCGGGCTTCACCAGGTGACAGCGGACGGCCGTCACACTGGCGCCTGTGTCACGCAAGGCCTCGGCTCGCTGTCCATTAATGGTCACCCACTGACCGTATTTCCTGGTGTTAGCGGGTAGGGGAGCCCGCGGGACCATGTCTCTTCCCCCTAAGCACGCCAGGACCATGGCGGCCGGTTCCCACTCTTGCTGGGCCGGCTCATACTCCTCTGGTTCCTCCGATGATCGCTCTTCCCCCAGGGCGGCGGCAGCTACCTGGCGGGGCTTGGGTGTTTGGTTCTGCGGGCAGCTCGGGTCATTGGCGTAGTGGCCGACTCGCTGGCATCGGTGGCACGTGACGTTGGCTCGGACCACAGGACGCCACGGGGGGTTGCCCCGGCCGGCCGGAGGCGGGGTGCTGGCCACGGGTGTTGCTGGCAAGGCGTCTCTCCCTCGCCCCTGGCCCCCTCCTCCTCCCCGAGGACGGTGCTGGCCTTGGTTGTTTCTGTTCTGTTCGTGTGGCCCCCTCCGGCCCACTCGGGTGCTTTCCCATTGGTCAGCTTCGGCGGCGAGCTGCCGGGGGTCAGTCAGCTTACTGTCGAGGAGGTGCTGCCTGAGCTCGACGAAGCAGTTGTTCGACAGGTGCTCCCATACCATCAGGTTAAAGAGTTGTTCGTAGGTGGTGACATGGCTCCCCTTTATCCAACCCTCGAAGGCACGGCTGAAATAGTTCACGTATTCTACCCAAGTTGTACCTGGGATCCGGGTGCAATCTCTGAACCTCTGGCGGTACATCTCGGGTGTGAGGCCGTAGCGGGTGAGGAGGGCAGCCTTCATGTGGTCGTAGGACGACATTTGGTGATCTGGGAGCTGCAGTAGGGCATCGCGACCCTCGTTGATAAACCTCCCCCAAAGTCCGGCTCCCCAATCACTCCGGTCGATCCGGTGGGAGGTCATGGCGATCTCGTAGGCTTTAAACCACTGTTGTATGTCGTCTTCTCGGACATACTCGCGGACAACATCCTTGGGGATGTGGACTTTTTTCTCGATTGGCCCCGGGGTGTGTGGTCGCTCAGGCACCCCCAGTTCTTTATTCTGTTTCCGAAGTTCTATTTCCGCCAGTTTGCGCTCGTGCTCGAGCGTTATTTTTTTCTCCTCCAGCTCTCTCTGTCTCTGCTTCTCTTATCGTTCACCTCGGAGCCGCATATGCTCGAGGTTGAGTTTCTGTTCAGCTAACTTGAGTTCCCCATCCATCTTGAGTCGTGCCATTTCCAACACGTGCAATCTGGTTCTTTCTCTTTCTCGGATCTCCTCCTGCGAGAGGCCCGTTCCCCGCTCCTCGGGAGCCGTGGCGTTCCCCTCTGGTGTGATGCTGCTTTGGTCGGAGGGTCCGGCGACCCCAGTTTCTGTCCACGACTCTAGGGCGTGCTTTAGATCATCTTTGGTACTCAGGCCGGTGGTAGCAATGCCAAGTTCTATGCAGAATTGTCTCAGTTCGCGGTGGTTGTATTCTTCTAATTTATCCATTTGGAATTTCTCGGTGGAGTTGCTATCTTTGGCTGACATCGTGTTTTTGTCGTGGGGTGAGCTACTCTCTGTACGATTACGCGTTGATTCGGATCGCGCCGCTGGCCACCAATGTTAGAAAGGGTAGACGGACCGGGAGGGTCGGCCGGGGTCAGGAGGAGAGGTCTCCGGGGAGAGCCGTCTCCAGCGATCGTACAGACAAGTAACTTCCCCCCCACAGACGGATACCACACACGGATAAGGTTCAGGGTTCTTTATAAGCACTTCTTAGGGTACGGTTGAATGGTACTGTTAGAAAGGATAGACGGACCGGGAGGGTCGGCCGGGGTAAGGAGGAGAGGTCTCCGGGGAGAGCCGTCTCCAGCGATCGTACAGACAAGTAACTTCCCCCCCCCCACAGACAGATACCACACACGGATAAGGTTCAGTGTTCTTTATAAGCACTTCTTAAGGTACGGTTGGATGTTACAAGGAGGTCTGGACTCAGGGGTCCCCTCGATTCAAGTCTCTCAAAGCAGGGTAAGGGGTAGCGGGACAGTCTGTCTACCAGTCAGGTAGTTTGGATGAGATGATGATTAGCTCACAATCCTCGAGCTTAGTTGGTGCGGGCCGCGGCAGCGCCAGCAGGTCCCGGTGAGGATGGTCGTTACAACGGGCCGCGGCAGCGCCAGCAGGTCCCGGAAAGATGGTCGATATACGGTCCGCGGCAGCGCCAGCAGGTCCCGGTGAGGATGGTCGTTACAACGGGCCGCGGCAGCGCCAGCAGGTCCCGACGAGGATGGATGTTGTAGAAGGCCGCGGCAGCGCCAGCAGGCAGGATGATGGTTCACAGGAGCGGGCTACGGCAGCGCCGGTAGTCCGTCAAGGCTGAGTTCTCTCGGTGTCTCTCGACTCCAGGATACAACTGCCTTCCTGCTCCGGAGTTGCCCCAGTTATAGGGCAGGCGCTCTTTGATGTCCGGACCCTCGCACTTGGAGGTCGGAGGGCCCGGGATGAAGGTGTCCAGACACCCAGCAGGGGGTGGAGCCAGCGCCTGGGGGAGCTGGAGGCGATCGGCACCTGGCGGGGGAAGAGCTCTTGACACTTCGTCCTCCTATTGACCTGCCAAGTGGTCCGCTCACCTCCCGGGTGGATGGTGGTGCCGGGATGTCGGGGCCGGTCAGGCCCGGGGTTTAGGGTCGGGGCGAGGCCACGCGGCCTCGTGGTGCAGGGCCCAAGATGGCGGCTTGAACCGGCCGGGGGAGCCGTTGGGGCTGGGCCCCGTGATGAGTAGAGGTCCGAGGGCAGAAGATCCGTCGGGAGACGGGGTACGGGTGCTTTTCGTGGGTTAAGCCTGGTGGGCCGGAGCTCGGGCCCTGTCGTGCGGGGAGGGAGCAAGCCCTTCGTGTGGCCTGTCCAACATGCATCCCCCCCAGCTGAAGGCGGGGAGAGTCACCCATCTCCTTGGGGACTCTCTTCGTCGAGGCGGAAAAAGCGGGACAGGCCATCCGCGTTGGCGTGGTCTTGGCCTGGTCGGTGCTCCACAGTGAAGTCCATTCCCTGCAGGGAAATGGACCAGCGCAAGAGTTTTGGGTTCTCCCCCCGCATCTGCATCAGCCACTGCAGGGGTCGATGGTCGGTTTGTACCCGGAAGTGGGTACCGAAGAGATAGGGCCGGAGCTTTTTGAGGGCCCACACCACGGCGAAGGTCTCCCTCTCGATGGTGCTCCAGCGCTGTTCTCGGGCCAGGAGACGTCGACTGATGAAGGCCACCGGCTGGTCATGACCTTCGGGGTTCAACTGAGAAAGGACGGCTCCGATGCCGTGGTCGGAGGCGTCGGTCTGTACCATGAATTCCCGACTGTAATCGGGGGCCTGGAGCACAGGGGCGGTGCATAGAGCGGCCTTCAGCTTCTCGAAGGCCGCTTGACAATCGGGGGTCCAGTTAATCCGCTTCGGCTGGTTCTTGGACGTGAGACCCGTGAGGGGCCCCACGATGCTGCCGTAGTCCTTCACGAACCGCCGGTAGTAGCCGGTGAGCCCCAAGAAGGCTCGGACCTCGGTCTGGGTGACGGGGGGCTGCCAGGACTGGATGGCAGCAATCTTAAGTTGTAGCGGGGCCACCAGCCCGCTTCCCACTTGGTGCCCAAGGTAGGTCACAGACCCTTGGCCAATTTGGCACTTGCCGGCCTTAATTGTGAGGCCGGCCCGCTGGAGGGCCTGTAGGACCTCTTGGAGGTGACGGAGGTGGTCGGGCCAGTGGTGGCTGTATACAGCGATATCGTCCAGGTAGGCAGCGCTGAACTCTTCGAGCCCCGCCAAGACCTGGTTCACGAGGCGTTGAAACGTGGCGGGGGCATTCTTCATGCCGAAGGGCATGACCTTGAACTGGTAGTGGCCATCGGGGGTAGAGAAGGCTGACCGTTCCTGAGCCCTGGGTGTGAGGCCGATCTGCCAGTAGCCCGCTGTTAGGTCGAAGATACTGAGGTAGCGGGCGGCCCCCAGCCGGTCGATCAGCTCGTCTGCTCGGGGGATCGGATGAGCGTCGGTCCGGGTGACAGCGTTCAAGCCCCGGTAGTCGACGCAGAATCTCAGTTCAGGTGCGGTGCCGGGGGCAGCGGCTTTGGGGACCAATACAACCGGACTGGCCCAGGGACTGTCCGAGGGCTCGATGACCCCGATTGTGAGCATCTTGGTCACCTCCTCCTGTATGCAGGCCCGTACCCGATCTGGTACGCGGTAGGCCCGGTGTCGGACAGGGGGACTGTCCCCGGTGTCCACGTCGTGCAAACACCAAGGGGTGACCCCGGGGGTGAGGGAGAACAGGGTAGCGAACTGCAGCAGGAGGTTCCGGCAGCCCTGGCGTTGCTCCGAAGTGAGGGCGTCAGAGAGCCGGACCCCGTCCACGGAGCCGTCATTCTCCTGAGTCTTCAGAAGATCCGGGAGGGGTTCGGAGTCTTCCTCTGTCCCACTGTCCGTAGCCATCAGGAGGCTGAGTTCTGAGCGCACAAAGTGGGGTTTGAGTCGGTTGGTGTGGAGGACCCGAAGGGGGTTCCGGGAGGTCCCCAGGTCGATGAGGTAAGTGACGGGGCTTTTGCGCTCGACCACTTTGAAGGGCCCCGTCCACTTATCTTGCAAGGCACATGGTTCGGTGGGGGACATCACCCATACCTGTTGTCCAGGCTCGAACTCAACGGAGGAGGCATTGTGATCATACCACTTCTTCATGTCCTCCTGGCTGGCCTCAAGGTTCGCCTTGGCCATCTCTCTGAAGCGCCGGGTCTGATTGCGTAGGGCCAGGAGGTATCTGAAGACGTCTGGAGGGGTCTTTAGGGGGGCCATCTCCCAACCTTCTTTTACTAGGCTGAGGGGCCCTCGCACCGGGTGCCCGTACAGGAGTTCGAAAGGGCTAAAACCGAGGGACTTCTGGGGAACTTCGCGGTAGGCGAAGAGGAGGCACGGGAGTAGTACGTCCCACTGGCGACGGAGGGGCTCTTCCAATCCCCCAATCATCCCCTTGAGGGTGCGGTTAAAACGCTCCACTAGTCCGTTCCCTTGGGGGTGATAGGGGGTCGTGAATCTGTAGGTGACCCCGCATTGTTGCCAGAGGGACTTCATGTATTTGGATATAAAGTTTGTGCCTCGGTCGCTGACGACTTCTCGGGGGAAGCCTACCCGGGAGAAGATCCCCATTAGGGCCCGGCCAACCACCGGAGCTGTCACGGTCCGTAGGGGCACCGCCTCGCGGTAGCTGGTGGCATGGTCCACCAGTACTAAGATGAACCTGTGTCCTTGTGCCGTGCGGGGGTCCAGAGGCCCCACGATGTCTATCCCCACCCTCTCAAACGGGGTGGTGACCACAGGGAAGGGTTGCAGAGGGGCTTTCAGCTTCCGACCACTCTTCCCGCTGGCTTGGCATGTGGGGCAAGATCGGCAGTGGTTCAGGACGTCGTTCCTCATCTTCGGCCAGAAAAAGTGGGTCACTAGGCGGCTGTACATTTTATCTTGGCCCAGGTGTCCAGCCAGGGGGACATCGTGGGCCAGGTTGAGCAGAAAGTCTCTGAAGCGGAGAGGTACCACCAGTACTCGACCGGCCCCCAGCTCGGCGATTCTTTGCTCGCTGTATAGCAGGTCGTTATCCCAGTAGACCCAGTGAGTTCCGGTGGAGTCCCCTGCGTTCTGGGCGCTGGCTTGTTGGCGGAGTCCCTCGAGGGAGGGACAGGTCTTTTGTTCCTGGCGGAACTGTGCTTGGGTGGGCCCCCCCTCTTGACGCCACTGAGCCAGGTCAGGAAGGTCCTGGGGTTGCGCGTCCCCTTCGGCCGTCGGGTCTGGGAGGCTGGCCTCGTCGTCGTCTTCTACTGGGGCGACTGGGGGCGGAGGTGCTGGCCATTCTGGTTCTTCTGATCGAGGGACGGCACGGGCGGCCATAGACCGGGTAGTTATGCAGGCCCAGTCCGGGAGGCCCAGCATCCCCAGGTGCTCTCTTCTCTCAACGGTGGCCCACGGGGAACTCTCGAGGTCATTCCCCAGGAGGCAGTCCATGGGGGCATCGTCCCGGACCGTCACCTTCAACAGGCCGGAGACCCCTCCCCATTCGAATGGAACGCAGGCCATTTGACACATACTTTCAGAGTTGTCTGCCGAGCGGACGGGGCAGAGAATGTTCGGCAGGATCTGCTCGGGCTTCACCAGGTGACAGCGGACGGCCGTCACACTGGCGCCTGTGTCACGCAAGGCCTCGGCTCGCTGTCCATTAATGGTCACCCACTGACCGTATTTCCTGGTGTTAGCGGGTAGGGGAGCCCGCGGGACCATGTCTCTTCCCCCCAAGCACGCCAGGACCATGGCGGCCGGCTCCCACTCTTGCTGGGTCAGCTCATACTCCTCTGGTTCCTCCAATGATCGCTCCTCCCCCAGGGCGGCGGCAGCTACCTGGCGGGGCTTGGGTGTTTGGTTCTGCGGGCAGCTCGGGTCATTGGCGTAGTGGCCAACTCGCTGGCATCGGTGGCACGTGACGTTGGCTCGGACCCCAGGGCGCCACGGGGGGTTTCCCCGACCGGCCGGAGCCGGGGTGCTGGCCACGGGTGTTGCGGGCAAGGCGTCTCTCCCTCGCCCCTGGCCCCCTCCTCCTCCCCGAGGACGGTGCTGGCCTTGGTTGTTTCTGTTCTGTTCGTGTGGCCCCCTCCGGCCCACTCGGGTGCTTTCCCATCGGTCAGCTTCGGCGGCGAGCTGCCGGGGGTCAGTCAGCTTACTGTCGAGGAGGTGCTGCCTGAGCTCGACGAAGCAGTTGTTCGACAGGTGCTCCCATACCATCAGGTTAAAGAGTTGTTCGTAGGTGGTGACCTGGCTCCCCTTTATCCAACCCTCGAAGGCACGGCTGAAATAGTTCACGTATTCTACCCAAGTTGTACCTGGGATCCGGGTGCAATCTCTGAACCTCTGGCGGTACATCTCGGGTGTGAGGCCGTATCGGGTGAGGAGGGCAGCCTTCATGTGGTCGTAGGACGACATTTGGTGATCTGGGAGCTGCAGTAGGGCATCGCGCCCCTTGTTGATAAACCTCCCCCAGAGTCCGGCTCCCCAATCACTCCGGTCGATCCGGTGGGAGGTCATGGCGATCTCGTAGGCTTTAAACCACTGTTGTATGTCGTCTTCTCGGACATACTCGCTGACAACATCCTTGGGGATGTGGACTTTTTTCTCGATTGGCCCCGGGGTGTGTGGTCGCTCAGGCACCCCCAGTTCTTTATTCTGTTTCCGAAGTTCTATTTCCGCCAGTTTGCGCTCGTGCTCGAGCGTTATTTTTTTCTCCTCCAGCTCTCTCTGTCTCTGCTTCTCTTCTCGTTCATCTCGGAGCCGCATGTGCTCGAGGTTGAGTTTCTGTTCAGCTAACTTGAGTTCCCCATCCATCTTGAGTCGTGCCATTTCCAACTCGTGCAATCTGGTTCTTTCTCTTTCTCGGATCTCCTCCTGCGAGAGGCCCGTTCCCCGCTCCTCCGGAGCCGTGGCGTTCCCCTCTGGTGTGATGCTGCTTTGGTCGGAGGGTCCGGCGACTCCAGTTTCTGTCCACGACTCTAGGGCGTGCTTTAGATCATCTTTGGTACTCAGGCCGATGGTAGCAATGCCAAGTTCTATGCAGAACTGTCTCAGTTCGCGGTGGTTGTATTCTTCTAATTTATCCATTTGGAATTTCTCGGTGGAGTTGCTATCTTTGGCTGACATCGTGTTGTTGTCGTGGGGTGAGCTACTCTCTGTACGATTACGCGTTGATTCGGATCGCGCCGCTGGCCACCAATGTTAGAAAGGATAGACGGACCGGGAGGGTCGGCCGGGGTCAGGAGGAGAGGTCTCCGGGGAGAGCCGTCTCCAGCGATCGTACAGACAAGTAACTTCCCCCCCCCCACAGACAGATACCACACACGGATAAGGTTCAGTGTTCTTTATAAGCACTTCTTAAGGTACGGTTGGATGTTACAAGGAGGTCTGGACTCAGGGGTCCCCTCGATTCAAGTCTCTCAAAGCAGGGTAAGGGGTAGCGGGACAGTCTGTCTACCAGTCAGGTAGTTTGGATGAGATGATGATTAGCTCACAATCCTCGAGCTTAGTTGGTGCGGGCCGCGGCAGCGCCAGCAGGTCCCGGTGAGGATGGTCGTTACAACGGGCCGCGGCAGCGCCAGCAGGTCCCGGAAAGATGGTCGATATACGGTCCGCGGCAGCGCCAGCAGGTCCCGGTGAGGATGGTCGTTACAACGGGCCGCGGCAGCGCCAGCAGGTCCCGACGAGGATGGATGTTGTAGAAGGCCGCGGCAGCGCCAGCAGGCAGGACGATGGTTCACAGGAGCGGGCTACGGCAGCGCCGGTAGTCCGTCAAGGCTGAGTTCTCTCGGTGTCTCTCGACTCCAGGATACAACTGCCTTCCTGCTCCGGAGTTGCCCCAGTTATAGGGCAGGCGCTCTTTGATGTCCGGACCCTCGCACTTGGAGGTCGGAGGGCCCGGGATGAAGGTGTCCAGACACCCAGCAGGGGGTGGAGCCAGCGCCTGGGGGAGCTGGAGGCGATCGGCACCTGGCGGGGGAAGAGCTCTTGACACTTCGTCCTCCTATTGACCTGCCAAGTGGTCCGCTCACCTCCCGGGTGGATGGTGGTGCCGGGATGTCGGGGCCGGTCAGGCCCGGGGTTTAGGGTCGGGGCGAGGCCACGCGGCCTCGTGGTGCAGGGCCCAAGATGGCGGCTTGAACCGGCCGGGGGAGCCGGTGGGGCTGGGCCCCGTGATGAGTAGAGGTCCGAGGGCAGAAGATCCGTCGGGAGACGGGGTACGGGTGCTTTTCGTGGGTTAAGCCTGGTGGGCCGGAGCTCGGGCCCTGTCGTGCGGGGAGGGAGCAAGCCCTTCGTGTGGCCTGTCCAACAGGTACAAGGAGGTCTGGACTCAGGGGTCCCCTCGATTCAAGTCTCTCAAAGCAGGGTAAGGGGTAGCGGGACAGTCTGTCTACCAGTCAGGTAGTTCGGATGAGATGATGACTAGCTCACAATCCTCGAGCTTGGTGGTTTAGTTGGTACGGGCCGCGGCAGCGCCAGCAGGTCCCGGTTGAGATGGTCGGTACACGGTCCGCGGCAGCGCCAGCAGGTCCCGGAAAGATGGTCGATGTACGGTCCGCGGCAGCGCCAGCAGGTCCCGGTGAGGATGGTCGTTACAACGGGCCGCGGCAGCGCCAGCAGGTCCCGACGAGGATGGATGTTGCAGAAGGCCGCGGCAGCGCCAGCAGGCAGGACGATGGTTCACAAGAGCGGGCTACGGCAGCGCCAGTAGTCCGTCAAGGCTGAGTTCTCTCGGTGTCTCTCGACTCCAGGATACAACTGCCTTCCTGCTCCGGAGCTGCCCCAGTTATAGGGCAGGCGCCCTTTGATGTCCGGACCCTCGCACTTGGAGGTCGGAGGGCCCGGGATGAAGGTGTCCAGACACCCAGCAGGGGTTGGAGCCAGCTCCTGGGGGAGCTGGAGGCGATCGGCACCTGGCGGGGGAAGAGCTCTTGACACTTCGTTCTCCCATTGACCTGCCAAGTGGTCCGCTCACCTCCTGGGTGGAAGGTGGTGCCGGGATGTCGGGGCCGGCCAGGCCCGGGGTTAGGGACGGGCCGAGGCCACGCGGCCTCGTGGTGCAGGGCCCAAGATGGCGGCTTGAACCGGCCGGGGGAGCCGGTGGGGCTGAGCCCCGTGATGAGTAGAGGTCCGAGGGCAGAAGATCCGTCGGGAGACGGGGTACAGGTGCTTTTCGTGGGTTATGCCTGGCGGGCCGGAGCTCGGGCCCTGTCGTGCGGGGGGGGAGCAAGCCCTTCGTGTGGCCTGTCCAACAAGGGCCTTGAGGGGTGCAGGCTGCAGGAGGGCCCGTGAGGGGTGCAGGCTGGAGGAAGGCCGGTGAGGGGGTGCAGGCTGAAGGAGGGCCCGTGAGGAGGTTCTGGCTGGAGGGCACATGAGGGGTGCAGGCTGAAGGAGGACCTGTGAGGGGGTGCAGGCTGGAGGAGGGCCCGTGAGGGGCGCAGGCTGAAGGAGGGCCTGTGAGGGGGTGCAGGCTGGAGGACGGCCTGTGTGGGGGTGCAGGCTGCAGGAGGGCCTGTGAGGGGCACGGGATGGACGATGGCCCGTGAAGGGTGCAGGCTGGTGAAGGGCCTGTGACGGGCGCAGGCTGAAGGAGGGTCCGTGAGGGGGCTCAGGCTGGAGGATGGCCCGTGAGGGGTGCAGGCTGAAGGAGGGCCCATAAGGGGTGCAGGCTGAATGAGGGCCCATAAGGGGTGCAGGCTGAAGGAGGACCCGTGAGGGGTGCAGGCTAAAGGAGGGTCTGTGAGGGGGTTCAGGCTGGAGGACTGCCCATGAGGGGTGCAGGCTGATGGAGGGCCCGTGAGGGGCACAGGCTGTAGGATGGCCCATGAGGGGTGCAGGCTGCAGGAGGGCCCGTGAGGGGTGCAGGCTGCAGGAGGGCCCGTGAGGGGGCCAGCTGCAGGAGGGCCCGTGAGGGGTGCAGGCTGGAGGACGGCCTGTGAGGGGCACAGGCTAGAGGAGGGCCTATGAGGGGTGCAGGCTGGTGGAGGGCCCATGAGGGGCGCAGGCTGGAGGAGGGCTCTTGAGGGTGCAGGCTGGAGGAGGGCCCGTGAGGGGCGCAGGCTGGAGGCGGGCCCGTGAGGGGCGCAGGCTGGAGGAGGGCCCGTGAGGGGGTGTAGGGTATATGGGGTCTGAGAGAGCGCTCAGGCTGGAGGCGGGCCCGTGAGGGGCGCAGGCTGGAGGAGGGCCCGTGAGAGGCACAGGCTGAAAGAGTGCCCGTGAGGGAGGAGGGTCCTTGAGGGGGCTCAGGCTGGTGGAGGGCCCGTGAGGTGGTGCAGGCTGAAGAAGGGCCCGTGAGGGGGCAAAGCCTGGAGGAGGTCCCGTGAAGGGTGCAAACTGGAGGAGGGCCCGTGAGGGGGGTCCTTGAGAGAGCGCAGGCTTGAGGGCCCGTGAGGCACGCAGGCTGGAGGAGGGCTCGTGAGGGGGTGCAGGCTGGAGGAGAGCCCGTGAAGAGTGCAGGCTGGAGGAGGGTCCGTGAGGGGCACAGGCTTGAGGAGGGCTGTGAGGAGTCGCAGGCTGGAGAGCCCATGAGGCGTGCAGGCTGAATGAGGGCCCGTGAGGGGGGACGCAGGATGGAGACGGCTCTTGAGCTGCGCAGGCTATAGGGGGTATGTGAAAGATCGCAGGCTGGAGGAGGGCCCATGAGAGTCGTAGGCTTGGGGAGGGCCCGAGAGGGGGTACGGGCTGGAGGAGGGCCCATGAGGGGTGCAGGCTGCAGGAGGGCCCGTGAGGGGTGCAGGCTGCAGGAGGGCCCGTGAGGGGTGCAGGATGCAGGAAGGCCCGTGAGGGGTGCAGGCTAGAGGACGGCCTGTGAGGGGCACAGGCTAGAGGAGGGCCTATGAGGGGTGCAGGCTGGTGGAGGGCCCATGAGGGGCGCAGGCTGGAGGAGGGCTCTTGAGGGTGCAGGCTGGAAGGGGTATTGCAGAGAGCGCAGGCTGGAGGATGGCCCGTGAGAATCGTATGCTGGAGGAAGGCCAATAAGGGGTGCAGGCTGGAGGAGGGCCCGTGAGGGGCTCAGGCTGGAGGCGGGCTCTTGAGGGTGCAGGTTGGAAGAGGTATTTCAGAGAGCGCCGGCTGGAGGAGGGCCAGTGAGGGGGTGTAGGGTATATGGGGTCTGAGAGAGCGCGCAGGCTGGAGGAGGGCCCGTGATGGAGGAGGGTCCTTGAGGGGGCTCAGGCTGGCGGAGGGCCCGTGACGGGGTGCAGGCTGAAGAAGGGCCCGTGAGGGGGCGCAGACTGGAGGAGGGCCTGTGAGGGGGTGCGGGCTGGAGGAGGTCCCGTGAGGGGCGCAAACTGGAGGAGGGCCCGTGAGGGGGGTCCTTGAGAGAGCGCAGGCCGGAGGGCCCGTGAGGCACGCAGGCTGGAGGAGGGTTCGTGAGGGGTGCAGGCTGGAGGAGAGCCCGTGAGGGGTGCAGGCTGGAGGAGGGTCCGTGAGGGGCACAGGCTTGAGGAGGGCCCATGAGGCGTGCAGGCTGAATGAGGGCCAGTGAGGGGGGACGCAGGCTGGAGGAGGGCTCTTGAGTGGCGCAGGCTAGAGGGGGTATGTGAAAGAGCGCAGGCTGGAGGAGGGCCCATGAGGGTCGTAGGCTTGGGGAGGGCCCGAGAGGGGGTACGGGCTGGAGGAGGGCCCATGAGGGGTGCAGGCTGAAGGACGGCCAGTGAGAGGGTACAGGCTGGAGGAGGGCCTGTGAGGGGCGCAAGCTGGAGGAGGGACCGTGAGGGGTGCAGGCTGGAGGAGGGCCCGTGAGGAGATGCAGGCTGGAGGAGGGCCCGTGAGGAGATGCAGGCTGGAGGAGGTCCCGTGAGGGGTGCAGGCCTGAGGAGGGCCCGTGAGGAGATGCAGGCTGAAGGAGGGCCCATGAGGGGGTGCAGGCTGGAGGAGGGGCCATGAGGAGGTGCAGGCTGGATGAGGGCTCGTGAGGGGGTGAAGGCTGGATGAGGGCCCGTAAGGGGTGCAGGCTGGAGGAAGGCCGTGAGGGAGTGCAGGCTGGAGGAGGGCCCATGAGGCGTGCAGGCTGAATGAGGGCCCGTGAGGGGGGCGCAGGCTCGAGGAGGGCCCATGAGGGGCGCAAACTGGAGGAGGGCCTGTGAGGAGGCACAGGCTGGAGGAGGGCCCGTGAGGGGGTGCGGGCTGCAGCAGGGCCTGTGAGGTGGTGCGGGCTGGAGGAGGGCCTGTGTGGGAGGAGGGTCCTTGAGGGGGCTCAGGCTGGAGGAGGGCTCGTGAGGGAGCTCAGGCTGGAGGACGGCCCGTGAGGGGTGCAGGCTGAAGAAGGGCCCGTGAGGGGGCAAAGCCTGGAGGAGGTCCCGTGAAGGGCGCAAACTGGAGGAGGGCCCGTGAGGGGGGTCCTTGAGAGAGTGCAGGCTTGAGGGCCCGTGAGGCACGCAGGCTGGAGGAGGGCTCGTGAGGGGGTGCAGGCTGGAGGAGAGCCCATGAAGAGTGCAGGCTGGAGGAGGGTCCGTGAGGGGCACAGGCTTGAGGAGGGCTGTGAGGGGTCGCAGGCTGGAGGGCCCATGAGGCGTGCAGGCTGAATGAGGGCCCGTGAGGGGGGATGCAGGATGGAGACGGCTCTTGAGCTGCGCAGGCTATAGGGGGTATGTGAAAGAGCGCAGGCTGGAGGAGGGCCCATGAGGGTCGTAGGCTTGGGGAGGGCCCGAGAGGGGGTACGGGCTGGAGGAGGGCCCATGAGGGGTGCAGGCTGCAGGAGTGCCCGTGAGGGGTGCAGGCTGCAGGAGGGCCCATGAGGGGTGCAGGCTGCAGGAAGGCCCGTGAGGGGTGCAGGCTAGAGGACGGCCTGTGAGGGGCACAGGCTAGAGGAGGGCCTATGAGGGGTGCAGGCTGGTGGAGGGCCCATGAGGGGCGCAGGCTGGAGGAGGGCTCTTGAGGGTGCAGGCTGGAAGGGGTATTGCAGAGAGCGCAGGCTGGAGGATGGCCCGTGAGAATCGTATGCTGGAGGAAGGCCAATAAGGGGTGCAGGCTGGAGGAGGGCCCGTGAGGGGCTCAGGCTGGAGGCGGGCTCTTGAGGGTGCAGGTTGGAAGAGGTATTTCAGAGAGCGCAGGCTGGAGGAGGGCCCGTGCGGGGGTGTAGGGTATATGGGGTCTGAGAGAGCGCGCAGGCTGGAGGAGGGCCCGTGAGGGAGGAGGGTCCTTGAGGGGGCTCAGGCTGGCGGAGGGCCCGTGACGGGGTGCAGGCTGAAGAAGGGCCCGTGAGGGGGCGCAGACTGGAAGGGGGTGCGGGCTGGAGGAGGTCCCGTGAGGGGCGCAAACTGGAGGAGGGCCCGTGAGGGGGGTCCTTGAGAGAGCGCAGGCCGGAGGGCCCGTGAGGCACGCAGGCTGGAGGAGGGTTCGTGAGGGGTGCAGGCTGGAGGAGAGCCCGTGAGGGGTGCAGGCTGGAGGAGGGTCCGTGAGGGGCACAGGCTTGAGGAGGGCCCATGAGGCGTGCAGGCTGAATGAGGGCCAGTGAGGGGGGACGCAGGCTGGAGGAGGGCTCTTGAGCGGCGCAGGCTAGAGGGGGTATGTGAAAGAGCGCAGGCTGGAGGAGGGCCCATGAGGGTCGTAGGCTTGGGGAGGGCCCGAGAGGGGGTACGGGCTGGAGGAGGGCCCATGAGGGGCGCAGGCTGAAGGACGGCCAGTGAGAGGGTACAGGCTGGAGGAGGGCCTGTGAGGGGCGCAAGCTGGAGGAGGGACCGTGAGGGGTGCAGGCTGGAGGAGGGCCCGTGAGGAGATGCAGGCTGGAGGAGGGCCCGTGAGGAGATGCAGGCTGGAGGAGGTCCCGTGAGGGGTGCAGGCTGGAGGAGGGCCCATGAGGAGATGCAGGCTGAAGGAGGGCCCATGAGGGGGTGCAGGCTGGAGGAGGGGCCATGAGGAGGTGCAGGCTGGATGAGGGCTCATGAGGGGGTGAAGGCTGGAGGAGGGCCCGTGAGGGGTGCAGGCTGGAGGAAGGCCGTGAGGGAGTGCAGGCTGGAGGAGGGCCCATGAGGCGTGCAGGCTGAATGAGGGCCGTGAGGGGGGCGCAGGCTCGAGGAGGGCACATGAGGGGCGCAAACTGGAGGAGGGCCCGTGAGGAGGCACAGGCTGGAGGAGGGCCCGTGAGGGGGTGCGGGCTGCAGCAGGGCCTGTGAGGTGGTGCGGGCTGGAGGAGGGCCTGTGTGGGAGGAGGGTCCTTGAGGGGGCTCAGGCTGGAGGAGGGCTCGTGAGGGAGCTCAGGCTGGAGGACGGCCCGTGAGGGGTGCAGGCTGAAGGAGGGCCCGTGAAGGGGTTCAGGCTGGAGGGCACATGAGGGGTGCAGGCTGAAGGAGGGCCTGTGAGGTGGTGCAGGCTGGAGGAGGGCCCGTGAGGTGGTGCAGGCTGGAGGAGGGCCCATGAGGGGTGCGGGCAGGAGGATGGCCCGTGTGGGACTGTGAGGGGGTGTGGGCTACAGGAGGGAGCGTGAGGGATGAAGGCTGGAGGAGGGCCGGCAGAAACAGGAACAGGAAGGCAGCGCCAGCACAAGTTGTGCAAACTGCAGTACCCGGTAGGAGGAACGACCTCCCGGTCCTCCCGGTAGGAGGAACAGGCTACCCAGAGACTCCCAGAAGACCCGTAACGTTACTATCGACGACTGTCTTAACGTTGTCCCCCTCTCTCTCTCCCTTTTCTCTCCTTCCCCGTCTTATTCTTTCTATTTAGCAGCAATAATTGTGCACCTCCGTCCCATGATTTAAGGATTTCGAAGGTACGCGCTTTGTTTTAATGCTTGCGTTCACACCAGCACAACTTGCATTAATTTCAACCGCACCTCTGCTGTTAGAGAGTCCTTATTACATGCCATTAACCAATACATAATTTTTTCACGCTCACAATATGTTTGTCAATGTTAACAGTGTCTTTTTAAACCCTACAAATCTCCTTCGTTCAAACAGCACGCACTCTAAGCATTCTGCTACTAGATGCTATTAGGCTCGCCACTACTGCGCGATGCGCTTGCACTAAGACGCTTCAGAGATTTCAATTCTCCCGTTTTGTCTTTTACTTTGTTTTTAGTTGTGCTCACTGTTTTACCTTGCTTTTATTCACCCTCCGCATTGCCGCACTATAAATCGTGCCCCTCACCGCTATTTGGCGGCTCTGACCTTCGCGTTCTGTAATTACTGGGCGCCTTCTTGGGTGGGTTTTAGGGAAGCTCTCTCCTCACTCTGCGCTCTGGCAGTCAGGTGGACTGGATAGAGGCAGTTCCTGGGCATTATTTTTATAAGCACGGCTTGAGGTAGGAACGACCCATTAGGCTCCCCACTACTGCGCGATGCGCTTGCACTAAGACGCTTCAGAGATTTTAATTTTCCCGTTTTGTCTTTTACTTTGTTTTTAGTTGTGCTCACTGCTTTACCTTGCTTTTATTCACCCTCCGCATTGCCGCACTATAATCGTGCCCCTCACCGCTATTTGGCGGCTCTGTCCTTCGCGTTCTGTAATTACTGGGCGCCTTCTTGGGTGGGTTTTAGGGAAGCTCTCTCCTCACTCTGCGCTCTAGCAGTCAGGTGGACTAGATAGAGGCAGTTCCTGGGCATTATTTTTATAAGCACGGCTTGAGGTAGGAACGACCCATTAGGCTCCCCACTACTGCGCGATGCGCTTGCTCTAAGACGCTTCAGAGATTTTAACTCTCCCGTTTTGTCTTTTACTTTGTTTTTAGTTGTGCTCACTGCTTTACCTTGCTCTTATTCACCCTCCGCATTGCCGCACTATAATCGTGCCCCTCACCGCTATTTGGCGGCTCTGACCTTCGCGTTCTGTAATTACTGGGCGCCATCTTGGGTGGGTTTTAGGGAAGCTCTCTCCTGACTCTGCGCTCTAGCAGTCAGGTGGACTGGATAGAGCCCTATTTTAACTGGACATCATGGCGCGCAGTGTGTGCGCCACAGTGACGCCGGAGTCACGCCAGAGTCCAGCCCGTCTGCGCCCGTCTGGACGTCCGGTCATCGCAGGGCGAATCCTATGTCCTTTAGATATTCTAGGCATGACCTTCTCAGGCTTAAACCATTAGGACTTTCATGTTCCCACAAGAACTCTCCGGATGATCTTCTACTTCCTTTAGGCTGCGGATGTTCATTGGTAGGTTCTGGGGGTCCGATTCTTCCTCCATCCCCCCATTCGTCAAGACACAATATTGATATAGGAATCAGTTCGGTGAGAGAAGACTGTATTCTTATTAACGCCCGCTCGCTGATAAAGAATAATATTGCTTTTAAGGAGCTTGTACTGGACAGGAAACCCTCGTGGGTCTTTGTCACGGAGACGTGGGCGAAGGACTCTTCTGGTCCTGATCTTGTTGAAGCGGTCCCTGTGGGCTATTGCCTGTCCCGGCAGGATAGAATGGGTCGTGTGGGAGGAGGCTTAGCGATTCTGTATAAAGACAGCTTTTATTGCCATACCCTACCTCTATCAGACCCCAAGGATAACTTCCAAGCCCTGTATTTCTCTTTAAAAGGTGCTCATGAGACCACTTTTAATGAGATCCTGATTTATCGTCCCCCCGGTCCTAGAGTGGACTTTTGGACAACAGCTGCTCCATATTTTAGAACCCTATTTTGGCCGCGAAAATTTAACTGTTCTGGGAGACTTAAATTATCACCTGGAGTTGTTGGAGGCCAATGATACTCTTTCCCTGCTGGATGTTACATCAGCCTGTGGACTGACTCAACTGGTCAGAGGTGCTACCCATCGAGCGGGTCATACGCTTGATGGGATTTTCTCGAATGATGGGAGGTTGGTGTTAAAGGACCCCTTTTTTCTCTCATGGTCCGATCACCTGGCCGTTCCGTTTGAGGTGTCTTGCCCGACCGTCGACAGGTACAAAAAAGTTCTGAGCAAAATGGAACTACATAGGGATTTTAAGAATATCACTAATAGTTCCTTTGCTCCTTGGACTTCTAGCCTGTCCATTCTTCAGGAGGAGAATGTCCAGGTGGCGGTCGCGCAATTTGAAAAGGCTGTCATTGAGGCGCTGGATGAGTTGGCTCCTATCCGGGCGCGTTACTCAGCGAGATAAAAGCCATCTGCCCCTTGGTTTTCGGAGCATTTAAGATCTTTTAGACAGGAAGTTAGGAGACGGGAGCGGCTATGGCATACTAGCTGGGATCGGGTGGACAAGGAGGCCCACAAAACCCTGATGAGGAAATATAAGATGGAAGTGATAAGGGCTAAACAGGAATATTTTACGGCCCTTACCACCTCACTCTCCTCCCCGAAGGAGCTTTTCAGGATAGCGGACTCTCTTATGTCCCTTCAAACCCCGGACCCTGTTACTGCCTCGCAGCAGCTCTGTAACAGCATAGCTGTCTTTTTCCAGACGAAGATCTCTGACATTTATTCCGCTTTAGAGCTGCAGAGGACTTTAACCATTGAGCCCCTTGTACCTGTGGATGTGGCTTCTGTTCCCATTGCTTTTACTGAGAATCCCTCTCTGGGACGTTTGGAATCCTTCCCTCCTCTCTCCTTGCAGGATTTAGAGAACCTCCTGAATAATACCAAGTCAGGCTCGCCATTGGATACCTGCCCGCTTAAGATCCTTAAGCAATGCAGGGAATCCCTCCTGCCCCCTCTCGTTGACATCATGAATAGGGCCATGAGGGATGGTATTTTTCCCCCTCAATGGAAAAGGGCGGTAGTGAAACCTTTACTCAAGAAACCATCTCTTGATCCTGGGGTTTTAAAGAACTTTCGCCCCATTTCACTGCTCCTTGCCCCTGCGAAGATGTTAGAGACTCATCTGAATAAACATCTCGCAGCTTTCGTAGAAAGTTCGGGCTGCCTTGATTACTCCCAGCATGGTTTCAGGAGGGAACATAGCACCGAGTCGGCCCTCACCATAGTGCTGGATAATATCCGCACACGTGCGGATGGGGGTCAGACCACCCTCCTGATCCTGCTGGACCTCACGGCAGCCTTTGACACCCTTTCTCCCTCAGTTTTATCATCTCGTCTGAGGGAGATCGGGGTTGAGGGAGCAGCCCTGTGTCTACTGATCTCTTTCCTCGACCAAAGAGAGCAAAGAGTGAAGCTGGGGGAGTTTCTATCTCCATCCATGTCTGTGCAATGTGGGGTCCCTCAGGGGTCGGCATTAAGTCCGACCCTTTTTAACATATACGTGACCCCCCTTGCCAGACTAATCAGATCTTTTGGGATGGAGGTAGTTTCCTATGCAGACGACACACAGATCCTCGTCTCTCTCTCCCAGTCAGTTAGTTCGACTGCCTCCAATTTTAGATCTTGTATGGAGGCAGTCGGCCAATGGATGATTCATAATTCATTGAAACTGAATGGGGAGAAGACGGAGGTGATGGTGTTTGGAGGAAAGTAAGAGGTATGGTCAACCGATTGGTGGCCGGACTCATTGGGAGCGTGTCCTGTTCCCGCCTCTTCGGCCAAGAACCTAGGAGTTTTGATCCACCCCACCCTCAGCATGTGTCAACAAGTCAATAGAACTGTCTCTACCTGTTGGGGCATTTTACACATACTGAGGAAAATCAGGCATTATCTCTCGCAGCAGGCAAGGAAACAAGTTGCTGTTGCTCTCATTGGCTCCCGGCTGGACTACTGCAATGCGCTATATGCGGGACTGAATAGAAGTCTGCTGCAGCGCCTGCAAATGGTCCAGAACGCAGCAGCTAGGTTTGTCCTGGATCTGCCCAGGTGTGCTTCGGCTACCTCTGCCAGAAAACTGTTACACTGGCTTCCTATAGAGGACCGGATACTTTTTAAGACCATGTGCATGACCTATAGGGCCTTAGCTAATGGTAGCTCTACTGGAATTGGATCTATTCTATCTTTTTATAGCCCCTCCAGGAACTTGCGCTCCTCTAATAGACTTCTCTTATTAGTCCCCCGTATCCGGAGAACTAAATGGGGGGGCAAAGCCTTTTCCATTCTGGCACCTAAGTGGTGGAATGCTCTTCCACTGGAACTTAGGTCCCTTCCCACTCTACAGCTATTTAGAAATGCTTTAAAAACCCGTCTTTTTGCGAGGTCATACTTGTAGTTGTGTTCTGCCTTCTGGTTTTGATCTGGTTTTGATTTGTTTTGTAGGCGCCTTGATGCCTTCGGGTTTTAGTTGCGCAATATAAATTTTATTTCATTCATTCATTCATTCAGGGCCCCTGAGGGTTGCAGGCTGAATGAGGGCCCGTGAGAGGGTGCAGGCTGGAGGGCGGCACGTGAGGGGGCATAGGCTGGAGGGCGGCCCGTGAGGGGTGCAGTTTGAAGGAGGGCCCATGAGGGGGAGCGGGCTGGAGGAGGGCCCGTGAGGGGCACAGGCTGGAGGAGGGCCCATGAGGGGCACAGGCTGGAAGAGGGCCCGTGAGGGGCACAGGCTGAAGGAGGGTCCGTGAGGGGGCTCAGGCTGGTGGAGGGCCCGTGACGGATGCAGGCTGGAGGAGGGCCAATAAGGGGCGCAGGCTGAAGGAGGGCCCGTGAGGGGCGCAGGCTGGTGGAGGGCCCGTGAGGGGGGTGCAGGCTGGAGGAGGGCCCGTGAGGGAGCTCAGGCTGGAGGAGGGCCCGTGAGGGGCGCAGGCTGGAGGAGGGACCGTGAGGGGTGCAGGCTGAAGGAGGGACCGTGAAGGGGTGCAGGCAGGAGGGTCCATGAGGGGGTGCAGGCAGGAGGGTCCATGAGGGGGTGCAGGCAGAAGGAGGGCCCATGAGGCGTGCAGGCTGGAGGGCGGCCCATGAGGGGCACAGGCTTGAGGATGGCCCGTGAGGACGTGTGGGCTGGAGGAGGGCCTGTGTGGGGGTGCAGGCTGAAGGAGGGCTCGTGAGGGAGGAGGGTCCTTGAGGGGGCTCAGGCTGGAGGAGGGCCTGTGAGGGAGCTCAGGCTGGAGGAGGGCCCGTGAGGGGTGCAGGCTGAAGGAGGGCCCATGAGGGAGTGCGGGCTGAGGGAGGGCCTGTGAGGGGTAGCAGGCTGGAGGGGGCACCTGAGGGGGTGCAGAAGGGCCTGTAAGGGAGTGCAGCCTGGAGGAGGGCCTGTGAGGGGGTGCAGCCTGGAGGAGGACCCGTGAAGGGTGCAGGCTGGAGGAGGGCCTGTGAGGGGGTGCAGCCTGGAGGAGGGCCCGTGAGGGGCACGGGCTGGAGGAGGGCCCGTGAGGGGCTCAGGCTGCAGGAGGGCCAGTGAGGGGGTGCAGCCTGGAGGAGGGTCCATGAGGGGTGCAGGCCCGAGGAGCTCCCGTGAGGGGGTGCAGGTTGGAGGAGAGCCCGTAAGGGGTTGCAGGTTGGAGGGGGGCCCGTGAGGAGGGCCATGAGCGGGTGCAGCCTGGAGGAGCGCCCGTGAGGGGTGCAGGCTGTAGGAGGGCTTGTGAGGGGCTCAGGCTGGAGGAGGGCCTCTGAGGGGGTGCAGGCTGGAGGGGGGCCGTGAGGGGGTGCAGGAGGGCCTGTGAGGGGGTTCAGCCTGGAGGAGGGCCTGTGAGGTGTGCAGGCCCGAGGAGGTCCCGTGAGGGGGTGCAGGTTGGAGGGGGGCCCGTGAGGGGGTGCAGGCAAGATAAGAGCCGTGTAAAACGTGAGAGGCTGAGACAGGGGTGTCGGCTGGGTTTGAGGCCAGTGAAGAGATGGGGCTCGTGATGTGTTGACAATAACTGGGAGGCTCTGGGTGGTGGAGGCTGGATCTGAGAGCGGTGAGTGAGGACTGCTGAGAGGTCAGTGAGTGGGGTCCGAGACCTCATCTGGGGAGGCTTTTATTTTATTTTATTTTATGCGTTTTTATATAGCGCGGACTTTACCCGAAGGTGTCAGAGCGCTTCACAATAGGAACAGCAGCATTACATGAGGAGAAAATTACAAGTGGGCATGTTACAAAAGCAAACGTTACATTACATGAGGCAAAAGTGACAAATGTGCATGTATCAAAAGCAAACAAAATACAAGAAAAGGTAGCAAACGATACGTTACAAGAGGAACAAGCATTTGCAATGCAATAGGTCTCGAATTTACGCAAGTTTGAGCTATTGAAATTGCAAATGGCAATGCCTATTATATATTTTTTCGTTTTAAAAACATAAATAAAAGGCATTGTCATTTACAATGCCAATAGCTTTAACTCGTGTAACTGCGAGACCTATTGCATTGCAAATGCTTGTTTAGGACTGTTGCCCTGGCTGCACCCTTGAAGTGTGCAGACATAACAGGGTAGATTAAGAACTGTGCTGTCCACCACCACCTCTTTCTGACCCCTGAATTCCACCCTCAGCTCCTCCCCTGCTGGAGAATTAACGAACGTGAGTGCCCTGTGGTTTTGTATTTTTCTTCCAGGGCTATCAAGTCTGTAACTGTTGCACAGGACCAAGGCCGACATAATGTATATAAAATGGAAGAATGACAGCTCATGATTGAAGGTATTCCTGAGGGCTGTAAACTGCAGAGTATGTGAAGCCAATGGCCCCTGACGATAACAGTAAATTTATGTTATACACAAACGTAAGCAGGAAAGGTTTCCAAACTTACAAGGGGGCCGAAAGGAACTAATGAGGGGAGTACACCCTCCCGTGTCTACACACTGTTTCACCAAAAGTACTCCCCACTGTCAACTTGCAACAAAGTTGCTGAATGTATTTGAACAATCCTAGAGCTCTAAGAGTGTGGAGGTCCCTACGTGAAGTCAGGAACGACCACCACTATTGAGTGGGGAAGGAGGCAACTCCTTTTGTTTTATATTCCCTCACACACCCTAGTGGTGTCATGCTTCATCATTGGGACACCTCGATGCCTAGAAGTCGAGGTGGGCTCGACCATTTTTCAGGGAGCTCTTAGGAAGATGTTTTGGCCAGGGGGATAAAGATTAAAAGCCCGGCAGCAGATACCAGTTTCCCTTTTATTCTTGGACCTGCTGGGGGTAATAATAAAATAAAAGTTAAGGGTCAATGGGGATATTATGGTCCTAAGACCCTATAGCCAACATGTTTCAGTCCTATTAAGCCCCATGAAGGGTGCTGGACTTTCTTCAGGGCGGGAACGGATGCCCCCTGGTATGGGTAGTGAAGGAAATTTCCCTATACTACTAGTGATAAGGGCAACTAACACTCCTTATTAGTTTCCGTAGACTAATTAGTCTCACATGTCACTCCATCTATGTAGAGAAAGAAAAGAAAAATAAAAGACCACACATTTTTTTATATGTGGAGATCTAGGTTTGTTCATCACTACAGGCGTTCATCTTCACTCACTAGTGGTGAAAAATACTCCACCAGACATACAGAGGTGGCGGGTGAAAAAACAAACTTAGTTTATCACGCGCTCGTGTCTGCGTACTGCCCGTCTTGGTGGCGGCCCTACGCCGCATCCTATCACCTTTCGCTCTTAGGTGTGTGTCTATCCATATTGATCCTACACCCGTGTCATTCCCACGTGGTCAACACTACTGCTTAAAAATAATCGCCGTGATTTCTTTAAAAGTCATGATATCGTATATGCATGCTCACCTTTCGCGCTCATGCATACGTATATCTATTTCACACATTCGTTCTTACCCCATTTTGGGAGGGGTATCGACTCCAAGTGGAGAGTCAGCTGTTATTGGGGTAGCCCTGTAGTCAGACACTGCGTGTTCGAAGATGTTTAATCACCAAAACCACGAGATTCATGTAGCCCGAATCGTTGTCCCATAATTATGGAGGGGGACCAAACCAGGTGAAAAAGACACAGAGACAAACACACGAAAACATAAACACAGGACAGTATCCGTGAGTACTGTGCTTAATGCTGGATCCCAAAAAGGGGGCCAGCTTACACCTCATACCTTATGTCCGTAGTACAGTTCCATCATTACTCACGCCATCAAGGGTCCTGCCCCTCATATCATCCTATTCGGAGGTGGTTCCACTGCTTGGGGTACTAGTTTGCCTCGTAGTTCTGTTATAAATAGGTTGTTTCTAATTGAATGTTGTACCGCCCACTTCCGCATCCCTTAACCGGCGTAAACGTGCCACCGGTGTGAATCATGGGAAACGTAGTGTTATACTGACGGCACGCCCCTCTATGTCTAAAGATTTTTTTAAAAATAACTTTACTAACACGGAGCCGAAACGACCGTCAGGCAAATAGTGTGTCTTCTTTCTTTGCGGATTTAAAATTAAAGGCCAATAAGATTCTGATGTGGACGGAGGGTGTGTTAATTCTAACCAGGTTCTCTGCTATAGATAGTGTTTCTTTGCAGTCTGATACTACCGGCTAATGAAATTCTGGTATGAAAAAGGGTGAATCAGTTCTAACTAGGCTCTTTGGTATAGTAATAAAGGTTACTACAAGGATCTGCCACTTATAACTGATCCTCGTGTCCTAAAAGTCTTCGCGTCCATCTGTGTTGTTAAGTAATACATACAAAATACCGATCACAAAGTGAAAAGTATTTCGACGTTCTCCAGTTTATAACTTATATACTAGATACGGCAGTAATCGAGCTAGTGTATGATCGTTTTTTGGAATTAGTACCTAGTATGTGTAATCTATTGCTTGGAATTCGTGATGGTCTCAAGGGTGTGTAAAAAAAGGTAGCTATATTGAAAAGCATATTTAGTTAAGGCTTATATCCTTGGAAAGACTTCTAAGGCTCTCTACTTGTACTATAATATAGCTGTGTCATATCATTTTCTGAACTCAATAATTTTAGGAGAATTGTGACCACAGTCAAAGAAGAGTTATGACGGGGTTGAGATTCTCAAAATTATTAGTTTACATTACAGTCCTTTAATCCTCAGGAGAATTATTTCTTGTTGAGTTGATTCCACGGTATCGAATCGTTTAGTCCAACAATGTGAGTTTTGAGTCTATATATCCATCGTTGTTCACGTTCCAGTAGGCTTCTGGACATATCACCCTCACCTTTCACCTTCTCGATAATTGTCCACCACAGGTCTGTGTCTGTGTGTTTGTGCTCAATATAATGAGCTGTCAGTTTCGTGGATGAGATGGCCCTTCTAATCGTGCTCCTATGCTCACAAATGCATACTTTGACTTTCCTCCCTGTCATTCCCGCATACATGAGTTGCCAGGGGCATTTGATGAGGTAAATGACCTTCTCTGTGTTGCAGTTTGTATGTGATCGTTGTTCCCACGTGTATCACATACCAAGGTCTATTTCTTTAGTGTGTTCTGTAAAGGGACACACCACGCATGACCCGCATGGGTAATGGCCCGTGACCCTTGGTAAGTTCCATAATGTTAGTTGCTGTGCAGGTAGTGTTTTTGCCTTTCTAAAATCTGTGTGTATGAGGGAATCCCTCAAACTTCGGTTCCGTTTAAAAGAGAACATTGGTTTCTCAAATTTTAGTTGGTTTGAGGTAAGAACTGTCCACTTTTTATTAATGATTTTCTTAATTGCATTTGATGATGCATTAAAAGTGGTAACACATATGAGAGTGTCCTGCTCTTCCTTCTGATGTGTTTCTAGTAGGGCCTCTCTGGACGTGTTGCGGGATCGTTTCTTGGCTTTTTCAATAATCTTCTTCGGGTAAGATCTTTCTTGTAATTTCATGGCCAGATTTTCTGCTTCCATCTTGTATTCTCTCAGATCTGCGCAGTTTCTATGAATTCGCAAGAATTGGCCCACCGGGAGATTCTCCCTAAGTGCCCGGGGATGTGCACTGTTGAAATGCAGTAGACTATTTTTATCAGTTGGTTTAGAAAACAGGGAGCTGGTAATCCCCCCATTTTTTGCACTCAATTTTACATCTAAGAAAGACACCTGTTCCTGATTGGATGTCATGGTAAACTTCAGGTGTGGATTGAGTTGGTTAATCCATGTATAGAAGTTGGTCAGTGTGCCCGTGTCACCTTCCCAAATCACCAGGATGCCGTCTATGTAACGCCACCATCCTTTGATGTTATTGGTGTAAGGGTTCGTAGTCCACACATGTTCCTCTTCTAGTTGTCCTACGTACAAACACGCTATACTAGCCGCGAATGTGCTGCCCATTGCAGGTACAATTGATCCTCGAATCTGAAAAAGTTATCTTTCAATGCTAAGCTCATGAGTGTGACAACCCAACAGTGATCGGAGCATCCCAGGACCATTCTTTTTGGTGTAGGAGTGTTTCAATTACTCTGACGCTTTCGTCCCGCGGGATGCTGGTGTACAATGCTTCTACATCCAGACACACAAAAATATTGTGTCCTGGATCGTATGTAACATCATGGAGGACATTTAACAGATGTTTGGCCTGGCCAAAACATCTTCCTAAGAGCTCCCTGAAAAATGGTCGAGCCCACCTCGACTTCTAGGCATCGAGGTGTCCCAATGATGAAGCATGACACCACTAGGGTGTGTGAGGGAATATAAAACAAAAGGAGTTGCCTCCTTCCCCACTCAATAGTGGTGGTCGTTCCTGACTTCACGTAGGGACCTCCACACTCTTAGAGCTCTAGGATTGTTCAAATACATTCAGCAACTTTGTTGTAAGTTGACAGTGGGGAGTACTTTTGGTGAAACAGTGCGATAACAGTAAATTACCTTGTAATCCAGGCGGGGACATAAACAACTCGGACCGAGGGCTTTATTTCTTCCCACAGTCCTGGCCTTGTGTAAATACACTTTATGAGAAAATGTGAAACACATTGAGGGTTGCTCTGTTTCTCGTTCCTTTGTTAGACGGATGGGCGCGTGCTTCAATCAGGCGGATTCCTTCGGTTTACAAGGGGAATGTTTGTTTGTGTGTGTGTGTGTGTGCGCGCGAGCAGGTGTGTGTGGGTGTGTGTGTGTGTGTGTGTGTGTGTAGGTGTGTGTGTGTGTGTGTGTGTGTGTGTGTGTGTGTGTGCGTGGGTGTGTGTGTGTGTGTGTGTGTGTGTGTGTGTGTGCGTGTGCGTGTGTGTGTGTGTGTGTGTTCTTTTTAATGTCCATGACTTCTGGTGTGAAACAAAAAGTGAACACCATCCATTTAAAAGATATGTCAGCTAGACACAAAACGGTAGACCCAGACCTGCCCAGCTGCCCTTTGTGCTTGTCGTTGGTACTTTAAATTCCCACTCAGTACACAACTTACGTTTTTTTTATGAGAAGATAATTAGGCCAATATGTGTGGTTTCAAGTTACTCATTAAAATCAAATTATTGATTGCGTTAGACACAGATACGCTGCCACCATGGCTCAGTCACACACATACACGCGAGCGCGCACACAAGCACACAAGCAATGGCTAGACAAAGTAATCTTTGCAAGTGCGACAGCCTTAAGTCACAGTGCACAGGAGTAGGGTCGGATGAATGAGTGTGAGCAGAGCAGGCCTTGATGTCTGGCTGCGCAGGGCCCTTTCATGTGGCACAGAATCAACACAACATGATTTACAACAAAATAAACCCGGAGCTCTGCACCAGGACTCCAGGCCATTCCCAGCGTGTAACAACACACACACGTCCTGCTCGCCGTTTGCAGTGTTCGTTCGAGATTGATGAGAAATTCCGCATATGGCAAACACGCAACTAGAATTATCATAGCCAGAAGTTGTTTTGGAAAAAACTCACCTTTTTAATGGTTTTTATTTTTTGGGGGATCTCATTGACGTAATTCCAAGAAGCTCTTTACAGAGAATATTTGCAATTATTGATGTATTTATTTATAGCAACAAATAATATATCGATCAGGAATGGTGCACACCTTGTCACTTAGGACAATAGAGGGTTTGAGTGAATTACTAATACCAATGTGGTTATATCTGCTGTTAAGTGAGCTGTTTCATGAGGGTTAAAATCTGAAAGGACAAACAGAAATCTGAATGTAGTAGAACACTACCTACCTACAACAGACCAGCGACGTGGGCAGCTGCCTCCTGCCTTGCAGTACACATACAAAATTAACATACTTACACTGTTCGGCTATTCTTTGTTATTAATTAATCTCCATTGCCTTCAAATTTCAAGATATAAACTTTTTTTTCAATTTTGTTTATACTCCTATAGTTTTGGGATAGTCCTGTTATTCTGCTGGAGAGGGTTCCTTTGTTGAGTGCTACAACGTGGAGGGACCAGAATCTGGACAAACCACAGTTTGGAAGTGCTGATTGGCTGAACCTACGTTGAGTGGATGGGTCTACATGGGATAATGTTCTCCCACTGGACAGGATAAGGATGTTGCAAATCACCAAGAAGTTCCATGGCTATTTAGAGTCATGAAGACACAAGCATTTGCAATGCAATAGGTCTCGCAATTACACAAGTTAAAGCTATTGGCATTGTAAATGACAATGCCAATAGGCATTGTTATTTGCAATGTCAATAGCTCAAACTCGCGTAAATGCGAGACCTAATGCATTGCAAATGCTTGTTTTTACACGTCAACATTATGCGGTGAAAGGTGTAACCTCACAAGTACCAGTGTAACACTCAAATACAGCAATAAGCCAAAGAAAGGTGTGACCAGTAAACATTTGCGAAGGGGTTTCCACAGCGCATCAACGCGTGTTGCTGCGTTTTACGTGACTTACATCCATTTGAGCTAGAAACAAAAATTGACATACGAGTAGCGGAAGCAGCATGTGACTTAACGGTCAGAGCTGCCGTCATTGGACATGGGGAAGGTTCCAATATCGGGGGAAGGCTTAACGTCCTGTGATTTTGGGCAAATCACTTAATCTCCCTGCGCCTATTCAAAAATGAATGTATCCTTGTGAAACGTAACTGTTGCTCATGTAAAGCGCTCCAAACTCTTCGGGTTGAGTTTGTGCTATATAAAACTGCAGCAAAAAATAGCATGCTAAAGCTGTCAGAATCCCTCCACCCCATTGATGCCATCATGACAGAATGTTACTATTACAACAGGTAGAGATGGAGGAGAAGGCGTCGCTGTTTGTAGTAGGGGCCGTCCTTTATCATCTGTTGTGTGCTCCCTTTTGCACTGGAGGTCTCATCTCCGATCTTCTAATGTTTCATCACTTCTGCCCTGTAGTGTTCAGCCAGATGAAAGCGCCCCGTGTGTTAAGTGTTTTGTGTGCTGGACCTTGGGCCTGCATCTCTCTCCGCAGGGGTGGAAGCCCGTCTCCTCACACTGTTGACACGGCGCTATTTAAAACACAGCTGTTGGAGGGCGTAGTGCCCAACGCCTATGGAGAGTAAAGCAGGCAAGAGGTCGTGGCTTTGAAGCGGGTTTCATACAAGTGCAAACAGTTGTTTAATTGGCTAACAGAACAGAGGAAGCTGCACAGAGCTCTCAGGTAAATGCTGACAGGCAGCTGAGGGTGCTGGTAGCCCTTCCGAGTGACAGCCAGCTGCCGCTGCGAGTGACGTCTGTGACCGGAAGCTGCTGAGCAACTTGTGGTAAAATTAGTATGTAGTAATACTGATGGCGTGATCAGAATTGGCAGAGTGAGGAAGAGTTTGGGAGCGGCTCCAGATAATGAAGAGGATTTAAGAGGAAGCGGAAGAGAGTGAATGTCTTACTGCAGCATTTGTCATCTCACCGAAGCCACAAAAACACTCGATCTTGAACAGGACAAAGTGTGGATAATCAAGAAACATACCAACTGTAATTCGGCAAATGTTGTCTACCTCATCACATGCCCTTGTAATTTGCGGTATGTCGGTATGACCACCAGAAAGGTCAAAACTAGAATCTGCGAGCATCGCAGTAACATCCGCTGCAAACGCAGCACCACTAAACTCACTGAACATTACCTGGCCAAGGGACATACCACCAATGACATGTCATGGGTAGTCATTGAACAACTAGACCCCAGTCCAACCGACATCCATGAACGTCTTTTCGAAAAAGAACAACGCTGGGTTTACAGACTCTCAACCCGCATTACAGGACTCAACGATAATGTACCCTGGAACAGCATACATCGACACTGATGACATCGTACCCCTGCCTTCTATCGCTCTATAGTCTAAAAACAATCATTCTGTCCAGTCTTGTGCAAACGCTAATCTCTGTATTGTACAGACCCCTTCACTGCTACCATTAGCTTATCCCTTAAAACTTATCACACAACCCTAAACGGTAACCAGCTTTCCTATCCTTTCCTTTTTACCCGCCCTTTCACACATAGGCATATTTTATACCGCTACTCAACACATAGCCCTAAGCGGTAGCCTGTGACCCTATCTGTTACTCTCTCCTATTTATCATTGGCATAGCCGGCCTTGGAGGATTTCTCCTATTTAAATATCTAGGAGCTCTTCACTGTGCACTCCTGTTTCTTTCCTAAATATTTTAATTATTTATTTTCACACATAGGCATATTCTATACCGCTACTCAACACATAGCCCTAAGCGGTAGCCTGTGACCCAATTTTTTTACTCTCTCCTATTTATCATTAGCATAGCTGGCCTCGGAGGATTTCTCCTATTTAAATATTTAGGAGCTCTTCACTGTGCACTCCTGTTTCTTTCCTATATATTCTAATAATTTATATTTTCCTGCCCAGAGACTTCAGTCGAGTCACTTCGACTCAGTACCCCGTCCACGGAACACAGAGTATTTCTTTTATTTCCAGTCACATTGTAGACGTTCTAGTCTTCTCAGCGGCAGCACGGAACTTCCTGCTTGCCGGCCTTCTTAACCACGCCCCTCCCAAGTATCGACGCTGAACAAGCGGAACCGATCGCCGCCCTAGGTATTTCGGACCTGGTCTCCCTTTCAAACTGTGAGTACCGATGGGTCTACCATTGCCCGGTCTAGACCCTCAACCCCCTTGTTTTTTCTGTAAAGCGCGTTCGCGCTCTTACGCTCTCCTTGCCATTTCTTCTCCACTAAAGGCAAGCGGAGAACCACACGGCGTTCTAAATCCAGAGGATTAACTACCTCTCCACTCAAGTGAGACTGTATTTTATGTTGTGTGTCATTTATTTGTTGTTTGTCTTTCAATTTTAAACACGAATGTCGGTCTGCTGAACGGCACACCCAGCGGACATTATGTTGATATATACCACCATATAATCAGCTCATTTTATTCTGCACGTGCACATGAATATTCTAGCATATCAGCTACTAGTATCTTCAATACTTGCACAGTCAACACTCTATCAGTACAATGTGTGTATTACCGCGCTATAGGCACGCAAATAATGGATAACGAATATGTGCACCATGTGCCCCAATATTACAACAATTGCTCACGCACGGATCTCGTGGGGCACATTGTAGCCACGCAAGCCTCTTTAGTGTCCATGCACTCTCACCAAATCAGTCTAGTTCAAAATCACTAGTCTTCTAGTCGTAAGGAGCATGCATCTAGTATATATGCATGATTCACAACTGTTCCACATTTCTAAATTAATTCTTCATTTGCAGGTAACCAAAAACGGAGTTACTGTGAGTACCTCATCACAAACACTCACAGCACACTTTAGGGTGTGTGCTGATACTTACACTTGGCCTATATATTATTTTTACGGCCATTCACCAAAATTATTTTTTCTTCAATTTTGGCTGGTCCTGACGAAAGCCTCTAGAACTATGTTGAAGGCTGAAACTAGTTGACCTTAGTTTCTAGGGATACAAGGAAAATAACATTCCTTTTTATATCCCCCCTACCTTTTTTTACATTAGTCCTGGGACCCTTTTAATTAAAGTTTTTTCATAGGGCATTTCCCAGAGACTTTTTTAACTCTTAATCACTTCACATATAGCACTTCACTCACTGCTCATAACCCTGCTCCGCTGTATCTCAGGCGTTGTAGCACAACTGGATTGTGCTAGACAATCCAGTTGGGCCCCGATGATGAAGCATGCCACCTACTAGGTAGGTGGGTGAGGGGTTTCTTATACAGCAGTTGTGCTCTCCTTCCTTTCACGTTGTTTTCAACAATCTCAGCGAAAAAGTCTGCTTTGAGGCATGAAACTTGTCCATTTTGTTTGATCATATTGTTCTGGGGAAGAGGACAAGTTTTTCTTTTCTTTTCCTCGCTCTCTTGTTGTTCTTATTTATTTATTTTTTAATTGGCTAACAGAACAGAGGAAGCTGCACAGAGCTCTCAGGTAAATGCTGACAGGCAGCTGAGGGTGCTGGTAGCCCTTCCGAGTGACAGCCAGCTGCCGCTGCGAGTGACGTCTGTGACCGGAAGCTGCTGAGCAACTTGTGGTAAAATTAGTATGTAGTAATACTGATGGCGTGATCAGAATTGGCAGAGTGAGGAAGAGTTTGGGAGCGGCTCCAGATAATGAAGAGGATTTAAGAGGAAGCGGAAGAGAGTGAATGTCTTACTGCAGTCGACAACACGGTGTATAAATTCAAAAGTAACTTGCCCGGCGGAGCGTGGCGCGTGCGCGCTTTGGGGCGGGGGAGCGGACCCTTTGAAGTGCTCCCACGCGCTTGGGGGCGGGGGAGCGGAGCCTTTGAAGTGCTTCCAAATGGCGGATTGCATGGCGGCACGATGCGCGTGATTGTGCGCGTGCTAGCCATGCAATCCGGTTTTTGGGAGCACTTTTCAAACCCGCTTTCTATAGTCTCGCTTTGCGATCGCTTACGCGATAGCAAGGTCGAGACCTAAAAAGTGACATTTGTGCAAGTTACATAAGTTACAAGATACAAGTAGAGGTATGGGAGAGAGTGAATAAGAGCCGTGAGGGGTTCTGTCCGGATGATAGAAGTGTGAGGCGGTGAAGGCAGGTTGGTTATAGGCCTGTGAAGGGACAGTGGCATGGGTGAGAGGTCTGCCAAGGGGGTGCACCCGGGGTGAGAGGACCAAGGGGGGGGTGAAAGCAGGGTGGGGTCCGGCCGCGCGGCGAGGGCTGGGTGAGAGTCGTGGGAGGTGGAGATCTGGTAAATCACAGAGCCCATATTACGCGATGAATCCTAAAGCTAGTCCCACTGGATGCCGCAGAGAGGTACGGGAACTGTTTACATGAATGTGTCATGAGGTGCGTGGGTGCCGTGGGGGGGGGGGGTACATGCTTCCCGTTGTTGAATCTATGGTTTGCGGCTCATTTACTTCCCTCTGTGCCTTCAGGAGCCGCTACAGTCTGACATGAAGAGACCCAGAGCTGCACACCAGGGCCACAAACTTCAGACATCTCAGCCCCCCTCCCCCCCCCCCCCATTCTGAACAGGCTACAGGTTTACGGGCACCTCTACGAGGCCAAAGCCCTGTGACCTCGACCACATGCCGCCACTCGTGTGATCTTCGGTATATCTGGGCCAGTATTTACAGCAGGCTCTGTCCACATCCGGCACACCTGAGCACAGGTTTCTCGCAGCCCTGCCAAGTCTTCTAGGTCCATCCATGATGTACTGCTCCAGTCCACTTTTTTCCCCTTGATTTCCGAGACATTATATAGCAGGACCACATGTCCCATAATTCTGGGGGAAAAACTGGACTAGAACAGCACATCACACAATGACCTCGAGAAATTGGCAGGAAGAGTAGAAGCACCCCAGAGCTACACACAGTAAAGATTGTTCTAGAAACTCTCAGCAGTGAGCCCCGTTACGAGCCTGGTGATGAATTAGACCTCCTACTGTGAATGGGGTACCCTTCCCGAGGCGAGACCCACCTATAAGCAGAGACTCAACAACTGCTCCTGAGTGTGATTGGTTGAAGAACGGCACTAATTGGGCTCTTTTGTTAAAGTTAAAGTTAATAACTACTAGCGTATGACAACCCTGTGTGAGTGTCTTCGCACTTGTTTGTACGGATGTGAGTGTGCAAGCGAGTTGTGACAATCAGCCTTAGCTCCGCGCCTTCCCAGCAGCACCACCAGAATCCTGTGGCTGGAGCACCTGTGACGTGCCAGGCAGGCCCTCCACTGTGATGTCACGAAGTCCAGGCTAGCACCCGCAGCAGAATCCTGTGGCTGGAGCACCTGTGACGTGCCAGGCCCTTCACTGTGATGTCACGAGGTCCACGCTGGCACCCGCAGCAGAATCCTGTGAATGGAACACTTGTGACATGCCAGGCCCTCCACCGTGATGTCACGAGGACCACGCTAAGTGCAGAGGGGAGGCCTCCGCCGCAGCAGAGACAAGGAGAGGCCACTGACAGGGAAGAAGGTCGGGTAGGATGGGATCGTCTTTGAGGTTCATCGCAGAATCATTCTGTGAATAAATAGGTGTATTTTTTTATTTTTGGGGGAAATTTATTTAAAACCGTGTCTCGCCCCCCCCCTTACACTGCAACACCAGTCATCCCCCATACACCGGTGATGCATGATGACAGGTTGAAAAGTCTCTATTGTGACGTGTCCGTGGTATAAAAGGCTGGTAACCAGGCAACCCCAGCATTACACTCATGAGCACCAGACGGAGAGGACCACTGCTGGCGGCTGCAGCCGAGGCCCGCGATAGGCCCAAGCAGCCGGGGCCTAACAGGCTCCAAAAAGAAGTGGGTGGGGATGGGTCAAGGTGAGTATATAAACCATATGCAAACCGAACTTGAAACCAAACTGAAACCAAACTTGAAACTGACTTGATACTGGCTTGAAACTGGCTTGATACTGACTTGATATTGACTTGAAACTTCCCTTCCCTTCTGTTCAAATTCCCTATCCTTCCCTCTTCCTTTCTCTTTCCCTTTTCCTCCTCTGTCTTACATTCCTATCTCTCCTCCCCTGTCCTCTTCTCCCCCTTTTAATTTCCCTTTCCCTCCCTTTCCCTCCATTACTCTTCAATCCTGTCCCCTCCTGTCACTCCCCTTCCCTTTCCATTCCATCTTCTTTGGTCCCATCCCGCACTCTCTTAGCTCTCCTTTTCCCTCTCCACCCTTGCCCTTCTCCCTTCTCCCTCCACCTTCCACTCAACTTCCATTCTCATCTCCATCCCTTCTTTCCCCTCTCCATTCTGCTTCCCCTCCCCTTAATCTCTGTTCCTTTCCCATTCCAGTCCCATCACGCAGTCTCTTATCTCTCCTTTTCCCTCTCCACCCCTTCCCTTCTCTTCCCCTCCATTCCTTCCCATTCACTGTCTCCTTCCCTCCCCTTCCATCCCATTCTCTTGCCTTCTCTTCCTTTCCCTTCCAATCTGTCCGCATCCCCTCTGCTCCCTTTCCCCTACCATCACCCTTCCCCTCACCCATCCCTTCCTCCTTATTCTTCCTTCACCTCCCTTCACTTTTACAATTCCCTCCCCTTTCCCTTCCCTTCTTCCATACCCCATCCTACCCTACCCTTCTCCTTCGCCTCCTAACCCCCTGACTCCCCCCACATTCCCCACTCCTCCATTTTCCCTCCACTTGTCTTCCCATCCCTCACCCTCCCCTTGCCTCTCCATCCACCCATCCTTCCCTTCTATTCCCTTCTGATCACCTTCCGTTCCATTCCCATTCCCTGCTCTTATCCTTCCCTCTCAAACTCCCTCCTTCTCCTCGCCCTTCCCCTACCCTCACCCTTCCACTCACCCATCCCTTCTTCCTTATTCTTCCTTCACCACCCTTCACTTTTACCATTACCTCCCCTTTCCCTTCTTCCATACCCTATCCTACCCTACCCTTCTCCTTCGCCTCCCAACCCCTTGACTCCCCCCACATTCCCCACTCCTCCCTTTTCCCTCCACTTGTCTTCCTATCCCTCACCCTCCCCTTGCCTCCCCATCCACCCTTCCTTCCCTTCTATTCCCTTCTGATCACCTTCCGTTCCATTCCCATCCCCTGCTCGTATGCTTCCCTCTCAAACTCCCTCCTCCTCGCTCTTCCCTTGTTTCCCTCTCTACCCCTCTCCCTTCCCACTCTCCCTTCTCCCTTCCCCTCCCCTGAGCTTCCCCTCCTTTCTCTTCCCTCCCCTTACCTTCCCCTCCTCTCCCCTTCTCTTCCCCCTTCCTGTTCCCCCTCATTCGTCTTTACCTTTCCCTTCTCAATCACCTCACCTTCCATTCTCTTCCCCTCTCCTTCCTGCTTTTCTTCCCCTTTACCTCGCCCTCCCACTACCCCTTTCCTTTCCCCACTCTTCCCTTCTCTTTCCCTTTCGTCCTTCTCTGCCTTTATTTCCTATCTCTGCTCTCCTATCCCCTTCTTCCCCATCTTTCCATTCCCATTATCTTCCATTACTTTCTTCCTTACAGCTTCAATCCTTTCCCCTTCTGTCCATTCCGGTCCCATCCCGCACTCTCTTATCTCTCCTTTTCCCTCTCCACCTCTTCCCTTCTCTCCCCCTCATTCCCTCCCATTCATCGCCTCCTATGCTCCCCTCCCCTCTCATTCTCTTTTCTTCTCCATTCCCTTCCAGCCTGTTCCCATTCCCTCTGCTCCCTTCCCCTCCCCTCCCCCACCCTTCCACTCACCCATCCCTTCCTCATTATCCTTCCTTCACCTCCCTTCACCCTTACCTCCTCTTTCCCCTCACCCTTCTATTCTTACCTTCCCCCTCACCTACCAACCCCTTGACTCCCCATCCATACCACTCCTGCCTTACTTTCACCTCCGCTTGCCATCCCTTCCCTGACCTGACTTTCCCTTCCCTTCACCAATACAATCCCTTCCCATCCCTCACCTTGCCTCCCTACCTCAACCCTCCTCTTTTCTCCCTCACCTTTCCCTCTCTTCTTCCCTTACCTGAACTTGTCTTCCCCCTCCCCCTTCCCTTTCCATACCATACCCTACCCTACCCTACCCTACCCCACCCTTCCCCACCCTTCCCAAACGCATCCACCCATCCTTCCCTTCTATTGCCTTCTGATCACCTTCCGTTCCATTCCCATCCCTGCTCTTATCCTTCCCTCTCAAACTCCCTCCTTCTCCTCGCCCTTCCCCTACCCTCGCCCTTCCACTCACCCATCCCTTCCTCCTTATTCTTCCTTCACCGCCCTTCACTTTTACCATTCCCTCCCCTTTCCCTTCCCTTCTTCCATACCCTATCCTACCCTACCCTTCTCCTTTGCCTCCCAACCCCTTGACTCCCCCCACATTCCCCACTCCTCCCTTTTCCCTCCACTTGTCTTCCTATCCCTCACCCTCCCCTTACCTCCCCATCCACCCTTCCTTCCCTTCTATTCCCTTCTGATCACCTTCCGTTCCATTCCCATCCCCTGCTCGTATGCTTCCCTCTCAAACTCCCTCCTCCTCGCTCTTCCCTTGTTTCCCTCTCTACCCCTCTCCCTTCCCACTCTCCCTTCTCCCTTCCCCTCAGCTTCCCCTCCTTTCTCTTCCCTCCCCTTACCTTCCCCTCCTCTCCCCTTCTCTTCCCCCTTCCTTTTTCCCCTCATTCGTCTTTACCTTTCCCTTCTCAATCACCTCACCTTCCATTCTCTTACCCTCTCCGTCCTGCTTTTCTTCCCCTTTACCTCGCCCTCCCACTACCCCTTTCCTTTCCCCACTCTTCCCTTCTCTTTCCCTTTTGTCCTTCACTGCCTTTATTTCCTATCTCTGCTCTCCTATCCCCTTCTTCCCCATCTTTCCATTCCCATTATCTTCCATTACTTTCTTCCTTACAGCTTCAATCCTTTCCCCTTCTGTCCATTCCGGTCCCATCCTGCACTCCCTTATCTCTCCTTTTCCCTCTCCACCTCTTCCCTTCTCTTCCCCTCCTTCCCTCCCATTCATCGCCTCCTATGCTCCCCTCCCCTCCCCTCTCATTCTCTTTTCTTCTCCATTCCCTTCCAGTCTGTTCCCATTCCCTCTGCTCCCTTCCCCTCCCCTCCCCCACCCTTCCACTCACCCATCCCTTCCTCATTATCCTTCCTTCACCTCCCTTCACCCTTACCTCCTCTTTCCCCTCACCCTTCTATTCTTACCTTCCCCCTCACCTACCAACCCCTTGACTCCCCACCCATACCACTCCTCCCTTACTTTCCCCTCCGCTTGCCATCCCTTCCCTGACCTGACTTTCCCTTCCCTTCACCAATACAATCCCTTCCCATCCCTCACCTTGCCTCCCTACCTCAACCCTCCTCTTTTCTCCCTCACCTTCCCCTCTCTTCTTCCCTTACCTGAACTTGTCTTCCCCCTCCCCCTTCCCTTTCCATACCATACCCTACCCTTCCCTACCCCACCCTTCCCAAACCCATCCACCCATACTCCCCGCCCCTTCCCTTCCCCCACCTTCCCTTTACCCTTCCAATCCCCTCACCTTCCATTCTCTTCCCCTACCATTTACCCTTTCCCTCTCCTTTCTGCTTTCGCTCTCCTTTACCTCTTCCTCCAACCATCCCTCTCCCTCTCTTTTCCTTTCCCTTCCCATTCTGGTCCCATCCCCCACTCTCTTATATCTACTTTTTCCTCTGTGACCCGTTTCCCTTCTGCATTCCCGCCCATTTTCACAATCTCCTCCCCACCCATTCTCCTTCTGTTCCTTCCAATCTGTTCCCATCCCCTCTGTTTCCTTTTGCCTCCCCTCACCCTTTCCTTCCTCATTCTTCCTACACCTCCCTTCCCCTTCCCATCAACCTTCTCTTCCTTTCCTCCCAACTCCCTACCCCTTGACTCCCCACCCTTCCCTCTCCTCCCTTCCCCCTTCCCTTCACCAATCCAATCCCTTCCCATCCCTAACCCATCCAATCCCATACCCAGCCGCTTCCCTTCACTTCCACTCTACGTCAACGTTCCTCTCACCCTTCCCTCCCTGTCACAATCCTCTTACCTGCCATTCTCTTCCCCTTCCTTCCATTTCCCTTTACCTCTCCTTCCTGCTTTAATTCTCCCTCCCACTACTCCTCTCACTCCTGTTTCCCCTCCCCTTCCCTTCCAGTTATTCCCTTCCCTCCACCCTTCCCCTTCTCATCCTTTCCTCCCATCCTATCCCCTCCCCATTCCCTTCCCCTCACTTTCTTTCCTTCACCCTTCCCACATTGCTCTTTCTCATCCTGTCCCCTTTCCCTCCTGTTCCCTTCCCACTCTCCCCTCCCTTTCTTTCACCCTTCACTGCCCTCCCCTTCTCTTTTCTCCACCATCTCCTTCCCCAACTTCCCTCACCATTTCGTCCCCTTCCATTATACCTTCCATTTCCGTTCTCCCTCACACCACCCCTGCCCCTCTCCTTCCCCACCCATCACCATTCCCATCCTCGCCCCTTCCATTCCCCACCTCGTGCTTCCCTTCCATCCTCTTCCCTCCCTTCCCTTAGGGTTCAGGGTGGGTATGGGTTTTGGGGTGACAAGGGCAATTTTAGAGTTCAGGGTGGATTTGGGTTTTGGGGTGATAAGGGTAAATTTAGGGTTCAGGAAGGGTATGGGTTTTGGAAGGACAAGGGTCATTTTAGGGTTCAGGGGGGATTTGGGAATTGGGGTGCCAGAGGTAAATTTAGGGTTTAGGTTGGGTATGGGTTTGGGTTGCCCAGGGGTAATTTTACGGTTCAGGGTGGGTATGGGTTTTGGGGTACCCAAAACCCAGATCCATGCAGAACCCTTAAGTTACCATTGGCACCCCAAAACCTATACCCACCCTGAACCCTAAAATTACTCTTGGCACACCAAAACCCATACCCACCCTGAACCCTGAAATCACCCTTCCCACCCCAAAACCCAAACCCACCCTGAACCCTAAAATTACCCTTGTCATCCCAAAAACCATACCCACCCTGAACCCTAAAATTACCTCTGGGTAAGCCAAAACCCATACCCACCCTGACCCTAAAATCACCCCTAAACCCATACCCACTCCGAACCCTTAAATTACTCATGGAACCTTAATACCCATACCCACCCTGAACCCTAAAATTACCCTTGGCACCCCAAATACCCATACCCACCCTGAACCCTAAAATTACCCTTGGCACCCCAAAACCATACCCACCCGGAACCCTAAACGTACCCTTGGCATCCCAAAACCCATATCCACCCAAACCCTAAAATTACACTTGGCACACTAAAACCCATACCCACCCTAAAACCTAAAATTACTCGTCACCCCAAATCCCATACCCACCCTGAACCCTAAAATTACCCTTGGCAACCGAAAACCCATGTCCACCCTGCATCCTAAAATTACCCATGGCACCCCAAAACCCATTCCCACCCTGAACCCTAAAGTTACAGTTGGCACCACAAATCTACCCAGAACTCTAAAATGACCCTTAGCACCACTAAAACTCATACCCACCCTGAGCCCTAAATTTACCCTCTGCACCCCAAAACTCAAATCCACCGTGAACCCTAAAATTACCCTTGTCACCCCAAAACCCATACCCACCCTGAACCCCAAAATTACCCTTGGAACCCCAAAACACATACCCACCGTGAACCCTAAAATCACCTGTGGCACCCCAAAACCCATATCCATCCTGAACCCTAAAATGACCCTTGGCACACCAAAACCCATACCCACTCTGAATCCTAAATTTAACCTTGGCACCTCAAAACCCATACCCACCCTGAACCCTAAAATCAGCCTTGGCACCCCAAAACCCATATCCACCCACACCCTAAAATTACTCATGGCACCCCAAAACCCATACCCACCCTGAACCCTTAAATTACTCTTGGCACCCCAAAACCATACTCACCCTGAACCATAAAATTACCCTTGGCATCCCAAAACAAATATCCACCCAAACCCTAAAATTACCCTTGTCACCCCAAAAACCATACCCACCCGGAACCCTAAAATTACAGTTGGCACCCCGAAACCATACACACCCTAAAATTACGATTCACATCCCAAAACCCATACCCACCCTGAGCCCTAAAATTACCCTTACCACCCCAAAACCCAAATCCCCCTGAACCCTAAAATAACCATTGGCACCCCATACCCCACACCCACTCTGAATCCTAAAATTACCCTCTGCACCCCAAAACCCTAATCCCCCTGAACCCTAAAATTACCCTTGGCACCCCAAAACCCACACCCACTCCGAATCCTAAAATTACCATTGGCACCCCAAAACGCATACCCACCCTGAACCCAAAATTACCTTTGGCACCCCAAATCCCTAATCTTACCAGAACCCTAAAATTATCCTTAGCACCCCAAAACTCATACCCACCCTGAACTCTAAATTTACCTTCTGCACCCCAAAAGCCAAATCCAAACAACCCTAAAATGACCATTGGCACCCCAAACCCCATACCCACCTTGAATCCTAAAATGACCCTTGCCACCACAAATTCCATACATACCCTATACCATAAAAATACCAGTGGTACACCCAAAACACATACCCACCCTGAACCCTAAAATCACCCTTGGCACCACAAAACACGTACCCACACTGAACCCTAAAATCACCCTTGGCAACCCAAAACCCATGTCCACCCTGCATCCTAAAATTACCCATGGCACCCCAAAACCCATTCCCACCCTAAACCCTAAAATCTCCCTTGGCACCCCAAAACCCATACCCACCTTGAACCCTAAATTTACCGTTGGCACCACAAATCTACCCAGAACCCTAAAATGACCCTTGGCACCACTAAAACTCATACCCACCCTGAGCCCTAAGTTTACCCTCTGCATCCCAAGACCCAAATCCACCCTGAACCCTAAAATTACCCTTGTCACCCCAAAACCCATATCCACCCTGAACCCCAAAATTACCCTTGGAACTCAAAAACACATACCCACGTGAACCCTAAAATCACCTGTGGCACCTCAAAACCCATATCCATCCTGAACCCTAAAATTACCCTTGGCACACCAAAACCCATACCCATCCTGAATCTTAAAAGTACCCATGGCATCCCAAAATCCATTCCCACCCTGAACCCTAAAATCACCCTGGGCACCCCAAAACCCATACCCACCCTGTACCCTAAATGTACCCTGGGCACCCCAAATCTACCCAGAACCCTAAAATTACCCTTAGCATCCCAAAACCCATATGCACCCTGAACCCTAAATTAACCTTCACCACGAAAGCCAAATCCACACTGAACCCTAATATTACTATTGGCACACCAAAACCCATACCCACCCTGAACCCTAAAATTCCCCTTGGCACCCCAAAACCTATACCCACCCTGAACCGTATAATAACCCTTTGCACCCCAAAACCCATATCCACCCAAACCCTAAAATAACCCTTTGTCCCCCAAACCGCTTACCCATCCTGAACCCTAAAATTACCCTTGGCACTCCAAAACGCATATCCACGCCGAACCCTAAAATTACCCTTGGCATCCCAAAACTCATACCCTTCCTGATCCCTTAAATCACCCTTTGCACCCCAAAACCTATATTCACCCTGAAACCTAAAATTACCATTGGCACCCCAAAACCCATACCCACCCTGAATCCTAGAATTACCCTTGACACCCCAAAACCATACCCACCCTGAACCCTAAAATTACCCTTGGCATCCCAAAACCCATATCCACCCAAACCCTAAAATTACTCTTGGCACCCCAAAACCCATACCCACCCTGAACCCTAAAATTACCGTTGGCATCCCAAAATCCATATCCACCCAAACCCTAAAATTAGTCTTGGCACCCCAAAACCCATACCCACCCTGAACCCTAAAATTACCATTGGCATCCCAAAACCCATACCCACCCTGAATCCTAGAATTACCCTTGGCACCCCAAACCATACCCACCCTGAACCCTAAAATTACCCTTGGCATCCCAAAACCCATATCCACCCAAACGCTAAAATTACTCTTGGCACCCCAAAACCCATACCCACCCTGAACCCTAAAATTACCGTTGCCATCCCAAAACCCATATCCACCCAAACCCTAAAATTAGTCTTGGCACCCCAAAACCCATACCCACCCTGAACCCTAAAATTACCCATAGCACCCCAAAACCCAAATCCCCCCTGAACCCTAAAATTACCATTGGCACCCCAAAACCCACACCCACCCTGAATCCTAAAATTAACCTCTGCATCCCAAAACCCTAATACCCCTGAACCCTAAAATTACCCTTGGCACCCCAAAACCAACACCCACTCCAAATCCTAAAATTACCATTGGCACCCTAAAACCAATACCCACCCTGAACCCTAAATTTACCTTTGGCACCCCAAATCCCAAATCTTCCCAGAACCCTAAAATTATCCTTAGCACCCCAAAACTCATACCCACCCTGAACTCTAAATTTACCTTCTGCACCCCAAAAGCCAAATCCACACAACCCTAATATTACCCTTGGCACCCCAAAAACTGTTTAACCCTGCACGGTAAAATTACATTTGGCACACCAAAACCCATACCCACCCTGAACCCTATAAACACCCTTGACACTCCAAATCCCATATTCAACCAAACTCTAAAATACCCTTGTCACCCCAAAACCTAAATCCACCCTGAACCCTAAAATTACCCTTGTCACCCCAAAACCCATACCCACCCTGAACCCTAAAATTATCCATGGCACCCCAAAATCCGTACCCACACTGAACCCTAAAATGACCCTTGACAACCCAAAACCCATGTCCACCCTGCATCCTAAAACTACCGCTGGCACCCCAAAACCCATTCCCACACTGAAACCTAAATTTACCCTTGGCACCCCAAATCTACCCAATACCCTTATATTACCCTTGTCACCCCAAAAACTGTACCCACTCAGAACCCTAAAATTATCCTTAGTACCCCCATACCCAGTCTGAACCCTAAGATCTCCCTTGGCAACCCAAAACTCAAATGCACCCAGAACCTTAATATTACCCTTGTCACCCCAAAACGCATACCCACCCTGAACCCTAAAATTACCCTTGGCAACTGAAAACCCATGTCCACCCTGCATCCTAAAATTACCCATGGCACCCCAAAACCCATTCCCACCCTGAACCCTAAAATCTCCCTTAGCACTCCAAAAACCATACCCACCTTGAACCCTAAAGTTACAGTTGGCACCACAAGTCTACCCAGAACTCTAAAATGACCCTTAGCACCACTAAAACTCATACCCACCCTGAGCCCTAAATTTACCCTCTGCACCCCAAAACTCAAATCCACCGTGAACCCTAAAATTACCCTTGTCACCCCAAAACCCATACCCACCCTGAACCCCAAAATTACCCTTGGAACCCCAAAACACATACCCACCGTGAACCCTAAAATCACCTGTGGCACCCCAAAACCCATATCCATCCTGAACCCTAAAATTACCCTTGGCACACCAAAACCCATACCCACCCTGAATCCTAAATTTAACCTTGGCACCTCAAAACCCATACCCACCCTGAACCCTAAAATCAGCCTTGGCACCCCAAAACCCATATCCACCCACACCCTAAAATTACTCTTGGCACCCCAAAACCCATACCCACCCTGAACCCTTAAATTACTCTTGGCACCCCAAAACCATACTCACCCTGAACCATAAAATTACCCTTGGTATCCCAAAACCCATATCCACCCAAACCCTAAAATTACCCTTGTCACCCCAAAACCCATACCCACCGGAACCCTAAAATTACCCTTGTCACCCCAAAACCCATACCCACCCGGAACCCTAAAATTACAGTTGGCACCCCGAAACCATACACACCCTAAAATTACGATTCGCATCCCAAAACCCATACCCACCCTGAGCCCTAAAATTACCCTAACCACCCCAAAACCCAAATCCCCCTGAACCCTAAAATAACCATTGGCACCCCATAACCCACACCCACTCTGAATCCTAAAATTACCCTCTGCACCCCAAAACCCTAATCCCCCTGAACCCTAAAATTACCCTTGGCACCCCAAAACCCACACCCACTCCGAATCCTAAAATTACCATTGGCACCCCAAAACGCATACCCACCCTGAACCCAAAATTACCTTAGGCACCCCAAATCCCCAATCTTCCCAGAACCCTAAAATTATCCTTAGCACCCCAAAACTCATACCCACCCTGAACTCTAAATTTACCTTCTGCACCCCAAAAGCCAAATCCAAACAACCCTAAAATTACCATTGGCACCCCAAACCCCATACCCACCTTGAATCCTAAAATGACCCTTGCCACCACAAATTCTATACCTACCCTATACCGTAAAAATACCAGTGGTGCACCCAAAACACATACCCACCCAGACCCTCAAATTACCCTTGTCACCCCAAAACACGTACCCACACTGAACCCTAAAAACCCTTGGCACCACAAAACACGTACCCACACTGAACCCTAAAATCACCCTTGGCAACCCAAAACCCATGTCCACCCTGCATCCTAAAATTAGCCATGGCACCCCAAAACCCATTCCCACCCTAAACCCTAAAATCTCCCTTGGCACCCCAAAACCCATACCCACCTTGAACCCTAAATTTACTGTTGGCACCACAAATCTACCCAGAACCCTAAAATGACCCTTAGCACCACTAAAACTCATACCCACCCTGAGCCCTAAGTTTACCCTCTGCATCCAAGACCCAAATCCACCCTGAACCCTAAAATTACCCTTGTCACCCCAAAACCCATATCCACCCTGAACCCCAAAATTACCCTTGGAACTCAAAAACACATACCCACGTGAACCCTAAAATCACCTGTGGCACCTCAAAACCCATATCCATCCTGAACCCTAAAATTACCCTTGGCACACCAAAACCCATACCCACCCTGAATCCTATAAGTACCCATGACATCCCAAAATCCATTCCTACCCTGAACCCTAAAATCACCCTGGGCACCCCAAAACCCATACCCACCCTGTACCCTAAATGTACCCTTGGCACCCCAAAATTACCCTTAGCATCCCAAAACCCATATGCACCCTGAACCCTAAATTTACCTTCACCACAAAAGCCAAATCCACACTGAACCCTAATATTACTATTGGCACACCAGAAACCATACCCACCCTGAACCCTAAAATTCCCCTTGGCACCCCAAAACCTATACCCACCCTGAACCGTATAATAACCCTTTGCACCCCAAAACCCATATCCACCCAAACCCTGAAATAACCCTTTGTCCCCCAAACCGCTTACCCATCCTGAACCCTAAAATTACCCTTGGCACTCCAAAACGCATATCCACCCTGAACCCTAAAATTACCCTTGGCATCCCAAAACTCATACCCTTCCTGATCCCTTAAATCACCCTTTGCACCCCAAAACCTATATTCACCCTGAAACCTAAAATTACCATTGGCACCCCAAAACCCATACCCACCCTGAATCCTAGAATTACCCTTGGCACCCCAAAACCATACCCACCCTGAACCCTAAAATTACCCTTGGCATCCCAAAACCCATATCCAACCAAACCCTAAAATTACTCTTGGCACCCCAAAACCCATACCCACCCTGAACCCTAAAATTACCGTTGGCATCCCAAAACCCATATCCACCCAAACCCTAAAATTAGTCTTGGCACCCCAAAACCCATACCCACCCTTAACCCTAAAATTACCATTGGCATCCCAAAACCCATACCCACCCTGAATCCTAGAATTGCCCTTGGCACCCCAAACCATACCCACCCAGAACTCTAAAATTACCCTTGGCATCCCAAAACCCATATCCACCCAAACGCTAAAATTACTCTTGGCACCCCAAAACCCATACCCACCCTGAACCCTAAAATTACCGTTGGCATCCCAAAACCCATATCCACCCAAACCCTAAAATTAGTCTTGGCACCCCAAAACCCATACCCACCCTGAACCCTAAAATTACCCATAGCACCCCAAAACCCAAATCCCCCTGAACCCTAACATTACCATTGGCACCCCAAAACCCACACCCACCCTGAATCCTAAAATTAACCTCTGCATCCCAAAACCCTAATACCCCTGAACCCTAAAATTACCCTTGGCACCCCAAAACCAACACCCACTCCAAATCCTAAAATTACCATTGGCACCCTAAAACCCATACCCACCCTGAACCCTAAATTTACCTTTGGCACCCCAAATCCCAAATCTTCCCAGAACTCTAAAATGATCCTTAGCACCCCAAATCTCATACCCACCCTGAACTCTAAATTTACCTTCTGCACCCCAAAAGCCAAATCCACACAGCCCTAATATTACCCTTGGCACCCCAAAAACTGTTTAACCCTGCACGGTAAAATTACATTTGGCACACCAAAACCCATACCCACCCTGAACCCTATAAACACCCTTGACACTCCAAATCCCATATTCAACCAAACTCTAAAATAACCCTTGTCATCCCAAAACCCAAATCCACCCTGAACTCTAAAATTACCCTTGTCACCCCAAAACCCATACCCACCCTGAACCCTAAAATTATCCATGGCATCCCAGAATCCATTCCTACCCTGAACCCTAAAATCACCCTGGGCACCCCAAAACCCCATACCCACCCTGTACCCTAAATGTACCCTTGGCACCCCAAATCTACCCAGAACCCTAAAATTACCCTTAGCATCCCAAAACCCATATGCACCCTGAACCCTAAATTTACCTTCACCACAAAAGCCAAATCCACACTGGACCCTAATATTACAATTGGCACACCAAAAACCATACCCACCCTGAACCCTAAAATTCCCCTTGGCACCCCAAAACCTATACCCACCCTGAACCGTATAATAATCCTTTGCACCCCAAAACCCATATCCACCCAAACCCTAAAATAACCCTTTGTCCCCCAAACCGCTTACCCATCCTGAACCCTAAAATTACCCTTGGCACTCCAAAACGCATATCCACCCTGAACCCTAAAATTACCCTTGGCATCCCAAAACTCATACCCTTCCTGATCCCTTAAATCACCCTTTGCACCCCAAAACCTATATTCACCCTGAAACCTAAAATTACCATTGGCACCCCAAAACCCATACCCACCCTGAATCCTAGAATTACCCTTGGCACCCCAAAACCATACCCACCCTGAACCCTAAAATTACCCTTGGCATCCCAAAACCCATATCCAACCAAACCCTAAAATTACTCTTGGCACCCCAAAACCCATACCCACCCTGAACCCTAAAATTACCGTTGGCATCCCAAAACCCATATCCACCCAAACCCTAAAATTAGTCTTGGCACCCCAAAACCCATACCCACCCTGAACCCTAAAATTACCCTTGGCATCCCAAAACTCATACCCTTCCTGATCCCTTAAATCACCCTTTGCTCCCCAAAACCTATATTCACCCTGAAACCTAAAATTACCATTGGCACCCCAAAACCCATACCCACTCTGAACCCTAAAATTACCCTTGGCATCCCAAAACCCATATCCAACCAAACCCTAAAATTACTCTTGGCACCCCAAAACCCATACCCACCCTGAACCCTAAAATGACCGTTGGCATCCCAAAACCCATATCCACCCAAACCCTAAAATTAGTCTTGGCACCCCAAAACCCATACCCACCCTGAACCCTAAAATTACCCATAGCACCCCAAAACCCAAATCCCCCCTGAACCCTTAAATTACCATTGGCACCCCAAAACCCACACCCACCCTGAATCCTAAAATTAACCTCTGCATCCCAAAACCCTAATACCCCTGAACCCTAAAATTACCCTTGGCACCCCAAAACCAACACCCACTCCAAATCCTAAAATTACCATTGGCACCCTAAAACCCATACCCACCTTGAACCCTAAATTTACCTTTGGCACCCCAAATCCCAAATCTTCCCAGAACTCTAAAATTATCCTTAGCACCCCAAATCTCATACCCACCCTGAACTCTAAATTTACCTTCTGCACCCCAAAAGCCAAATCCACACAGCCCTAAGATTACCCTTGGCACCCCAAAAACTGTTTAACCCTGCACGGTAAAATTACATTTGGCACACCAAAACCCATACCCACCCTGAACCCTATAAACACCCTTGACACTCCAAATCCCATATTCAACCAAACTCTAAAATAACCCTTGTCATCCCAAAACCCAAATCCACCCTGAACCCTAAAATTACCCTTGTCACCCCAAAACCCATACCCACCCTGAACCCTAAAATTATCCATGGCACCCCAAAATCCGTACCCACACTGAACCCTAAAATGACCCTTGACAACCCAAAACCCATGTCCACCCTGCATCCTAAAACTACCGCTGGCACCCCAAAACCCATTCCCACACTGAAACCTAAATTTACCCTTGGCACCCCAAATCTACCCAATACCCTTATATTACCCTTGTCACCCCAAAAACTGTACCCACTCAGAACCCTAAAATTACCCTTAGTACCCCCATACCCAGTCTGAACCCTAAGATCTCCCTTGGCACCCCAACACTCAAATGCACCCAGAACCTTAATATTACCCTTGTCACCCCAAAACGCATACCCACCCTGAACTGTAAATATACCCTTGGCACTCCTACACCCAAATCCACCCTGAACCCTTAAATTACCCTTGCAACCCCAAAACCCACTCCCACCCTGAACCCTAAAATTATCATTAGCACCCTGAAACCCATACCCACCCTGAACCCGAAAATCACCCTTGTCAACCCAAAAACCATACCCACCCTGAACCCTAAAATAATCCTTGGCACCCCAAAACCCGTACCCACCCTGAACCCTAAAATTATCATTGGCACCCCAAAAACTATACCCACTCTGAACCCTAAAATTACAATTGGTGCTACATTACCCATACCCACCCTCGTTCACGTGGGTATGACTTTTTGGGCTCCCAAGGGTAATTTTAGGGTTCAGGGTAGGTATGGTTTTAGGGGTGACAAGGTGATTTTAGGATTCAAGGTGGGTATGGGTTTTGGGGTGCCTGAGGTAATTTTAGGGTTTAGGGTGGGAATGTGTTTTGGGGTGTCAAGGGTAAATTTAGGGTTCCGGTGGGTATGGGTTTTGGGGTGCCAAGGATAATTTTAGGGTTTAGGGTGGGTATGGGGTTTGGGGTGCCAAGGGTAATTTTAGGGTTCAGGTTGGGTTTGGGTGTTTGGGTGCCAAGGGTAATTTTACGGTACAGGCTGGGTATGGGGTTTGGGGTGCCAAGTGTAATTTTAGGATTCAGTGTGGGTATTAATTTTGGATTGCCAAGGGTAAATATAGGGTTCAGGGTGGGTATGGGTTTTGGGATGCCAAGGGTAATTTTACAGTTCAGGGTGTGTATGTGTTTTAATGTGCAAAGAGTTATTTTAGGGTTCAGGGTGGGTATTGGTTTTGGGGTGCCAAAGATAATTTTAGGATTCAGTGTGGGATTTGATTTTGGATTGCCAAGGGTAAATATAGAGTTCAGGGTGGGTATGGGTTTTGGAATGCCAAGGGTAATTTTACAGTTCAGAGTGTGTATGTGTTTTGATGTGCCAAGAGTTATTTTAGGGTACAGGGTGGGTATGGGTTTTGGGGTGACAAGGGTAAATTTAGGGGTTAGTGTGGGTATGGGTTTTGGGGTGGCAAGGGTAACTTTAGGGTTCAGGGTGGGTATAGGTTTTGGGGTGCCAAGGGTAATTTTGGGGTCAGCGTGGGTATGGGTTTTGGGGTGGCAAGGGTGATTTTATGGTTCAGGGTGGCTATGGGTTTTGGGGTGCCAAGGGTAATTTTAGGATTCAGGGTGGGTATGGGTTATAGGGCGCCAAGGTTAATTTTAGGGTTCAGGGTGGGTATTGGTTTTGGGTTGCTAAGGATAATGAGAAGGAGGGAAAGAGAGAAAGGAAGGGCAGTGAAGGGTGAAAGAAAGGGAGAGTGGGTGGGAAGAGAACAGGAGGGAAGGGAGAGAGCCAGGAAGGTAAAGAGCGAACTGGGAAGGGAGAAGGAAAGGAAGTGAGGGGAAGTGAAACGGTGAAGGGAAGGGAATGGGGAGGGGATAGGATGGGAGGAAAGAGTGAGTAAAGGCGATGGGTAGGTTGGATGGAAGGGAATGGATTGGGAGGGGAGGTAAGGGGGAGTGGAAACAGGAGGGAGAGGGGTAGTGGGAGGGAGAAGTAACGCAGGAAAGAGAGGGGAAGGGAAATGGAAGGAAGGGGAAGAGAATGGCAGGTGAGGGGATTGTGAAGAGGAGGGAAGGGTGAGAGAAAGGTAGACAGATATTGGACTTGAAGGGAAGGGGCAGGGTGTGGGGGTGGATGGGTTAGGGAAGGGTCGAATGGGAAGGGATTGGTGAGGGAAAAGGAGGAGTGGGAAGGGTGGGGAGTCAAGGGGTAGAGAGTTGGGAGGAAGGGAAGAGAAGGGTACGGGGAGAGGGGAGGGAAGGGTGAGGGGAAGGGAGGTGAAGGAAGAATAAGAAGAAAGGGAAGGGTGATGGGAGGCGAAAGGAAGTAGAAGTGATGGGAACAGATTCAAAGGGAATAGAAGGGAAGAAAGGAGAATGGGATGGAAGGGGAGGGGTGGAGATGGTGAAAACATAGAAATAAGAGAGTGGGGAAGGGACCGGAATGGGAAGGGAAAGGGGTGGGGAGGAAAAAGTAGAAATAAAATAGTGGGGGAAGAGGAAAGAGGGAGAGGGATGGTGGAAGGGAGAGGTGAAGGAGAGGAAAGAAAAAAAAGAAAAAGGAAGGGTGGGGTAAGGGGAGGGGTTGGGTGAGCAAAGGGAAGGGAAGGTCAGGGAACAGATGAGAAGGGGAAGGGTGAGGGTGAGTGGGGAGGGGTGGTATTAAGGGGAGAGGGAAGGAAAGGGAAAAAATGGGAAGGGAGGTAGGGGAGGAGAGGAAAACATAGAAATAATAGAGTGGGTGAAGGGACCGGAATGTGAAGGGGGAAGGGAAGAGGAAAGAGGGAGAGGGATGGTGGGAGGGAGAGGTAAAGGAGAGGGAAGGGAAAGGAAGGGTGGAGGAAGAGGAGGGGTTGGGTGAGCAAAGAGAAGGTCAGGGAAGAGATGGGAAGGGGAAGGGTGGGGTGAGTGGGGTAGTGGCGGTATTAAGGGGAGGGGGAAGTAAAAGGAAGAACATGGGAAGAGAGGGGAGGCAAGAGGTAGAGAGGTGAGGGGAAGGGTAATGGGAAGTGGTAGGGTGAGGGGGAGGGAAGGTTGAGGGGGAAGGCGAAGAAAGGAGAAGGGAAAGGGATGAGTGGGATAGGGATGGGTAAGTGGCGGGAGGTGACTGGGAAGAGGGAGGGAGTGGGAAAGCAAGGAGAGTAGAGTGTGATGGGGTGAAGGGAATGAAGGAAGGCAGGGTGCAGAGTTGAAGGGGTAGGGAGGTGAGGGGGAAGGTAAGGGTAAGGAAGAAGAGATGATGGGAAGGAACAAGTGAAGGGAATCGTGAGGGAGAAGAGAAAGGAAGAGGAGGGGTGTGGTGGGGAAGCAAGGGGAGAGGAAGTGAAGGGAACAGAAAGGGTAGGCAAAGTTGAGGAGAGGGGAAGAGAATAGAAGGGAGAAAGAAGGTGGGAAGGGAAAGTGAAGAGAAAGGAAAGGGTGATGACAAGTGGTGGGGAGGTGGAGAGGGGGAAGAGATGGGGAAGAAGCATGTGGTGGGGAGGCAAGAGGATGGGAAGGGAGAGGGCGAAAGGAAGGGGGTGGAGGGAAAGGAAGAGAAGAATAGGGAGGGTGGGGGAAGGATTCAAACGGAAGGGAATAGGAGGTAGGGGATGGGGAGGAAGGTGGAAGGGGAAGAGAATAGGATAAGAGGTATGGAAAGGGAGGTAAAAGGGGTAGGGGATGGGGAAGGAAAGTAGGAGGGGAGTGCTAGAGGAAGAGTGAAGGAATGGGAAAGGGAAGGTCAGGGAAGGCGAGTGGAAGGAGAAGAGTGGGGGTGGTAGGGAGGTGAGATGAAGTCAAGGGCAGAGTAGGGAAGAAGGAAGGGTAGGGGAAGGGTGAGGGAAGGGAAGAGTGAAGGGTAGTGAAGAGGGAAGGGTAGGGTAAAGGGGGCGGGGAGGGAGAGGGGAAGGGGAGTAGAGAGTGACTGAGGTGAAGGGAATGGAGGGAAGGGAGGATGCAGAGACAAGGGGTTAGGGAAGGGAAGGAAAGAAGAGAAGAGGGGTAGGGGTGGGGGAAGGGTGAGAGGAAGGGAATGGTGAGGGGGAAGGAAAAGGAAGAGGGGTGTGGTGGGGAGACAAGGGGTGGGGAAGAGAAGAGACGGGCGGGTTTGGTAAGGGTGAGGAGAGGGGAAGAGAACGGAAGGGGAGAAATAAGTTGGGAAGGGAAAGTGAAGTAAAGGGAGAGTAAAGGGGAAGGAAAAGTGGAGGGAAGAGGAGGGGAAGAAGCATGTGGTGGGGAGGTGATGGGAAGGGAAGGGTGAGGGAAAGAAAGGAGGGGGAAAGAAAAGGGAAAGAAGAATAGGGAGGGGAAGTGAAGGGTGGAGAAAGGAATAAAATAGAAGGGAGTGGAAGGGAGAGGAAGGAGGGAGAAGGGAAGAGAATAGCAGAGAAAAAGAGGTGCAGAAAGGGAGGGAAAGAGGTAGAAGAGGGGTAGAGGAAGAAAGTGGAAGGGAAGGATTGGAGAAGGTGAGGGGTGGAGGGGTAGGGAGATGGAGATATGAAGGAGTGGGGAAGGGTGGAGAGGGTGAAGAGGCAAGGGGTAGGGAGGTTAGGGGAAGGAAGGGTAGGGAAGTAGCAAAAGGAAGGGGAGTGGGAAAAGGAACAAAAGGAAAGGGGAAGAGGAGTACGATGGGGAGGCGAAGGGAAGGGGTGGGATGAAGATGTGACAGGATGGGGATGGGAAGGGAAGGTTAGAGAATGGTGAGGGGACAGTAGGGGGAGGGGAAAAGGTGAGGGGAAGGGAGGAGGGGAAGGAGAGAGAGGGAGAGGTAAAGGGAAGGGAAGAGTGAGGGGAAAGGCAGGGGAAAAAAGGGAGAAGTGAAGAGAATGGAAAGGAAGAGATGGGCAGGGAAGTGAGAGGGAAGGGAAGGTTAGAGATGGTGATGGGTGAGGGATGGGAAGGGACGAAAAGAAAAGAAAAAGGGGTAGGGAGGTGAGAGGATATCAGGGAGGCTAGGGGAAGGGAATGGTGAGGGGGCAGAGAGGGGGAGTGAGGGAGTTTGATGGGTGGAGAGAGGATGAAAAGAAGCAGTGGTGAGGGTGGGGAAGCAAGGGGTAGGGAGGTGAGGAGGACGTTTAGGAAAGTAAGAAGGGGAGGAAGGAAAGGGGGTGAGGGGTGGGACAGGAAGGGAAAACGTGAGAAGGGGAGGGAGAGGTGAAGGGAATGGTAAAGGATATGGGAAGCGATAGGGAAGGGGGAGAAAGTGAAGGGTGAGGGATGGGACGGGAAGGGGTGGGGTTGGGCCGGGAAAGCAGGAGGAGGAAATGAGGGGTAGAGAGGGGAAGGGTGAGGAGGAAGGGAAGGAATGGTGGATAGGAAGGGAACGAGAAGGGAAGTGGGAAGGTAGGGGTGAAGGGGAGGGAGAGGATTGGAAAGGGAAGTGAAAAGAAGGGTAATGGGAAGGGATAGGGGAAGAGATCGGAAAGGAATGTAAGAGATGGGAAGGGGTGGGCAGAGAGAGGGAGATGTGAAGAACAAGCGTAGGAAGAGAAGAAAAGGGAGGGTGGGGTGGGGAGGGAAGGGAAGGTGTAAGGAGCTTGAGGGGAAGAAAGTATAGAGACATTCAAAGAGAAGGGTAGGGGAGGGAAAGATAGGGAAGGGTGGGGATGGGAGGAGAGGGGAAGAGAAGGGGTGTGGTGGGGAGGGTAGAAGAGAGGAAGGGGGAAGGAAAGGGGTTGGGTGAGCGATGAGACAGGAGGAGATGGGGAAAGGAAAGGGAAAGAGAAAGGGTTGGGTAAGCCATGAGGCAGGAATAGATGGGGAAGGAAAGGGGTGAGGAGGGTGGGAAGGTAAAGGGTAGGGAGGTGAGGGGAAGGAAGTATAGGGAAGAAGTGAAGGGTGAGGGAAGGGAAGAAAAGGGTGTGGTGTGAAGGAAAGGTGAGGGTGAAGAATGGGATTGGTGAAGGGAAGGGGGAAGGGAAAGGGAGGCCAGCGGAAGGGGAAAAGAAGGGAGAAGTGGGGAGGGTGGGGAGTCAAGGGGTAGGGAGGTGAGGGGAAGGGAATGTTAGGGTAGGGAAGAAGGGAAGGGTGAGGAGACGGTGACCGGAAGGGATGTGAAGGAAGGAAAAAAAAAGAGGATGGGAAGGGTGAGGGGAGGGGAAAGAGAGCAGAGGGGATGGAAACAGTGGGGTGGGGTTGGGCAGTGAAAGGAGAAGGAAGGGAAGAGAGTGGAAGGTGAGGAGGAAGGGAAGGTAGGGGAAGGGAAAGAAAGGAAGGGGGAGTGAGGGGAAGTAGGAGATGGAGGAAGGGTGAGGAGGTAAGGGGTAGGAAGGGGAAGGTAGAGAAGGGAAAGAAAGGGAAGCGGAGGAGTGTGGCAGGAAGGAAAGGCAAGGGGTGAGGGAAGGGAAGGAATGGTGGAAGGGGAGGATGAGGGAACGAGAAGGGAAGGGGGAAGGAAGGGAAGAGTAGAAGGGATGGGGAGGTGGGGGATGGAGAAGGGAAGGGATAGATGAAGAGATCGAAAAGGAAGGGAAGAGCTGCAAAGGGGAAGGGTAGAGAGGGAGATGTTTAAGGGAAGGGAAGGAAAGGAAAGGGAGAGTGGGGAAGGGAGGGGAGGGAAGGGGTGAGGAGTTTGAGGAGAAGAAGTATAGAGACGTTCAAAGGGAAGGGGAGGGGAGGGAAAGGTAGATAAGGAATGGGAATAGGAGGAGAGGGGAAGACGAGGGGTGTGGTGGGGAGGGGAGTGGAAGGGGTTGAGTGAGCGATGAGACGAGAGATGGGGAAAGGAAAGGGGAGAGGAAGGGGAAGAGAAGGGGCTGGGCGAGCGATGAGGCGGGAAGTAATGGGGAAGGGAAGGTGGAGGGAAGGGTGGGAAGGTTGGTAGTAGGGAGGTGAGGGGAAGGAAGTATAGGGAAGAAGGGAAGAAAAGAGGATGGGTGTGGTGCGGAGGCAAGGGGATGGTGAAGAATGGGATTGGTGAATGGGATTGGGGAAGGGAAGGGAAGGGAAGGGGGTAGGGAAGGTCAGGGAAGGCGAGCAGAGAGGAAAGGAAGGGACAAGTGGGGAGGGTGTGGAGTCAAGGGGTTGCGAGGTGAGGGGAAGGGTAGCGTAGGGAAAGGAAGGGTGAGGTGTAGGTGATGGGAAGGGAGATGAAGGGAGGAAGAATAAGGAGGAAGGGAAGGGTGAGGAGGTAAGGGGTAGGGAGGAAGGGTGAGGAGGTAAGGGGTAGGGAAGGGGAGGGGAAGGGTGGGGGAGGGGAGGGGAAAGAGCAGAGGGATGGGAACAGAGTGGGGTGGGATGGGGTTGGCCAGGGAAAGGAGAAGGAAGGAGAAGGAATGAATGGGTAGAGAGGGGAAGGATGAGGAGGAAGGGAAAGAAAGGAAGGGGAGTGTGAGGGGACGGAAGTATAGAGACTTTCAAATGGAAGGGAGAGGGGAGAAAAGGGTAGGGAACAGATAGGAATGGGAGGGAAGGGTTGGGTGGGCGATGAGACGGGAGGAGATGGGGATAGAAAAGGGAAAGGAAAGGGGAGAGGAAAAGGAAGGGAAAGAGAAGAGGTTGGGGGAGCAATGAGGTGAGAAGAGATGAGGAAGGGAAGGGAAGGAAGGGGTGGGGAGGGTGGGAAGGTGAGGGGTAGGGAGGTGAGGGGAAGGAAGTATAGGGAAGATGTGAAGGGTGAGGGAAGGGAAGAAGAGAGAAGGGGAGGGTGGAGAATGGGATTGGTGAAGGGAAGGGGGTAGGGAAGTGAAGGCGAGCGGAGGGGAAAGGAAGGGAAGAGTGGGGAGGGTGGGGAGTCCAGGGGTAGGAAGGTGAGGGGAAGGGTAGGGAAGAGAAGGGTGAGGGGAAGGTGATGGTAAGGGAGATGAAGGGAGGAAGAATAAGGAGGAAGGGAAGGGTGAGTGGAAGGGTGAGGGGAAGGGAAAGAGGCAAGGGGATGGGAACAGATTGGAAGGGAACAGAATGGGTGGAAAAAAGAAAATGTGATGGAAGGGGAGGAGGTGGTGAATGGGAGGAAAAGGAGAGGAAGAGAAGGGAAAGGGTGGAGAGGGAAAAGGAGAGATAAAAGAGTACGGGATGGGACCGGAATGGATAGAATGGGAAGGGAAATGAGGAGAAGGGAAGGGAGGTTGACTGAAGGGGAGAGGATTGAAGAGGTAAGGAAGAAAGTAATGGAGGGAAAGGGAAATGGAAAGAAAGGGCGAGAAGGGGATAGGAGAGGAGAGATGAGAATGTAAGGCAGAGAAGGAAAAAAGGGATAGGAGGGAATAGAAAGGAAGAAGGAAGGGAATTTGATCAGAACGGAAGGGACGGGAAGGGAAGTTTCAAGCCAGTATCAAGTCAGTATCAAGTCAGTTTCAAGCCAGTATCAAGCCAGTATCAAGTCAGTTTCAAGTTTGGTTTCAGTTTGGTTTCAAGTTTGGTTTCAAGTTCGGTTTTTATTTGGTTCATATACTCACCGTGTCCCTTTTGACCCCTCCCCAACCACTTCTTTTTGGAGCCTGTTAGGCCCCGGGTGCTTGGGCCTCTCGCGGGCCTCGGCTCCAGCCGCCAGCAGTGGTCCTCTCCGTCTGGTGCTCATGAGTGCAATGCTGGGGTTGCCTGGTTACCAGACTTGTATACCACGGGCACGTCACAATAGAGACTTTTCAACGTGTCAGCATGTATCTCCAGTTTATGGGTGATGACAGGTGTTGCAGTGTAAGGGGGGGGGGGGGGAGCAGCCGAGACACGGCTTTAATTCAATTTCCTAAAATAAAATAAAAATCTAGTTGGACACAAAATGATCGTGCGATGAACCTCAAAGAAATCCCATCCTACCCGACCTTCTCCCCCCTCAGTGCAGTGGCCTCTCTTTGTCTCTACTGCGGTGGAGGACTCCCCTCTACACTTAGCCTGGACCTCGTGACATCACAGTGGAGCGTCTAGCACGTCACAAGTGTTCCATTCACAGGATTCTGCTGCAGGTGCTAGCGTGGAGCTCGTGACATCACAGTGCAGGGCCTGGCACGTCACAGGCATTCCAGTTCACAGGATTCTGGTGCTGGGAAGGCGCGGGCCTTTTATATGAATTTAAAATGTAAAGTTTTCTTATTCTTCGTTTGCAATAAATATTTTCGACATTAGGCGCATTGTCGTGCAGCAGGTGCGCAACGACTATTGGGCTGATAGGTCTTTTCGGGGGAGAGTCAAGGGATGGGTAGAGGTGGGGAGTGAGATGAAGGGAGACCTGGGGAGAGTCAAGGGATGGATGGGTAGATGCTAGCGAGTCATAGGAAGGAGTTGTGGGTTTAGAGAGAGAGTCCTGGCAGACATTGTTAGTGAGAGTGGAAGGGCAAGGCATGTTGGGACTACAGGAGGCTGTAGTGTCAAGCAAAGGACGAGCTGCTACGATGACGAGATGGTCTTGGGGGGTGGCTGGGGTTAAGGATTAGCTTTGAGGGAGTCGAGAGAGGTAGTGAAGTCAGAAGATGCCATCAGTTTGAGGCGTGTGAAAATAAATGGAGGCGGTGGTGCAAGAGGAGAATACTTGGAGGCTGGAGTAGAGGGCCAGTGGATTGGGGACCGGCAGGGGCAAGGTGAGGCACAGGCTTGCTGTCCCTCAGTGCTAGACAGACAGCCAGGGTGAGTTACTTCTAACTGGCTGCATTGTCCACTGTTGGTTGTCATTGTTGAGTTTTGTGGTACATGAAGTAGGAGCACGGGGGAGGAGCCAGGTTCAAGCCCCCCACATACAAGTACTAGCACATGGAGTGGGCGGGGCTCACTTATGCATGCCCATTCACATTGTGTGTATTGCACAGCAGAAGGTTGATTTTCTCAATCCTTTTTCAGCCAACCTCTGCCTGTCCACCACACTATCTACCCTTCGGCTAATGCCCCAGCCTCTCTGTATGGGGTGCATTCCTCCACCTGCACAGCCCCGGTTGGGTCTGTGAGTCGGGAAGCAAACTGGCAAGATAGGAGGCTTGTCAGAGACTGTGCTTTTGTACTGTTTGCCTGTTTATGTGCACCTGCCTGTGTGTTACTGTGAACCTATTTGCCTGTTTATGTGTGCTTGTTACACCAGTGTGTCAATGAATTGTGCTACATTGTGGTAAATGTGTGCATTGTTGTGGCATTGTGGAAATGGGGCAAGTGAGTACATTTCTTTTGGGTTGTGGAAAATGGGCGAATATGTGCAATGCTGAGTTAGTAGTGTATGTCAAGGAGCATTAGATTGAGCAGTAAAGGGTTAATGTGTGGGTATTAGGTTTTCTAAAGTATTGTTATGTTGTCATGTTATCTGTTCTGTTACTTTTGGACAATTAATATGGTATTGCAATGGCGGATGGTGTTGACCAAGAATGGCGGGGTGAAGACAGGAGAAAAAAACGTAACTTCAGCTGTCGCATCGTGCTCTTCTGCTCTTCTCCTCCAGGCACGAGCTCCCAGACTCCACTGCGGCCAATCCTGATTCTGCTCTCATGCTGCTGGTGGCAGCATGAAGGCAGCATCAGGGTTGGCCTGAGCGCCGTGTATTTGCGCAGTGAGACGGGGAGCCTGTCCCTGCTTTCTCCAACCCGGCAATGCAGCTCGGGTTAGAGACAGCTTCAACACGCATGACGGTTTGGCCGGCCTGAGATGGCCGGCCAAACCGTCATACTCACTGAAGGCGGGACCCACCACTTCCCTCCCCTCAATGCCTGTCATCCCCCCTGGCCCGCCGCCAAAGACTTGGCAGGAAAGGAAAAAACACGGTAATAAAAAGTCCGCCATAGCAAAGGAGCTGCCGCTGTTGTATTGTAGTGCTTTCACGTGTGCCCTTTCGTACATTTGCAGATTTCCATCAATCAAATGTTAATTGTTTGGTTGTGTTTGGTAGTGATAGTTAGTAGTGATGTCGTAAATGTTTTGTATAGTAAAGTTTATCGTTAACGTGAAACTAAAATGAGCTGATTCAAGTAAAGGCCTTTCTAGTGGTCAGTGTCTGTGGTGTGCTGAAGCACTTTGCTGTTTTATATTGAGCTGGGTGGTCAGTTGTCCATTGGCCCGGCCTAGGGAGATTGTTTCCTGGCAGCATCACCAGTCTGGTGAAAGTTATTGATGCAATGTGTGTAGTAGATTTACGTTAAGATCATCTGAATGCCTCAAGGCGTAGGTTGATGGGTTGCTTGGTAGACCTGTGGAGCTGGCAGCAATTTGCCAACTATATACAGCACCTGGATACCCCCGGGTGATAAGCAGCGCTATACAAATACCGACTGATTGATTGATTGATGGATATGACTTTGGTGTTCTGGTGTGCAGTCAGGGAAGTTATCTGTTGTGCTTGAGAAAAAAAAATAATGAATCTAGTTATAAGGTGTTGTGTAGTGAGTATTATTGAAATAAAGAAGTTCCCGTGTGATAGGAGGTGAGATCAGAGCAGCAAAGCAGGAGAGAGGAAGTCACAAATCAATTCAGTGTGTGTTTGCATGCACGTGTGTGCGTGTGCACACGTGTGTGTGTGTGTGTCTGTAACTGTACATGTACTCATATGTTCCTCTTTGCGTGAGTGATTTCGAATTGGCGCTGCAATAGGTTGTGGTTGCAAGTATTAATAGGATAAAATGATTATGTGATGATATTTCAATTTGCTAAATGCAACTGAAAATGTAAAAAAAATATATGTGGTAATGATCTGCTTAAATTGTTCCCTTTCACATAACAATCCCATATGCATACTTGAGGTGCAGCTTCTTCGGAATGGAAACAAACAAGCATTTGCAATGCAATAGGTCTCGCATTTGCGAGAGTTCAAGCTATTGGCATTGTAAATGACAATGCCTTTTATTTATGTGTTGGTTTAAAAAACATAAATAAAAGTTAACAGGGCCAATAGCTTAAACTCTCGCAAATGTGATACCTATTGCATTGCAAATGCTTTTTTGTAAAAGTGTCCCATGCCGCGCTTTCACTTTAATGTCAGCCGTTCCCCTTTCTTTAGATAATCTGCATCTAAAGAAAGGTGCGCAACCACCTTTAAAGTGAAAGCTCGGTATTTTTTTTTTGTAAAAGTGCGCCATGCTGCTCTTTTTCTAATAATAGTGAAAGTTAAAGCGCAGTGTCACGGCGCTTAAAAAAAATTGATATGTTTAGGGATGCATAAAGTAAGGCGCGCGCTAGTTAAAGAAGGGCACACGCTGGCTAAATAAAAGCAGTTGGAAGCATGTCCTGCCTGCCGAAAGTCATTGAAGAAACTAGTGCTCGGAGGGCTGTAATGATAGCCTATGGAATAACTACGAGTAACTATGCACGTATGAGGGCCAGTCCTTATGGGAGGTTACAAGATGAGACATGGTGGTTAGACTACTAAGCCTATTGACCAATGAAAAGCCATACATTTACAAAGGATGGTGACAGGAGCCAATTAAAAAGGTGGGCGGGAAAATGGACGAAGCTTCCAGTCGATACCTGAAAACAGAATGTCTCGCAGAGAAGCGCATGCGCGGCCCAGGCTCGACCTAAACAGCAACAATCCTTCCGCTCCAAAAACTGCTGTTGCAGGATATCAGTGACATATCACATTTCAAACAAGTTTCTTTGTTACTCTCTCCAGCAATATTACTTAACAGTGTTGCCACCTGTTCATTTGTATGCATGCAAATTACATCAAGGTCTTATTCAGTATGCAAGGCGAGGATCTCAATACAGCCTTTCATGGAGGATTTTGCTAAATAAATGTGCTCCTCGAAAGGCATAAATGTCTATGAGACACCTCCTCCTTGATAAATTGAAGAAATGGGGTCTTAGACCCTACGGCATTCACGGGCCCTGGCGTGGAATCCACTTCCTCTGAAGATGATGCTTGAACCAACTCTAAGCTTTGACCACACCACTGATCAGATATCAGCCCAAGATTTATTCTATAGGATCCTTAGTAAATACAGCAAAATGACCATAAATCCCTCAATAAATAATTACATTAAATTGTCCTGGGAAATACCACACAAAAGTCAAGTTATGCACTACACAACGGCTAATTAGCAGGGACTTTAACAGTTACATATATGTTTAGAGGTGCTTTCAATCGTGCACAGTTTTTACCATTATTACTGACCCCCAACCTGCTTTAAAATGTATAGTTGGTAAAACAAATTGTAAATACTGCTCTGCCAACCCCTCCCCGTGAAACTACCCCATAGTGTACTTGTAGTCGTGAAAGTGGGAAGGATGGGACTGGGAAAGAAAATATGTCATGTCAGGTCACCAAAATAAAGTGCCCCCCATTAGCGACTCAGATAGCTACAAATGTGGGTGACATTTCCAAATAGGGTCAGTTTCGAACTTGTAAAGACACCTCATAGATGTTTTGTATGGTGTTTGTTTTTAGCGATATCAGAAATATCAACAGTAAAAACCGGTCCATCAGACCATAAAACACACCCGCAAACAGCTAAAAAAGCCCCACACACTGACCTGTCAGAGCAGCCCGACCAGCACTGCCAGATTGCCCTATGTGCAGGGCCACTGGAATTATACAACTTTGCTGCATTATCCATCATCTGCTCCAAATTTCAACAAAAAACAATGCTGTTTCTAGCTCAAATGGATCAAAAGTTACCAAAAATGCACAACACTTGTTGCAACACAGTGGAAATCCCTTCACGGAGTTTGACTGGTCATCTTTCTGTTGCTTCTTGCCGTATTTGGATGTTATATAGATACTAATTAGGTGATCCTTTTGCCTGGATAACGTTAGCGTCTAAAAATGGCAAAGATTTTATTCTGTAGTATCCTTGGTAAATGCTGCTCTTTTTTATAAATAACCATAACCACCTCAATACACATTTAAATAAATATGATATGGTGTTTGATTTGGGCATTGCATTTCTTGTTGCTTCTTTTTAAGGATATTAGAGGGCTGGATAGGGCTCAACACTATGGAGCTGTGTTAGAGATTGTCTATTTTGTGGACAGCTGCCGGGAAATAGCTCAAATGACACCAGGGTAGTTGAAGTACTGGGAACTTTAAGCCCAGCGGTGCAGGGGAACACACCCTATGACTTCGGGTTCTTCCTGTTTCAGACCTACAGAAACACAGAGTCTTCTGGGTGAAGTCAAAGATCAGTTTATTGGCTGCAGACCAATTACAGGTATCCTAGAAGTACAACAGCGTGTATGTTCTCAGGAGACTGCTAAAAATCACAGAAACGGGCTTCTCCTTAAATACAAAATATTCTGCTTCAGGCACACATTCCTTGTTTTATGGCATGGTCATTCATATGTATATATTTCAAACAAAAAGGCAGAGTCATGATGACCATCCCACATTCCAGTTAAGCCAGCCCGCAATTATTTACCCAGCAAGGCTCAGATCCCACATCAGATATCGATAGGCCCCAATAAACATGAGCATCTCCTGTTTGGAAAACAAGCCATAAAGCAGGAACAGTCAGGTGTGAAAGAGATTAGCTGGAGGCCCGTGTTTAATGTAAAGGCTTTATGGTGTGTCAAGCCCTGATGCTAATCACAGGTGGCCAGAGGACGGGGAACTCGTGAGACCGGACTGACCTGGGGCAGCGGAGCCAAGCTGCCCAGGTCACAGAAAAGTCAAAGGAAAGCACATGTGCTCTAAAAGGCCCGTATTTGCTTCATAATATGTAGCCTATGTGAGGGCAACCATAAGATGGCCACTGCTCTAAGATGGAACCCACGTAGTGATGTATAATAACGTATACATAGTGCATTCATAGCTAAAACGTTACACAAAGCACTTGTACATACCGCATTGACCATTCGCGGTTCGCTAATACCGGGATAGACAGGGGTAGGGCCCTGCCTCCTACGCGGTCCCAAATTGTAAAGTACGACAGACCCTCCTTTTGCCCTTACATAGGCAATAACTATACTCATTTCAATCCGAGTCTAGGTCAATATTCCTGAAGTCATGGAGATGTTGCTGTAGCATCATCCTATTACTTAGCTCGTCCCTCGATACAGGTTTCCTTACACATAATGTAGCACAGAGGCCACATATCGCAGGAGCACACTGTATGCACAGACAGAACAGGATGGCTAAGATCATTCCAATGACCATCAGAACTTTCCAACCCCAGGCAGATATCAGTTCCCAGAACCACCCCACCAGTGACCAATCTCCTTTATCCACGTGTATGGACTCAGATATTTTATGTAGTTTGGAGATGGCTTGATAAACTGTTGGAGCGTTGTCTGGTATGAAAATGCAACAACTAGATTGGATAACCTTACATACCCCACCGCGGTCTGCAAGTATAACGTCTAGAACCATGCGGGTCTGCAAAGTCATGAGGCGATCCGCTTGGAGCTCAGCTGTCAAATTACCAAGGGCACCAGCCGTAACATTAACAGTGGATTCAACCACACGAGTCAGTTGTCTCAGGTTCCTACTATTAACCATAGGTCCCCAAAACGGCAGGAAACCCAAAAAGAAATCTCCAGCTTCCTGACCGGCAGTATCCTCCTTACTAATCACGCCTCTCACAACTCTGGTCTTGTGATAGTCGGAGGCAGCAGTGAATGTTGGCGGTAGCAAATTTGCAATATAACATGTGCCCGAGAAATCAGGGGGCAACCATGTATATGCTCGGTCATTGCAGATAAAATATGTGCCCTTGGCAGCCAAAAACGCTGGGGAAAACTGTGACGGAAAAGTGTACGTTTCAGTACAGTCACTTCTACCCAGTTGAGCTCTTGGATTCTGACTATTACCTTGTAAACAGAACCGACCTACGTGGGGTACGACCCAGACTGGGGATGAGATTTTTCGCTGTCTTTCACCCAGACTAATACTATTCCCCGTCGCGTTCCACCCTAGATAAGCTCTCAACTCTTCTTTGGGAATAGATGAGTATGCATCGATATCTCTGCTCATATCGGCAACTCCTTTCATTAAAGCTTTATTATTTGTACTAGGTCTGATGGAACGCGGTTGTCGTGGGGAGTACGCATCTAGAGCAAAGAGAAACATGGTTTGGAATGCCCATGACGATCCATTGTAACTAAACGGCAGCACTAGATAAGGAATACCCTTATTAATGGTATGTGGCATTAAACCACACACCCAACAATTGGTTGTATTCATAACTAGTTGGTGCTGGTGCAGGAGCTGAATAAATGAGTTGTTTACAAATTCTGATCGTCTAGCTTGTTCGTGTTCAGGCAGAGGGTGAAAAGAGTGTGAGGAGACAGTAGAAGGAGGCATAGGCTGTACAGTGGGTGCAATGGGCTTTTGAGAAGAGAAGAATACAAATCCTACAGTAAACACTACCATACTACATACTATAAACAGACATAATAATACAAAACGTTTGCTCCTCATTATTTTACACATTCTTGCTTTAAAGTTCATTTCCTCAGCGAGTCTCTCCATCTTGAAAAACTCCATCCTCTAATCGTGCCGCTCGCGGCGGGTGAGTATCTTCTGCTAAGGAGTACGCCTGTCAGTCCAGAGAACGCCCTAGACCAACCAGAACCGTTGACCTAACGTCTTTGGCCTGTACCCCAAAGTCTTGGCACCGCGACCCTGCGGCTGAACCCGGATGGTGGTTCGAAAAACAAAAATCAAGAAAGTCCTTCAGATGGGAGAGCTATGGTATCAAAGGCAAAAGGGGTAAGGAAAAAGAATATTTATTTGTCCATAGGCCTTGGTCTTAGATTATAATGAAAACGGCCAGGTACTGTCTGATCTTGAAACAAGAGTTCAGGCTCTGTGGTGTCCAATCGAATTGACGGTGGCACAGCTTCTTGCAAAATATCGTCACTCTGTTGTGCTGAAGTTGTGCCTTTTATGCGTGCATCACTGAACGACGCAAAACGAGGTACAGTGTCTGTTTCAGAGTCTGCGATACCCTCCTGGACCCACTGGTCATACGGCAGAGGCAAAGGGATTCTTTTAACGTGGGCGCCGTGGATCCAGTTCTTCTTCCCCTTTACTCGAACAGCTGATCTTGTAGACAGAAGTACGAGATGAGGGCCGATCCAACGAGGCTCATCGTTGCTTTTGCGCTGGAAATTTTTCACCAGAACCCACGTGCCAGGGTCCATAGGGTGTCCTGGAGCTTCAGAGGCCTGGGGAAGAGTATCGTGCACCTGTTGGTGTAAAACACGCAATTTAGCCGTCAATTCGTACAAGTAATCAAGCAGTAGTGGATGTTCGATTTCGCTGAATTTCGCCGGTCTTGGCACACCCCATACATTGGCCGGGCGGCCAAAAATAACCTCGTATGGGCTAAGTCCCACTCGTGAGTGTACGGTCATTCTGGTGGACAGGAGTGCTAGAGGCTGAGCGTCAGGCCATTTAAGACCGGAGCTCGCCTGGATTTTCGCTAGCTTGAGTTTTAGAGCGCCATTGTAGCGCTCTACTAATCCAGCTGATTGGGGGTGATTTGCAGCGTGGAACTTCTGCTTTATCCCCAACCCCTCACACACATTCTTCATCACTTGACCCACAAATTCACTCCCATTATCACTCCACACCATTCTTGGCATTCCAAACCTAGGGAAAAATTCCTTCACAAGGGCTTTGGCTGTGGATAGAGCAGTGTTGTCCTTTAGGGGATAGGCTTCTATCCATTTTGAAAAAGCACAAACAACCACCAATACATATTTCAGGTTGTTGCACCTTTCCATGTGGATAAAATCTAGCTGCAAAACTTCAAATGGATATGATGGAGGCGCAAAATGACCAGCTGGAGTTGGGGTTCCCCTACCAGGGTTGTATTTCAAGCATACCATACAATTCTTGACCACATTCTCTGCACACTTGGGAATTCCAGCATTCTGCCATACTGGAGCCAACAACTTACAGATTCCTTTCATACTGATATGTGCCATTCCATGTGCCATAGTAACCACTGGAAGCACATATGCATCAGGTAACAACCATCGCCTATGTTCTGACAGATCAATCCAACAACCATTCTCATCCAACTTACCCATACTTTCTCTCCACTTGCTCAACTCTTTCTCTGTGGCTTCAGCTTGAAGGGACTTTACACTTTCTATTGTGTTTTCACACATTCCAACATCACCAACCCATCTTGCAGGGCCTGCAACATACATTCGAGTCTTCACATCTTTCGCTGTTTCTTTCGCGACTTCATCAGCAAACGCGTTACCACTACCAACATCATCAGTGATTTTCTTGTGCGCACTGCATTTTATAATCGCAACTTGTAACGGTAGGGTCAGTGACTCAAGGAGATCATTCACCAACTTGACATTCTGAATCTTAGCTCTATGCGAAGTCAGGAACCCACGTTCTTTCCACAATCGTCCAAAACTGTGCGCCACGCCAAAGGCGTACTGGCTATCCGTATATATGTTCACTTTCATTCCTTCAGACAACACGCATGCTCTCGTAAGGGCAATCAATTCTGCTGCTTGAGCCGAATTTTGTGGCACACGCGCAGTTTCCACAATCGTGTGCAAAGTCGTGATAGCATATGCAGCAGTCGTATCACCATTTGGAAGCTTGAAACACGAACCATCCACCCATAAAGTACCATCACACTCAGTCAGGGGAGTATCTTTAAGATCTACTCTCCCTTTCGTCTCTTCTTCTGTTCTGAACAGACAATCATGTTGCTCAATCTCATCTAGGTCTGCTGGAACTGGTAATAATGTAGCTGGATTCAACGTGTTGCATCTCTTTATGTGTATATGGTTTGCTAACAGTGTCAGCTCATATCCAGATAATCGCGCACTAGTTAAGTGTTGTGTCTTGGTCCTGTTTAACAATGTGTCCACAGCATGTGGAACCATAACAATCAAGGTATTATCCATTACTAGGCCAGCAGACTGTCGAATAGACATAGCTGCGGCGGCTGTGGCTCTCAGACAACTTGGCAATGCCCTCGCTACCGGGTCCAAGGTTGACGAAAAATATGCGCATGGACGCGGTCTGTCGCCAAAAGGCTGTGTTAACACTGATAATGCGCAACCATCTTTCTCATGAACATACAATGTAAAAGGCTTGCTGTAGTCAGGGGTACCCAACACAGGGGCTGAACACAATGCATTACGCAATTCCCCAAAACTTTTCTGACACTCTTCAGACCATGGAATAGGATTCGGTGTATCTTTACATGTTAATGCTAACAAAGGTTTTGCCAACAAGGAAAAATTAGGAATCCAATGCCTACAGTATGAAGTAATGCCCAAGAAAGCACGCACTTCTCTCTGTGTTTTTGGCACACTCAACTGTGCAATGGCTTGAATTCTTTCTGGGGTCAGTTTCCTTCCCTCCTTCGATTAGAGATGACCTAAGTAGGTCACTTCTTGTCGACAATATTGCAGCTTTGAGAGAGACACTTTGTGATGGAAGGCAGACAAATGACGCAACAATGACAAGGTAGCGTTTTTGCAAATCTTTTCAGTATCCGCGGCGATTAGTAAATCGTCAACGTACTGAATAAGGATAGCGCCACTGGGTAAAAGCAGTGCATCAAGCTGCGCTTTTAAAGCCTGACTGTATATTGATGGACTCTCACAGTAGCCCTGGGGAGCGCGTTTAAAGCGGAAGCTTCGGCCTCCTAAACTAAAGCCAAAAATGTCTCTGCTCTCCTCTGCAATTGGGATGCTAAAGAAAGCATTCTTTAGATCGATCACTGAGAACCATGCAGCGGAGGCTGGAATCATAGTTAACAAGGCAGTTATATCAGGGACAACTGGAAACTGTGGCACAACAATCTTATTAACCTCTCTAAGATCAATCACAAATCTGTAAACAGGTGACTGTGAAGGGTCCGTTCGTTTTAAGACAGGTAAAACAGGACTATTGCAAACGTTGCCTCTTGTCTCTTCAATTACACCCTTTTTAATCAAATCACTGACAATCGCTAACAACGCTTTTTGACCCTCATTGGAGATCTTATACTGGGGGATACGTGGCAATCTGACATTGGCTTTTAAAGTGACCACGTATGGCGGTATTTCCAAAAGACCCACATCATTGGGACCAGTAGCCCAAAGGACATCCGGAAGGGATGACAATTCAGGTGGCATTGCATTCTTAGACAAATACATCGGGGAAATCACTTTCTTACCTAATGTAAGTTGTACTCCTGAGGGAGAACAATATAGCGTCGCATGCAATCTTTTTAGCAAATCTAATCCTAGCAAATTTTCACCACAACCTGTCGTTAGGATGAGGGGTGCTTTTAACTCGCAAGGTCCAACAGAAAGTGACATAGGACTAGAAATCGGGTTCCTAACTGGGGCGCCAGAAAAACCTACTGAAACATTCATTTCGCCAGACAAAGGCGCGCCAGGGAGTTTTGAATGCATGATTGAACTCTTTGCAGCACCAGTATCCAGCAGAAAGGGCTCCGTTACATTTGCTGTAGTTACTTTAACATAAGGTCCGCTCTGATCCACTGGCACTGAAACAACTCCCTCTCTCTGTCTACGGCTGTCCTAGTAATCATTATCTTCTACATTGTCATCTTCTGCATAATAATCATTATTGTAGTACTGAGCTGTATTACCAGTCGCGTTGGCTTGCTGATCAAAGCTATTTATGGTATTTTGAGGCGGAAGAGGACGCGCGTTCTGGGGAACATTTCCACGCCCTCTGCCTCTAGGAGCTTGCTGACCACCTCTACCTCTTGCGCCATAAGCAGTACTGTTACGCTGCATTAATTTAGGGCAACTATATTTAAAATGACCTTCCTCTTTGCAATATGAACATTGGTTGGGACCTACAGGGATTCGTGGTTGATAATACCCATTCATTTGCTGATTATTCTGAAATTGTTGGGGTTGCTGATAGATACCTTGGGTTTGCCTATAATTATTCTGTCCTCCACGTGGCGGATAGGCCTGCTGTAAAAGGACCTTTGTTTTCAGTTCTTTCGTTTTCTTATCTGTTCTATCCTTCTCATCTTTGTCTCTATTCTCATAATACTGTGCAGTAGCCAGTATTTGCGCTGAAGAGGAAACAGCCCAGGAACTTTCTGAGTCTTTTAATTTTTTACACAACTCGGGAAGTAGATTCTGCACAAATTTATCAACAAATAACCGTTGGCCACCTTCAGTGCTCATGTCTTGACCACTGTGGTCGATAAACGTTTCTTCAAACCTGGTGAAGAAATCAGACACTGTCTCATCTTTCTTCTGCTTACATGCGGATAGTTTATCCCAATTTACGCGCATCGCAGGCATTATAGTTTCCATGTAGGTAATAATTCGACCAGGGAGTTCTGCTACTAAAGGGTCAGGTTTCGCGCCACCAACTTGGCCAGCATCTGCAGCAATGATATTAGCCCATGTGTTACCCAATTCTGCAGCGTGATCTACATTACAAATGGATCCCCATAAAGGCTGTGGAACAACATTCCCAAACAACATGTCTATGTCAGCCAGATTCATTACACATGATTCTGCAGTTTGTGATAACTCCTTATAATAACCTGTAGGGTTTTTACGGGGGTCAGGCAATGTCTGTTCAAGCGCTAAGACCTCAGAACGCTTCCAAGGAACATGCACCCAAACACGCTGAAAATGTGCTGGAGCAGCAGCAATACCTTGAGCGGCATTAGCCGCAACGGCTTCCTTCCATACCGGAGTGACTTCTCTCATAGGGTATTGTCGCGCTTTTCCCTTCTTCCCCACAGGGAATTCCTGTTCGAACAATGATTGCTGACAATCCCCATTTCTGAGGGACAGTAAAGTCGCAACTGCTTTATCTACATTGGGGCCCACAATTATACCTGTTTCAAAATCAAATCGCACTCGACACAATTCCTGCGGGTTTGGGTTTGCACCATTATCCTCCAATTCCTCACAGAGGAATTCACACATCTTATCAAAGACATACCTCTGCTTTGGGGCATCCCATTGGTGAAAAACGTTAACAACTGATTCCACATCATAGAGTGAAGGGAAACCAATCCGCCTACGCGCCAGATGATCTAACACCTCTTTCTCGTCGGGACCAGGCAGCTGACTATGCAATTGTTTACGCTGTAAACCAGGAGTCGCACTCGATGACCCAAAGAGAGGCGACATTAAACTAGTAACTACATTAGCTAGTCGTTGTCGTGCTGAAGGAGAAGTTGAGGCGAGAACGGGGGGATAGATAGAGGGAAGAAAAACAGATTCAGATACAGGTACCTGGGTAGTGTAAGAAGGAGCGCCAGGGGAAGCCGCTGGCGTGCTAGGCAAAGTCGCAGGAAGCGCGGGGGTAACAGGTAACAAAACTGGCGGCCCTTGAGAGGGCTGCACTGCAGGGATAGGAGCCAGCTGAGAAGGAGCTGGCGGCTGTGGGAAGGCTTGCGGCATATTTACTGGAGGCTGCGCATTTACAAGCTGTGGAGGCGCGGTGGCATTTTGCGCATACGGGGTGGCGAACTTAGCAAATGGGACATTAGGGAATCTTTCTCTTTCTCTTTTGTCTCATCTTGCACAAGGGGTGACAAAACAGGGTAACATTTATCGATCCCTAGTTTGCGCTGTCTGTGCAATTGCTCATTCATTTGTTCCTCCTCATTATCTTTAAATTGCACAGCTGCTTGCATCACTGACATACCTCTTTCTCTCTTATTCCTTTTCGCTAGCTTAATTTCCTTCTGTCTGGCTTCCTTTCGCCATAGGCGGAAAGAATCAAACATCGCCGGCCGGGCTTTCTTTTTAAACAATTTAACTTCCAAATTATCTAAGATATCTGTATCGAAACTACCATTTTGGGGGCATTTTAAAACACCGTCCTTTCTGGTGTATCGGATCCATACTTCATTATATGCAATGGGGCCCACGCCATGTTTTACATAAAGCTCATAAGTTGGAGTTCCAATTGGAGGAACCGGACATGAATCCTCTAACTGGAAATCCCTTCCACAACTCAAACAAAATAATCTTCCAAATACACTAGCACCAGGCATCTTTGCTCACTAGTCTAGTTCCAAACTTCAAAGGATTATCGATTACGATAGTCTCGTGAATACACGAGTCCTCTGGCTTTGGGGTTTGCAAACTCCAAATCAAAATAATCCCGAAGGATACCAAATTCAAACTGGGAGACGCTCCACTTATACTTAACTGAATATCGATGATCAATGGCGTCACCAGAAGACTCTCTCGATTGTTTCGCTCTACCAAAATCGTCAAGGGTCCAAAACAGGGCGATTAATCAGGGCAGCAGTCCTTCGTAGCCGTCGGGACGCGGAGAACCTCGCAGAAAAGACTTTCGGACCACGTCGACATGCAGGGGTCGATGAAGTGGCGGCCTTCCTCCAGAATTTCCACACGAAGCTCCTCACGAACCTCTGGCTTGGACCGGTACCGCTGAAATCGCGCCGAGTTGGGCGCCAACTGAAGTACTGGGAATTTTAAGCCCAGCGGTGCAGGGGAACACACCCAATGACTTCGGGTTCTTCCTGTTTCAGACCTACAGAAACACAGAGTCTTCTGGGTGAAGTCAAAGATCAGTTGATTGGCTGCAGACCAATTACAGGTATCCTAGAAGTACAACAGCGTGTATGTTCTCAGGAGACTGCTAATAATCACAGAAACGGGCTTCTCCTTAAATACAAAATATTCTGCTTCAGGCACACATTCCTTGTTTTATGGCATGGTCATTCATATGTATATATTTCAAACGAAAAGGCAGAGTCATGATGACCATCCCACATTCCAGTTAAGCCAGCCCGCAATTATTTACCCAGCAAGGCTCAGATCCCACATCAGATATCGATAGGCCCCAATAAACATGAGCATCTCCTGTTTGGAAAACAAGCCATAAAGCAGGAACAGTCAGGTGTGAAAGAGATTAGCTGGAGGCCCGTGTTTAATGTAAAGGCTTTATGGTGTGTCAAGCCCTGATGCTAATCACAGGTGGCCAGAGGACGGGGAACTCGTGAGACCGGACTGACCTGGGGCAGCGGAGCCAAGCTGCCCAGGTCACAGAAAAGTCAAAGGAAAGCACATGTGCTCTAAAAGGCCCGTATTTGCTTCATAATATGTAGCCTATGTGAGGGCAACCATAAGATGGCCACTGCTCTAAGATGGAACCCACGTAGTGATGTATAATAACGTATACATAGTGCATTCATAGCTAGCTAAAACGTTACACAAAGCACTTGTACATACCGCATTGACCATTCGCGGTTCGCTAATACCGGGATAGACAGGGGTAGGGCCCTGCCTCCTACGCGGTCCCAAATTGTAAAGTACGACAGAGTGAGGGAAGTCAAAGCAGCAAGTTTAGGAAGTTGAGGTAGAGCTGTGGAGAATGCAGTGGGACGAGCAGGAGGAGTGGAGAGGGAGGTAGTTGCGATGGAGTGTGAAAGCCAAAGGGAGAAAGTCTTGATGCCAGGAGGATGGAAAGTGAGACACATAATTTGAAAGGGCCAGAGCCATAATCTGGTGAAAGAAAAAAGAGGGCATGCAGCAAAATGACACCTGCACATTCCCTTCCCCTGCCTGTTGAGGGGCGGGGTCCCACATTCTGCACCATAATGTCCCAGTTACTTACCGGTAATCTTCATTACTCCGAGTCCAAGGCTTTCCCGATACAGTCCTTGTCTGCAAGATTTCATCTCCGTCCTGCAAAACTTGTTCCTAGGCTGTGGAAGCAGGGGCTGGGTAGATTCATTTCCTCAGGCCACCAAAGACCAGAGAGAGGTATCATCCGCATAAGACACCACCTGCAGACCTCAAGACTCAACCAACTGGGCTGTGGTGCTAGATAAAGACTGAACAAAGAAGGACTCAAAGCTGAGCCCTGAGGAACTCCAAATACAAGAGGCTGAGAGTGGGATGAGAAAGGATGAAGATGAATCCGCTGAGATCCATCCTATAAAAATAACTTCAGCCAAGAGAAGGCTGTGCCTTGTTTGTCAGCCCAACTAAATCTATCCAAAAGGGTGGCATGTGAAACTGTATCGAATGCTGCCAATAGGTAAAATATAATCACCATCATAGAGTCAAGATGTTCTTTAATATTTTAAGTCCCTTCTACTAAGGAGGTTTCAGTACTCATACCTTGTCAGATATGAGTCATGCAACCGGCCATTACATTCAAGAAAGGAGGAGAGCTGGCCATTTATTGATTTCTCCAAGATTTTGGCTGCTGCTGGTAAAAGGAGATGGGCTAAAGTTGCCGAAGGTGGCCGATCTACAGTAGGCTTTTTAAGTAAGGGCTGGAGAAAAGAGTGTTTTCAGTCAGAAGGAAAACAGCCAAACTTTAGTGAGTTGTGTTCAGAATGTTGTTGTACACAAGATTGATGGTAGAGGCAATCAATTGTAAGATTCGAAGTGGGCAAGGACCTGCTGGGGATCCTGATTTACATTTTTCAAGTTATTTCAGCTAGACTTCCTGTGAAATGTTAAGAGCATTTGAGAGTAGACGATTTGACCCCGAGTCTACAGGCACCTCCAGTGTTATGTTTGTGGGAAACGATGAATACATTTTCTGAAATTTATCATGAAAAAATTATGATAGATTGTCACAAAGTTCACAAAAAGTGCTGATTTTACTTTTTACCGCATCTGAAAGAAACACATAGTGATAGATTCCTTACCTTAAAATTACCCCCAGGCGTCAGGCTGGATGCGGAAAGTTTTCGTCAGCAGTACCCCTGTGCGTCGGTAGGTGGCGTCGGCATCGTGATCGCCGGGATGACGCCGCGGGCAGTACTTAGACACCGGCCACGCACGCCGACATCAGTTCTTTCTTTTTCCGCGCCAGCAAGCGCAGATCCGGGAAGAGCTAGTACCCCCAGTAATTTTTTGACTGAGTTTTTTGCGGCTTGTTGTCTCCTATTTTTCTGAGTCGATCGACTCCTGGTGCCGTAGGGATGCCCGGGTTTAGGAACTGTGGAGACTTGTCACTGCATGATGTCGGTAACAGGCCCACACTGAATGTGTCTCTACTGCCTGGGGCACGACGACGACTTTAAGTCGTGCCCCGACTGCTGGGCCAAGGCGCCGAAAACTTTGCAGGAGAGGTCCCGAAAGTTGCTGAAAGTCCGGATGTCGGCTCCGCGCCGTTCAAGGTCCAGGTCCCATGGGAGGTTGAAGGACCGGTCGCGGAGTCATCACCATCATTCTTCTGGATCTAAGTCTTTGCACTCCGGGTCAGGTAAGTCGAAGCATTCCAAAAAGAAGTTGAAGAAGCGTCGTCGCTCTTCGGCTTCCCCTCGCCCGTCATGGCTGAGGGTGCGGCCACCCCCGCAGCGCCGGCGGAGCCTGTGACGTCGCCGCCGGCCTACCCGCCCTTCCCGAGTCCAACGGCGACGCCTGCCCAGGTGCAAGAGTTTCTTGCTGCCATGGCCCAACTCTTTGGGCCATCTGGCCCCGCCGGTGGGCCTCTGGGCCCCGCGGGCCCGACTGGGGGTCCTATTTCATCGCCGCGGGCTCCGGCCCCAGTGTCACCGACGGCTCCGGTGCCTCAGGCCCCCATGGGATCCAGGATCGTACCCCGGTCGACGCCGGTTGACCTTGTTACGCCTCCACCGACGTCGACTCCAACGGCACCGCTTCCGACATCGCCCGCTCCTTGGGACGGCGTCGTCTCCGGTTTCAGCCCTGAACCAGACATGGAGCCGGATCGGCGTCAATGGGATTTATTCCCTATGTCCGTCCTCTGTATTTTCAGCCTGTTCCACAGACTTCGGAGGAAGGGGAGGGCTGGGAGGGGTCTGAGGACCCTCTCCCACAGGATTGTGCTTATGATCCGGACTGGGCAGAGTATTTGGGGGAAGCCAGTGGTCTTGACACTTCGCCGGACCCTGGCAGGCTGTCTCCTCCTACCTTGGCTACGGAGGAGGGAGCATTACGCAGTGGTGTTGCATAGGGCGGCCGAGGCCCTCCACCTCGAGCTCCCTACAGGGGCCATCAGGAAGAACATCCTGACAGAAGTGCTCCAACCGGCGGCAACCTCTTTGGAGCCCTTGCTGCCCTTCAAAGACGCACTTTCGAACGTTCTTTTGGGATCCTGGTCCAGGCCCAACACAGGGGCTCCTGTGGATAGGAACATGGCCCAACACCATCATCCGGCTCTAGGCGACCCCCTCTTCCTCTCTAAACACCCTACTCCTGAGAGCTTGGTTGTCCAGGCCTCTCCGTCCCAAAGTGCGTTCCCTTCTGCACCTCCGGATAGGGAATCCAAGAAGCTGGAGCAGCTTGGCAAGAAGTGGTTTTCATCTGCCTGCTTAGGGCTGCGGTCGGTGAACACCGTATGCCTCGTGGGCCGTTATTCCCACTCTCTGTGGGATACGGTTGCGCAGGTGCTGCCTAGCTGTCCGATGGAGGTCCAGGCAGTCCTCACCCAAGCTGTTGCTGCTGGGAGAGAGGCACCTAAGTTCACCATTCGTTGTGGGCTTGACACCGCCGACTCGCTGGGCAGGACGATTTCCACGACGGTGCCGCTTAGGTGCTACGCCTGGTTGAGAACAACTGGCTTTTCAGGGGATGTCCAGAATACCCTGATGGACATACCCTTCGATGGCATTCGCCTTTTTGGCCAAGTCCTTGGGCCTGTCGGCCACTCGGCCTCCTCCGCCTTCTGCCTTTTGCTCCTTTCGTGGCCATGGAAGGGGCGCCCCACTACATTCGCAGAGCAACAGGCTGGCACAGCAACAACCTCAGTGTGGCCGCAGACGTGGGAACCGTTGAGGCGGTTCAGGGGGCCAGTGGGTGGGTAAGTCCACCTCCACCCTCGTGGCATCCACTGCTAAGCCTTCCTAGTCTGTCCTTTCAGGTCCATCAAATGCCAGTGGGAGGACAGATTTGCCATCATCTCCCCAACTGGCGCACCATCACATCGGACCAGTGGGTGCTGCAAATTGTCCGAAGGAGCTACTCCCTCCCCTTCGAGACTACCCCTCCAGCCATGCCACCTCAGTACCACCGCATGTCGGGGGATCACTTGGCACTTCTCCAGCAGGAAGTTGCGGCCTTCTTTGGCAAGGGGGCCTTCGAGCGAGTTCCGACGCCCGAAGTAGGTCGTGGCTGTTATCCCCACTACTTCGTGGTTCCAAAGAAGGACAAGGGCCTGTGTCCTATCTTAGACCTTCGGAGCATCAACGGCTTCCTCCGGAAGGAGAAGTTCAAGATGCTCACATTGGCTCAGGTCTTGTCTGCCCAAGACCCGCAAGACTGGATGGTAGTGTTGGACTTGCAGGATGCCTACTTTCATATTCCAGTCCTGCCGGCCCACAGGCGTTACCTCCGGTTCACGGTTGGCCACGAGCACTTTCAGTTCACCGTGCTCCCTTTTGGCCTTACCAGTGCCCCTCAGGTGTTCACGAAAGTGATGGTGGTGTTCGTAGCTCATATGCGCAGATCAGGGGTTTCAGCCTTCCCCTATCTCGATGACTGGCTGTTGAAGGCGGGATCGCCCCAGGCAGTCATCTCCCACCTCCAGACTACGGCCGACCTCCTGCATTTGCTAGGGTTCTCCATCAACGTGCCGAAGTCACACCTGGTGCCCTCTCAGAAGCTCCTTTTCATCTGAGTGGTTTTGGACACGGTGCAGTTTTGGGTTTATCCTCCCGAACAGCGAGTCCGGGACATTCGGGCTATGATTCCGATCTTTCAGCACTTGTCCTGGGTTTCGGTGAGGATGACCCTGAGACTGCTGGGCCTCATGTCCTCCTGCATCCTGCTGATCTGCAGTGGGACCTGAAGTTCCAGTGGGCGCAGCATCAGGGGGACCTGTCCGGACACGTCCAGATCTCGGAGAGCACTGCACAGCAATTGCAGTGGTGACTCATGAACCAACATTGGGTCAGCGACAGATCCCTCTTCCTTCCCCAACCGGAGCACACGGTGGTGACGGATGCGTTCCTCCTGGGATGGGGTGGCCACATAGGAGAGGCAGAGATCAGAGGCCTCTGGCAGAGTCCAGGCACCATATCAACCTTCTGGAGCTTCGGGATGATCCATCTTGCACTGAAGGCATTCCTTCCCTCTGTCAAGGGGAGTGCAGTGCAGGTGTTCACCGACAACACCACCGCCATGTGGTATTGCAACAAGCAGGGCAGAGTGGGGTCGTGGACCCTATGTCAGGAGGCTCTGCGCCTTTGGACATGGCTGGAACATCAGGGCATTTCCCTGGTGGTTCAACACCTGGCAGGTTCCCTGAACGCCAGGTTAGACGATCTCAGCCGCAGGTGCATGATGGATCACGAATGGCGGCTGCACTCGGAGGTGGCGCAAGGTCTCTTTCAACAGTGGGGAGAGCCTTGGTTAGATCTATTCGCCACCGAAGAGAACCCGCAATGTCAGCAGTTCTGCGCGTTGGAGTTTCCAAGTCGGCACTCGCTCGGAGACACTTTTCGTCGCAAGTGGAGTTGCGGTCTATTGTACGCCTTTCCGCCTATACCACTCCTGCACAGAGTGCTGAAGAAGATCAGACGCGACCGGGCCCAAGTCATTCTTGTGGCGCTGGACTGGGCTCGAAGAGTTTGGTATCCCGAGCTACTCAGTATGAGCGTGGATCCCCCGATTCATCTGCCTCTTCGGGAGGATCTTCTGTCATAGCAACAGGGGACAGTCCTTCACCCGAACCTGTCCAGTCTCCACCTCCTTGCGTGGAGATCGAGCGGCAGCAGTTGACTCCCTTTGACTTGCCTCGTGAAGTCTGTGATGTCATTCTGGCAGCCAGGCGTCCCTCCACTAAAGTGGTATACGCCTGCAGGTAGAGCAAATTTGTGGCATGGTGCACAGCAAAGGCTGTGGATCCCCTTTCTGCCCCTCTTTCCGAGGTCCTTTTGTTACTTCTTTCTTTGGCCCGGCAGGGCTTTGCTCTGGGAACTATTAAAGGCTATCTTTCTGCCATTTCGGCCTTTCTCAGATTCCCTGATCAGCCCTCGCTTTTCAAGTCCCCTGTTGTAAATAGATTTCTCAAAGGCATTACACAACTTTTCCCTCCTATTCTGTTTGTGATGCCTGTGGGACTTGAATCTAATTCTAACCTATCTGATGTGTGCTCCTTTCGAGCCTATTCACAACTGTCCTCTTCGTATTTTGACTCTGAAGACTGCCTTCCTGGTTGCCATCACCTCCGCTAGGCGAGTGAGTGAGCTCCAGACTCTTTCTTTTAAACCTCTATTCCTTTCCATTCATCCGGACAAGGTGGTGCTCAGGCCCCGGCCTTCCTTTTTGCCAAAAGTTGTCACGGCCTTTCATATTGGGCAAACTGTTACTTTGCCCACTTTCTTCCCGTCTCCACATCATTCCAGAGAGGAAGAAAGGCTCCACCGTCTGGACCCAAAACATGCGCTTCCATTTTACCTCCACCGCATACAACAGTTCCGGGTGGATGACCAACTCTTTGTTGGCTTCGTTGGCACCAAGAAAGGTCAGGCGGTGCACAAGAGGACTATCTCCCACTGGGTTGTCTTGTGCATTAAGGCCTGTTACTCTTTGGCTAAAAAGTAGCCTCCAGTGGGGCTGTGTGCTCATTCCACTCGAGCGACTGCAGCCACTACTGCATTAGGATGGGGTGTTCCCCTGCAGGACAGCTATCAGGCAGCTACGTGGGCCTCGCTGCACACGTTTACAAAACATTATTGCCTGGACAGCCAAGTCCGGAGAGACGGCTATTTTGGCCGTTCTATTCTCCAGGACTTTCTGGTGTGATCTTGGTTCGCAGACCCACCATCGGGGTTGGTATTGCTGGGGTATCTATTCTAAGGTAAGGAATCTATCACTACGTGTTTCTATCAGATGAACAAGTTACTTACCTTCGGTAACGATGTATCTGTAAGAAACATTAGTAGTGATAGATTCCTTAACGCCTCACCCATCCTCCCCGTTCATGCGTACTGATTTCTAGGGTTAAGGTCATCCCTTTGAGGGCCCTAGTTTCAAGGCACCAGTGGTCAGTATCTTGCATGGCTCTGCGTTCCTTGCGCGGTAAGTCGTGTACAGAACTGACGTCAGCGCGCGTCGGCGGTGTCTAAGTACTGCCTGCGACGTCATCCCGGCGATCACGACGCCGACGACGGACGGGGAGCCGCACAACGCCACCTACTGACATGCAGGGGTACTGCTGACGAAAACTTTCTGGATCCAGCCTGTGGGTAATTCTAAGGTAAGGAATCTATCAGATTCACTACTAATGCTCTTACAGATACATCGTTACCGAAGGTAAGTAACTTGTTCTTCAGGGACGAGAAAAGAATGGACAATTTTTTACTACCTCACGTCAGGTATTTGAAGCTGCTAAAATTTGAGAGGAAAAGAACTCTATCTGCTCTTTACGGAAATATTTGCAAAAAATGTTCAGATCTTCTTTGTATTGATCTTAGCTTGCACAATAGGATTTTCTCCAAAGTCGCTCTAGATTTTTACAATGGCTCTTCTCTTCCCTTAATATATGAAGAGAACCACTGGGCTGAGGGCTTGGACCTTTTTGTTACCTGAAGTTTTAATGAAGCCACTGAATGAAGGGTATTATTAATACATTTGTTAAACCTGGTCTCATCTGTTTTAAGGACTCCTGAAGGTATAGAAGATCGTATCTTTAGGGAGAGGGGTAATATCTCGCAGGAAAGGACTGGATCAAAGAAGAAGAACGAGGAGGCAATGCCACAATTATTTACTGGTAATCTTCATCACTTCATCTTCTCCGGTACAGTCCCATTTTTCCCACTTTCCATATATATATAACATTAAAACAGGCAGAGTTTTATCTTGGAGCCCACTGGAGGGCTATAAATGTATCCCGAATCTACATGCAGGAATTGAACCCTTTCACTAAATTTCCCAGCATACATTGTTGGAACTCGATAATGGGGGCACACCTGAGGCCAATTAAAATTGAAATAAGAAGCGAAGGAAATGTGGCTGCTATGAACTGTTTTCCTGACATGTGGCCTCTGATGAGAAGCGAGAATGCTTCGAAACGCGTAAGGCCAAGGGATTGAGTATCGGGATGAGAAGCTACATGTTTTAAATGTTTACATGTTTTGGAAACTTCCCTGTGAGCGGAGTGCGGCCTCACATCTGAGCATCTTTGGGGAAATATATATCTGGGTAGTGAAGGCCATGTTGGGGAAATGTTACAGGCCAGCTAGTTAGGGAACAGATTCTACTGGAAGGAGATGAAGTCTTGCAGGTAAGGACTGGATCATGGAAGATTGACGGAGAGGTAATTTGCCTTTCTTGCTTCCAAATGTAGACAAACCCGCTGCATACTTTTGCCCACAGGATAGGATGCCTGGCGTAGATCTGAGATGCCAGTCACCTCCTAATCTGCATTAGAGTGAGTTATTGCTTTTGTAATGTTCTGTTTTTCATGTAAAATGTGTATGTGCAGTGCAGGTGCGTTTACTGTGGTTCACACACATCTAGAGTATGCGGCATATATGGTGCTCGTAAGCATGCTGGGTGGCTGAGCACACTAAATATTGAACGGGTGATTTCTTTTTTTCATTTGGCCTGGCACTGTCTATTTTTTCAACCATTAGTAACATCACTGACTATCAAATGGACACGTCCCCTCTTGTAGCACAGGTAGAGTATGTGGGTGAGATCCCCACTGCGCAGCAGAAAGCCAATTGCAATTTGTTGCTCCTCGCCATTGGTAGAAATGCAATGGCATGGACACGCGGGCCTCCACCTAGGATCACAAAATGGCGGACTGACACAGCCTACCGTGATGACGTTACTGACACGTTCGCGTCCATGTCTACGTTGCCTATAGAAAATGGACCAAAACAGATGGGGGTCCTTTGATGTTGTATCTTCCCAGTAGATACTGTGCCTTTCCTGAGATTCCTAACCCTAATTTTAAAGATGACCAAAATAATATACAGTCATTATTCTTGATAAGCACGTAGTCAAATGCTGCAAATATGTGATTGCAAAATGTTTGCCTAACCTCCAAACCTAATCTATGGATGCAGTCTTATTCCTGGAGGGGTGACCGCAACATGCTTTCCTAACCTTTCAAGGTGGAATGATAAATATTTTTTATGTTGCTGCTTGTATATTGTGTAAATCGCTTTTCCATAAAGTATGACTCTATATTGCTGTATATATAAAATTTATTTTGACATCACCCTTGATACAATTTGTCCTCAAATGGTAGGACTCACAGTTCTATCTAAACCTACATAAATACAATATTAACATGTTTAGTGGTATGATGTCTCATCTTTGGTAGGATGATGTCCCATGTTTGGTGGAATGATGTCCCATGTTTGGTGGAATGATGTCTCATGTTTGGTGGGATGACGTCTCAAGTTTGGTGGGATGACGTCTCATGTTTGGTGGGATGACGTCTCATGTTTGGGGGGGATGATGTCCCAAGTTTAATGGGATGATGTCTCATCTTTGGTAGGATGTTGTCCCATGTTTGGTGGCATGATGTCTCATGATTAGATGGATGCAGTTTCATGTATGGAGCGCTACACTCTCTTGGTTGAATGGATGCAGTCTTGTGTTTTGCAGCATGCTTCCTCATGTGTGGAGAAATGCCGTCTGATTTTTGGAGGGATTCTGTCTCATGTTCGGAGGTACGCCATCTCTTGTTTGTAGCAGTGCAGACTATTTCTTGAGGAAATGCAGTCTCTCGCTTGCGTCAGAGCAACCTCGTGTTTGGAGGAATGCAATGTCATGCTTAGAGGGGGTGTAGTCTAATTCCTGGATTGATGTAGTCTCATGCATGAAGGGTTGCAGTCTCATGTTTGAAGGTGTGCTGTCTCGTGCTTGGAAGAATTTGTACCATGTTCTGAGGAACACTGTTATATTTGGAGTGATGCAGTCTCATGTTTTGGAGACGTGTTGTCTATTGCTTTAGACGGCGCAGTCTTATACTTGAATCAATGCAGTCTCATATTTGGAGGGATGGTGCAATCCCAATGTTTGGAGGGTGTACAGTCTCATGTTTGAAGACATGCAGTCTCATGTTTGAAGACATGCAGTTTCATGTTTGAAGATACGTAGTCTCTAGTTTGAAGGCATGCAGCCTCACGTTCGAAGACATGCAGTCTCACGTTTGAAGACATGCAGTCTCACATTTGAAGGCATGCTGCCACATGTTGAAGGCATGCTGCCACCTGTTTGAAAGTCTAATCTTTGAAAACATGTAGTCTCATGTTTGAAGACATGCAGTCTCATGTTTGAAGGCTTGCTGCCTCATGTTTGAAGACATGCAGACTCATGTTTGGAGGCATGCAGAGTCATGTGTGAAGGAATGCAGTCTCATGTGTGAAGGCATGGAGTCTCATGTATGAAGGCATACAGCCTCATGTTTGAAGGCATGCAGTGAGGAACAGTTGTAGGGGTGGGATGTACACCATATTTTCATATCTCATGCAACTTATCAAGTTCCTCTTTGAGTGCGTGCATTGGTATGATGCCTTGCCCATATGGCACCTGTAATAATAACAACATAGTGGATCGGGGCGTACTCTCACCCCAAAGCTAATCGCACAGCAAAAATGCACCTTTGTGGCATTTATTCCAATCTTTACTCCAATTTGTATCCATTTTAGTCAAGTACTTCATCCTTTTAAGCCTCTGTTTGTGTTCCACTTATATTCGCCTCCACACGTGGGATGTTGTGCCATTTACCAAAATTCTAATGTTCAAACTGTGCCCATCCGGACCTCTTGTTTAAACACGACAAATGCACTTGTTCGTCCAAAGCAGTGTTTATTTAAAACCCAGTGCATTTCGGGCTACAAGCGCCCTTCGTCAGGCAACACTGCCGAAAACATTCAAACTAATCCGTCACCATCTCTGTTCTAATTGATGTTTGAAGGCATGCTGCCTTATGTTTGAAGGCATGCAGTCTCATGTGTGAAGGCATGCAGTCTCATGTTTGAAGGCTTGCTGCCTCATGTTTGAAGACATACAGTCTCATGTTTGAAGGCAGCCTCATGTTTGGAGGCATGCAGTCTCATGTGTGAAGGCATGTGGTCTCATGGGTGAAGGCAGGCAGTCTCATGTGTGAAGGCAGGCAGTCTCATGTTTGAAGGCATGCTGTCTCCTGTTTAAAGGGATGCAGTCTCGAGTTTGAAGGCATGCAGTGTCCAGTTTGAAGGTATGCAGTCACATGTTTGGTGGGATGCAGTCTCATGTTTGAAGACTTGTAGCCTCCTGTTTGAAGGCATGCTGCCTCATGTTGGATGAAATGGAGACAGTCTCTTGCTAGGATGTGCAGTCCATTGTTTGGAGGGAAGCAGTCTCTTGTTTGCAGAGAAGCAGTCTGTTGACTGGGGGCAGACAGGCCTGTATTTAGTCGGGAGGGCAACCAGGGGCCTGCCATGTGCAGGCTATAGGGATGGCCATGGGGCACGTGGACGGCCCCTCCCCCTTGATCATTACAGGCAGCAAAGATGGCGGATTGTGTTCTTTCATCAGTTGTTCATTAATGGATTAAAAATATAATGAGGCAAAACAGTGTTTAAAAAGGACAATAACAATAAACAAATGTTCAGTCGTTTCATATTGATTTCATAGTGGAGGAAACCAAGATTGAGACTAGAGCAGAGGCCAAAAATGTTCACTGGGCCTGCACGTTGGTGCTTCCCTCCACACCACACAGCTAATCCCTCAAAAAATAGGGGCACAGATACACCCTAACACGCAGCCATACAGTCAAACACATACACACACACAGGACTTTAAGTGAGATGAAAAAAGGGGGTGTCTCTCAAAGGGGCGTGGCCATTGTAATTATGGGCGTGGCTGAAAACACCTGAGCTAAAAAATCTGTGCTCAGCTTAGTGTGCCGCCCGTCTGGTATTTTGCTGTTTCTGTCATTTCATCCAGATAAACAATACAACAGGTAACATTATAACTACAACAAGCCAGGATTATTGGCTTTATAAATGGTTGTTAGTTGCATAAGATAAATAAGGAACAACTACGGCTTTGTTGCATATAACATTGAAAATGCTTCCGTTCTGAAATGATGAGACTGTGAAAGAACTACAACGAGTCTCTTAGAAGTTACATCAAAGGCAGGGAAGGGTGGTGCTGCTGCAGAGGTAAGATTTATGTATTTTTACCTTGAGGGTGAGGGCAGAAACGGGGAGCCCGATAGGGAGCTGTCTTAGCACCTGCTTTTAAGAACTGCCAGTGCTCAGCACCGGCAGGATCCGGCTCACTTTAAGCCCTGCCCGCACACACACGTGAATGACCAGCACACGCGCAGACACGCACAAATACAGACACACCCAAACACACAAGCATACTATCTCCAGTGGTCGAAGTGGGGGAAAAAAAGTAGGGGAACTGTGGGCAGAGAATCAGAGGGCGGGAATAACCCAAGGATTAGATCTCTGGGCAGAGCCAGGGTTGTGGCCAGAATGCACAAACATCCCAATTTTTAGTATTTGTTTGGCATTTCACTGCCCAGTTTAATCAATTAATGGATACACTTGATTATTTAAGGTTATAATGAGTTATTGACATTAAAATACATTCACAAAGTGGTATATGCTTCTAATCACAGAATGTCCCAAATACGATAAAATGTGGAAGCACAAGCCATTTGTCTCCGAGCCATGGAGTTTCTGTCATCAGCACTATTCCCCTTTTTCAACAACAGCAGTTCAAACATGCATGGCAAAATAATCTAGTTTGCAAATATTTTCTATATAATTATGGCTCTGCCATATTTGCCTCATTTTACAAGATCTGCTACATGATCTGACCATTTAAACTAATAAATTGTTTGTAGCTCAAACGTATCAAAAGTTAACAAAAAATGTGACTTGTGTTGCTGCGTAGTGGATGGCCTATTGGGGGGACCTCTACTTCCAGGGCAAATTGCCAACCTCACAACAGCTCTTCGCCGCGCTACCCCCCTCCCCCATGGACCTTTTTTTTTATATATCCGTTTGCGACAGGGACTCAAGGAACATACTCCTTCCTTCCCCCGTGAGCCACCAGAAGTCGCCACGCTTCGCCTTATATTGGCTTCAGATGCAGCACCTCATCTAGTTTCATCCCTCTATCACTCTCTGTACACCACTCAGTGCACTTCACAAAACACCTCCAAGGATAAATGGTCTGTAGAATTGGAGCAGGCTATAACTGAGGAGCAGTGGACCTATTGCTGCGGGCAACCGGAGCACAGCACATCCAGTAGCCGCCTCCGGATCCTCTATTATAAATACCTACACCGTACATATTATACACCAGCTAAACTCTATCGCTTTCAACTGCGTGATGATGATAAGTGTGATCGATGTGGGGCTACAGGGGCTGACTTCCTTCACCTGGCATGGGACTGCGCTGCTGTACAGGGGTATTGGTTCCAGGTCTTGGAAGCCCTGGAACAGATGACATTGCTACACCTCCCATATACTCCCCTTTTCACTCTCCTTGGTTACACCGCAATCATAGCAGTGACATACAGAAAATTCGTTTCATTCAGCCTCCTCCTCGCCAAACGGCGTATTGCATGCCGATGGAGCCGGGGTCGGGCACCTAAATTTAAGGAATGGATAAGAGATATGGTATTCTGGCAGGACCAAATGTGCGCGTTTGCTGAACTACTCCCACTGTCCTCCCGCCCCCGAGACAATTGGGGACCCCTCACAACATATCTGCTCACACATCCTGCTGTTATTTTTATGACACACAGCCTGACACTGTGGCAACCACATGAGCCCCCCCAGATCCTTGACAGGTTGATACGCGATCCCCAACCCCCCCACCTCCCCTCCTGAACTCGTCCTATGACTGAATGCTGCTATTATGTGTATTATTTGGTTTCTCTCATTATGTTGCCTCTAATGCCCTACTGTATGGATCATTCGCTCACCGTATTTCCCTGGCCCTCAGCTCAACTTTGCTGGTTTACTGTACCTGTTTCATCTGTACACCTGCAGTAATACCCTGTCTGTACTTTTGTCTGCCTGCTTTGTATTTTTTTGAAAAAGTATAAATAAAATGTATAAAAAACAAAACAACAACTATTTCAAAGCCTGTTTTTGAAACGAACAGACATTAAACCAGGGGTCTCCAACCTTTTCTGTAGTGAGAGCTACTTCTGATCAGTGAAAATCGTCGTGAGCTACTAAAAGGCCAAGCAACTCGCACATTTTTTTGAGAGACGTCCCACGCCCAGTTTAATTGATTTTAAGCCTTTCTTTGGAGCCCTTACTGTCGTTTGAACAAAAGGTGCCGCACTCCCTCTTTTGAAGTGACAGACAGCCGCAGGTTGTGCTACCTGAAGCAAAAGCTTGTCTTGCTTGGAAGCGTTCCTGGAAAGTATAACGAACTACTGCGGGATACAAGCCTATGACCTCCTTTTGTGATCATCGATCAACTTGTTCACAAACTGCAAAAGTTAAACCTCAACATATATTCCTTACCAAATGTGATTTATTAAAGTCTAACTTAGATGTGGTCATTAGTTTTTAAAAAAAGAGACTCATTTTAGTAAGAAGAACCTCAATTATTTCCCCTTCACCACATACTCTTTTTTTGTAAAGTTTTAAATGTTATACTTTGCATTGCATTGGTATGGTTTGTTTGGCCTCATCAGAACAATATAAAATCACAAATATAAATTAAATAAATACCATCACCTCCACGAAGTCGATGTTCCCCGTTATGAACATCGTTTGTAAAGTTGATTTTCTCCTCATAAGGCGCATTCATATTGCCCAGCCCCAGTCCCTTTGGTGATCAGGTGAGAATCATGGGGAGAGGGAAGATGGGACAAGTCATTTTGAAGAATGTGTGGCGAGAGGACATGTTTGAAGGTGCACGGTGATACAGCAGGCCTTAAGCCAGCCTTAAGATGGAGAGAGTGTCTTCTGGTGAAAAAGTGCCAGGAGGGCAGCGACCTTTAACCTTGAGGAGGTACAGAGGGGTTTGTAGGCGGTGATCTGGGTTAATGGTCACTGGTGGGCACCAGCAAGAAAGAGGCAGATGAATTTGGCATGATATGGGTAAAACGAGGCTGCACCTGGGTGGCAGCTGCTATCCTTTGTTACCCCTAGTAGAGCCCTCGCTGGGTTACGACAACAGAAACCGTTCCTAACAGGTGCTTGAAGAACCCTCTTAAGCTCTGTAGCTTGCATCCCGTACCCTTCCCTTTACACATCCTGAATGAGATGCTGATTATAGACCAAGGGTCAGCACTGTTACTTGAACTAACTCGTGAACTACTGTCCATGAGACTATGAGTGGACCTGCACACCATGCACCAATCAGGGACTCCGTACAACACTGCACACCTCAATGAGATGTTGCTAGTAGCACTTTAAAGCACAGCAGAAAAGATGCACTTACCATTACCATCCATACACCTCCTGTCCCCCTGCAGTATTTTATCAAGGCTTTGCACCTGAGTTCAGGGAGCACCTTACAATTATGAGCTAACAAAGCTTTTCTTTTGCGACCTTTGTACAATCATATGGACCGCTTTACAAATGTAACTACATTATTTTTTTACTTTGGCGTTTTAGTAACATCGCACATGCAACTTTTCAGAGAAAACTATGTAGTTTATGAAGTGAAACTTATCCTGCAAGTCGGGGGAAAAAACTTCGCTCAAGAAGAGAGAAGTGGGAAAACTTGCAACCGCCCAAAGTGCAGAAAGCTGGACGTGCGCAGAATTTCGCTAGTGGGAAAAATTGCATAAATATATAAGGCTGCAGGTGGGCCGATGGATGTGCAGATTTACATAGTGTGGGTAATGTTTCATGCAATTTCCATAAAAATGATTCTTTTGATCGAAACAGAATATCACATATTAGAAATGGGACAGCATCACAGAGTAATGTTAGTGAGCTGCTGCTGTGTTAAATATTGAAAACACACATCACTATCCCTGAATATTGGATATGGTCACTCAGCCGATATGCGACTGAACCAAACATGCACTGTGGCGCCGTGTGAGTAACACTAAAATCAGGATTCACTTCACTTACGCACGCCCCACAATGAGAACCACGTGAGGGCAAAATCGCTGACCCTGCGACTGCAGCTGGCTTCCCCTCGGACACGTGGTGGACAGAGCCCCACATGGTCAAGCACCGCGTGTCATCACATCCGTGGAACAGAGCGCGGGATTCTATGGGAGGGGGTCCTTTGTTAGGCCGCATCATCCCATTGCGAATCTCCAGAGACACCGGCTAAACTGGGAAAAGGAACAACAAACACCACTTTACACTCGAGGGCATCACATCCAGTGCTGCCTGCCCAGCGCTCCGTCATGTGTTTCCCGTCACCCGGGAGGATTTTCTTTTTACGAACAATACTATGCATGCACGGATTTCGGGTCCATAATTACTATGTTAAGAGCAAAACTACTAGTAACACAAGATGGTGTGATCTAAAGACCCGAGGGTGACTGCGGCATGGAGTAAATCGGTAGTTTCGCGGTTTAGAAAGCTACAAACACATATATAATTTGGATGACCATGCCTGTGCTCTGTCAGTAACCTGGCCACAGAGCGTATGAAAGAGTTGAAACTGGATCATAAATTCACAGCTGTTCTCAAGAGTGGAACAATTACATTCTTTTTAGGAGTGAAGACTGGAAGAGCTTTCTATCTTGTGCCTTAGGTAAAGGAAACTGAAACTTGGTAACACAAGGGATCTCCTGATTTATAACGCAGAGCTGGAATGCGGGAAGAAAAACATTAACAGTCTTTCAAGAGCTTGTGGCATACCAGCGGCTAAGTATAGAAGGCACACATCGCAGCTCCATTCTAGAGAACAGAACAGTGCATTATGGTGTTTACTGGCCAGGCCAGCGCTTACCGTTTAATCTGCTTCTGATGAAATATGTTCCAAATCCAGACAGAAAAAAGGAAGGTGGTGCGGGTTCGTAGCAGTTCAATACTGCTTGCGCCACCTGCATGCTAGCATGCTTTACAGGACCTGCTCCTCCGATCCGACCCGCCTGGCGCTTGCTCCGGCACACGTGTTGCACAATCAAGACTGCGGTGCCAGGCTGTGAAAGGCAGGTGGCGAGGTAACCAGTTTAGGAACAGCGTCATCATCTTTGCCCTGCCCCGCCCCAGCTGAGCTCAGTTAGGCCAATCTGAGCAGCTGGCTTTGGGGATGGCAGGCAGTGGCTATGGAAAAAGGCCTAAGAACAATAAATGACAATAACGGGCTACAAAATTGAGATGAGAGGCGCGAGCTACTCATGGGGGTTCGGCGAGCTACCGGTACCGGTATTTATGCAATTTTTCCCACTAGCGAAATTCTGCGCAGGTCAAGCTTTCTGCACTTTGGGGCGGTTGCAAGTTTTCCCACTTCTCTCTTCTTGAGCGAAGTTATTTCCCCCGACTTGCAGGATAAGTTTCACTTCATAAACTACATAGTTTTCTCTGAAAAGTTGCATGTGCGATGTTACTAAAACGCCAAAGTAAAAAAATAATGTAGTTACATTTGTAAAGCGGTCCATATGATTGTACAAAGGTCGCAAAAGAAAAGCTTTGTTAGCTCATAATTGTAAGGTGCTCCCTGAACTCAGGTGCAAAGCCTTGATAAAATACTGCAGGGGGACAGGAGGTGTATGGATGGTAATTGTAAGTGCATCTTTTCTGCTGTGCTTTAAAGTGCTACTAGCAACATCTCATTGAGGTGTGCAGTGTTGTACGGAGTCCCTGATTGGTGCATGGTGTGCAGGTCCACTCATAGTCTCATGGACAGTAGTTCACGAGTTAGTTCAAGTAACAGTGCTGACCCCTGGTCTATAATCAGCATCTCATTCAGGATGTGTAAAGGGAAGGGTACGGGATGCAAGCTACAGAGCTTAAGAGGGTTCTTCAAGCACCTGTTAGGAACGGTTCCTGTTGTCGTAACCCAGCGAGGGCTCTACTAGGGGTAACAAAGCATAGCAGCTGCCACCCAGGTGCAGCCTCGCTTTACCCATATCATGCCAAATTCATCTGCCTCTTTCTTGCTGGTGCCCACCAGTGACCATTAACCCAGATCAACGCCTACAAACCCCTCTGTACCTCCTCAAGGTTAAAGGTCGCTGCCCTCCTGGCACTTTTTCACCAGAAGACACTCTCTCCATCTTAAGGCTGGCTTAAGGCCTGCTGTATCACCATGCACCTTCAAACATGTCTTCTCGCCACACATTCTTCAGAATGACTTGTCCCATCTTCCCTCTCCCCACGATTCTCACCTGATCACCAAAGGGACTGGGGCTGGGCAATATCAATGCACCTTATGAGGAGAAAATCAACTTTACAAACCATGTTCATAATGGGGAACATCGACTTCGTGGAGGTGTCGTTATTTATTTAATTTATATTTGTGATTTTATATTGTTCTGATGAGGCCAAACAAACCATACCAATGCAATGCAAAGTATAAAATTTAAAACTTTACAAAAAAGAGGGTATGTGGTGAAGGGGAAATAATTGAGGTTCTTCTTACTAAAATTAGTCTCTTTTTTTTAAAACTAATGACCACCTCTAAGTTAGACTTTAATAAATCACATTTGGTAAGGAATATATGTTGAGGTTTAACTTTTGCACTTTGTGAACAAGTTGATCGATGATCACAAAAGGAGGTTTATAGGCTTGTATCCCGCAGTAGTTCGTTATACTTTCCAGGAACGCTTCCAAGCAAGGCAAGCTTTTGCTTCAGGTAGCACAACCTGCGGCTGTCTGTCACTTCAAAAGAGGGAGTGCGGCACCTTTTGTTCAAACGACAGTAAGGGCTCCAAAGAAAGGCTTAAAATCAATTAAACTGGGCGTGGGGCGTCTCTAAAAAAAAAGCGCGAGTTGCTTGGCCTTTTAGTAGCTCACGACGATTTTCACTGATCAGAAGTAGCTCTCACTACAGAAAAGGTTGGAGACCCCTGGCCCAGTACATATACTTAAGATCACTTCCCTGTTTACTTGCACCATCTAGTAAATGAACTAGACAACACAGGGGCATAGCTGCTCATGCAGATAGGCCCTAACATGTAATATAATGCACCCTGCCTTAGGACTACAAGGCCTGCTGTACGGGTGACTTGCATATATTACATACAGTGATTTTGGCATGGCACACAGTGAGTGTGCCATGTGAGTTTTCACTCATGGTTTGCACCATGACACTCAGTCGGCAATGGCAGCCCAAATGCAATTTGTAGGAGGGTCCCTTAGGGTGGCATAATACATGCTGCAGGCCTGAAGGACCCTCTTTAGTTCCCAGGCCCTAGGAACCATGGGCACCACTTACTAGGGACTTACAGGGGTGCTAAAGTGTTTGCCAATTGTGTTACAAGCAGACCATTTTAACTTGTTTTTAGGAAAAGAGCACTGGCACTGGGGCCTGGTTAGCAGGAACCCAGTGCACATCAGTCGAAAGACATCAGTACCAGTGGCAAAAAGGAGGGGTGACCATTACAACAAGCATTGGCATAGCCAATAGGTCTCGCTTTTGGGACCTTAAAAGTATTTAGTTATGCAGCACAATATCCTGTAACTGTTGCATGGCTAAACACTTATAAGGTCCCAAAGGCGAGACCTATTGTCTATGCCAATGCTTGTTTACTTTGAGTGTGTACTTACACAGACCTCGTTCCAGGGTGCCAAGCAGAGCTTCGCTTGGATGACAGCAGTATGTGCCTTCTCAAGCTTGAGACCAGAACAGCACGCGGCCTTTTGGAAGAGGAGAAAGTGTGTAGGGGAAGGACTCAAATACAGATTGGGAAGCAGCAACGAAGAAGACCTTAGAGGTATACAAAAAGTATATTTAAAGCCAGTAGGTCTCGCTTTTGTGACCTACTGGCAGTGCCAATGGCTTTTAGCAAGACTGCCAAACATCTGCGCTGTGGTAACATGATGCCGTGCAGCATGGTAAAAGTTTTTTTGTATTCTTTAATTTATTTTTTATGGAGGTTTTTTCATTTATTTTTAGTTACTGATCCTAGTTGGTTCGGTGAAAAAAACGAAATAAAACGTGCATTTTTTAAAGTGTGCTGGAGGAGTGAGCGGAGACAGCCTGGCGGAAGTTGTGATTAACGTTAGAATGGCGAAGGAACACGGGGATGTTGGGGGGCATGGAAGGAACACTGCAGCAACACGGGAGGGTTGGGACGGCAGAAGCTAAGGCAACGCAGGATTTGGGAAACAAGAGAGAGAGCGCTGGGAATCCATGGCGAGATGCACACAGGTGAGTGAGTGCAAAAGGAAGGGGAGCAGCAGTCGTGCAACAGAGAGTGACACAGAGCAGGGGGGTGGTGAGACATTCAGGCTGGCAAATGGTGAGCACTTTCGCTGCCGCTTTGATGTTCTCAGTGGCCGCGCGGCTCACTGAGAACATCAAAGCGGCCGCGAAATGATCACACAGGCTGCCAAATGGTGCGCGCGCCCGGCGCACATGCACTGTATTTGGAGGCCTGAAAGCACTAGTTTGCACTTCCAAATCCCCCATTTACTATAGCTCTCACCAGAGCAGCACTACAGCGCTGGCTCAGGCGAGACCTAAAAAGCGAAAAGCGCCGACGCACGTTTCGGAAGTACCACTGCTTGTAAATTCCTTCATCAGGGCGCTGTATTCCTGATGTTAATGGGTGGGCATATCATCACCATCCATATTAACAGTATACATTATAAAAGCGCACAGGGCTCTAAAAGGAACCGTCTGTGGGGACAAATGAACAAAATATCACAACCAGATAAAACAAAGCTAAAATAGTCAATAGGAGCAAGCGACTCAAAGATAGATTATAAGAAGGAGGAAACCAGCACCAAAACATAGATTGCCTCAGAAATAACCATACCAGATAGTCCAAACCACCAAGACAGGTATAATTTGATAGTGCTCAAATGAAGTCGTTTAGAATGTGAAGACTTAAACTAAAAAAAAAAAGAATATGCACAGAGAAAAACTCAAACCTATGCGGCAGTGCAAAGCAAATGGCCTGGGAAAAATACAAAGAATTGGTACCCAGGCTAGTTGAACAAATCCAAGGCAGGAAAATAGAGAACCTGAAGACAGAGAAAATGATCAGGCCCAAGAAATTTGAAGATAAAGAATATAAATATGAAAAGACCAATAGGAATAAATCTTACAGAGAAAACCGCTTCAGGGACACGTAGGGAGAAGGAAGAGGGAGTCCAATATTGAACGAATAACTGCATAAAAAGGATGAATAAAAGATAAGGGATGAAATACCATAGAGAAAAAACGCAAAAAAAGGTAAAGACATATAAAGAAAAACAGACTCACTGTGAATAATAAGAAAGTCGGTGTCACATAGACTTCCTGTATAAGCTGCGGGTATTAGGATAAATGTATGATCACTGCAAGCCAAAAAATCACAATCAGAATATATAAGTATAAAGATAACGTGTGCAGTAGTCAGACGACAATCTAAAATAAAAACTGCATAGCCAACTAACTAAAGGATACCCACAGGTTAGTGTAAAAAGAAATCCTCCTCAGCAGCTCGCTTGTCTGGTATTGAATTAGGTTTGAAAAAACCAGACGGAGTTCTCAAGGCTGGAAAGAAGCAAAAAGAAAGTAAAATAAAATTAAGAAAATAATCGGCCTGGGATATGAAAAAGGCATGAAGTCACCACAACCTCGGAAAAGCGTACTTGCCTTCGATGAAGCCACGTTGATTGACAGCTCTCCCACAGGTTCTGTCGGTACCAAAACAAGTAAAAAATGGTGGATCCCTATATATGGAGCTTAATGAAGGCGGAACACAGGAATAAAAAACACCTGGAGTTCCCGAAAGGCGCTAGACTGTAACCAGCCAGAAGACGCTGGAATGTAACCGCTGAGCCGGGGAAGGATTAGACAGTCGGCCATGATGAAAGGAGAAATTACGTAATAAAGAGTATAGACGCGCAAAGAAATATAGCGGCTAATCGTGGACGATTGCTGAATCACTTAGTCACCATACCCAAATTTGTTAAAGGGGAAACATATAAAAAGAAAAGACGATCTAGATAGGTGGTGCCTAATAAATAGATAACTAAGAGAAGAAATGCTGAATCGGGCATTTTGGAGGAACAAAATATCGTCCATGTAGACTGGGGGGAAATTAAAAAATGAATATATCAACAGTGAATGGGTAATAGGAAAGAGAAATATGCCTGCAGCCCCAAGAAAATAAGCCACAAAGTAAGGGCTAAATGAACCAAAGAAAGAGGACTAGGAGGAAAAAAAAGTGTGAAGGAAAAAAAAATAAGTGCGCACAACTTGAGGCGCAAAAGTGAAAGCAGGCTGGCTGGCGAGTGGTGTGCGATGTGCGCGCACCATGACGAGAGAGGAAAGCCATATGGCGCCTCTGCTCGTCATTGTGCGCGTAACTGCACGCCCGTCGCCAGTGCACGCGCCAGTGGCCTGAAGCGCTTCCCTAAAAGTGGATTGCATGGCGGCACGATGCACGTGATTGTGCGCGTGCTCGCCATGCAATCCGCTTTTGGGAGCACTTTTGAGAGCCCCTTACTAGAGTCTCGGTGAGCGATCGCTTACACGATAGCCAGGCAAGACCTAAAAAGGGGCACTTTCCTACAGTCAAAAGTGAAAATCTTCTTACACAACGCCAAACAATTTACAGTGAAAACAATATAAATACGATCTAATGAAACACTTTGCATTATCATCTGTAGTGGCTCAAAGTTCACTTGAAAGGCGTTGAACAATACATTTGTCCATATAATAATAAATATTTTTCAGATCTGATTGAGAATTAGGATTTATATAAAAAATATTTTGTCACTTTTTGAACTATAGAAAACAGTCTGTTGCTGGTTTTTGCATTCTTAACTGAATTCTTTAAAATTCTTTGTAAGGAACAAATTATTATTTTTGCCTTCTTATTGTATGAGGAGGGGAAACACACATTTGGGCGGTGACCCGAAGTGGTTTTGTTGCTTTTCTAGTAGCGTCATTTAAAGCCGATCAACATTACATGAAACATCTAAATTTATTGTACTTTTTCTCCTGCCTTTTTTTTAATTTCAAATAAAAGCAACAAAAATAGCACTATCCAATCATGCACACATTCATTTCCCCAGAGGTTACCAAACAGCACTGTGCTGTTTCCAAGAGCATGAGCTGTGATGAAGTTGGTTTATCATCAGTGTAGGAAAGTGATTATAGCTAGGAGTCCAGTCACCATTTGTGTTATTGGGGTATATGGAATAGGATAGGATATGAGTTTTTAAAGCGCTCGAATGCCGTAGCGTCTAGGCGTTGGTAAGTGTGGAGATGAATCAGTCTTAAGCGAGAACTCCCTTAAAAACAACCAAGTCTTCAGGACCTTCCTGAAGCGTTGATGGTTTGGTGCAGATCTTAGGGAGAGAGGGAGCTCGTTCCAGAGTCTTGCGGCGCAGTTTGAGAAGGCTCTTCCACCCCACCTAACTCTCCTAATCCTGCTCACCTGAAGAAGACTCAGGGTGCTGGATCTTAGGGCACGGCCGGGGATATAGGGAATCAACATTTTCTGAATATCTTTGGCTCCTCCCCCGAAGACGGCTTTATGGACCAGGCATAACGCCTTGAATTCCACACGTTGTTGTACTGGGAGCCAGTGTAAACTTTTAATTCCCGCCGAGATGAATTGATCTCTAGGAATGTCCAAAAGCAGTCTCGTGGCGGCATTCTGCAAAGACTGTAACCTACTCAACTGGGCCTTGTTTATCCCCAACAGTAGGGCGTTACAATAGTTTAGCTTGGACAGCAGAAGCGCCACCACCACTGTCTTACGTAGCTCTGACGTATAAAAGGGAAGATCTTTCTCAAGGTCCTTATTAAGAAAAAGCATGACGAGGCAAGGCTGTTCACCTGGGCCGAGAAATTTAGCTGACAGTCGAACAGCACGCCAAGGTTTCTCACCTTGGACATGGGGCAGGAGTATTCACCAGACTTCAGAGGCCACCAGGAGTCGTTCCACAGGGGTTGCCCCAGGCCAAACTTAATGATCTCTGTTTTGTCTGTATTGATCTTCAGGAAGCTTTGGTTCATCCAGGTCATAATTTCCAGAAGGCACATGTGAAATCTAGCAGCTGTGTCATCTGATTGATTAGCCATCGATATTTTGAGCTGGGAATCGTCCGCGTAGGACACTAGGGCAAAACCATGCTTCCTAATGAGTCTGGCCAGAGGGGTAACATAGATGTTAAACAGTGTGGGCGATAGCGCTGATCCCTGAGGGACCCCACACGGGAGATGGAAAATGGAGTCATTTAGTGATAGTACATCATTTTGCTGTGATAACGGGAATGTTTTTAAGGAATATTTAAGTGCATATCAGGCAAGTTGTGAGCATTTTATTATTTACGAACAATGCATGTTATACCTGCTTTAAAAGGGGGAAAGGTTAGCTAGACCCTGCTCAGATTTGCACTTTTGACGTTTTTCAGCAAGTATACTGAACCACTGTACCTAGTTTTTGTTAATCACAAAAGGAGGAAGCACACTGCCTGACATAAGCTCAGATCCATTGTGGTAAATGTGGTGTAAGATGACATTCAGTTTAGTTGAAAGTCTTAAATATTCACCATTGTCAGTTCAGTCAGTGCTGTGCATCTCTAGACACATGTTTCAGGATTGCTGTCCTTCTGCAGTAGAGCGTAACAAGTGGAATTTCGGGGCGCTGGCTATGCTGCTCAGTCTTACTTTCAGGTTTGTACCACACCCAAAGCACAGGTGCACCCCAAAGATCGTCAGCTCAATAACTAAGCAAGGAGCCAATCACAAAAAGAGGAGGGGGCACACTGCTGGGCATACCAGCACACCATTTGCCCAGTTGCATTGTGGTAAATGCAGTACATGATACCATTCACTTAAGTTGAAAATCTTTAGTATTCACCATTGTTGGTGCAGCCGGTGCTGTGTATCTTTTCGGGAAGAAAATTCTTCTAACTACTTCTGCTGTCACACCAGTAAGAAGAATCATCAACAATTCCTTAACTACAGGAATATTTCCAGAAATCATACATAAGCCCCTTACTAAAGAAAACAAACCTGGACCCGCTTAACCCCGACAACCACAGACTAATTACAAATGGACCTTTCCTGGGCAAACTGATACGAAGAGCAACATTCGCCCCGATGTCACAATTCATTGAAGAGAATTCCATACTTTCGATTTCCAAACAGGAATCCCTCCAGGAAGAGGCACAGAATCAGCCCCATTGCCATCTGGGATGACCATATGAACACAGTTGGCCAGAAGGAGCTTGCTGCACTGTTTCTCTTGGACCTCTCAGCTGCCTTTGACACAGTTAACCACGACACTCTAATACAAAGACTCTACGAAGCTGGCATAGAAGGGACTGCTCTCAACTGGATCACATCCTTCCTTCAAAACAGAACTAATGACATCCATACGTCCCCCACCCTTTCTCATCCAAACCATACTTGACAAAAGCAGGGGCCCCTCAAGGCTCTATCATCCTGCTCATGCTTTTCAACATCTACATGAAGTAATTACTGGCACGGATCAATCAATTTCACCTCATGTGCTGCACTATGCAGATGACACACAAATACTTCATAAACTGGAAAGCCCTGAAGACATTGGAAACTCACAAGTTTTCAGTTGCCTCAGAGCCGTTGATCAGTGGATGACAAAGAGCCATCTCACATTGAATGCTTTCGAAACTGAAATACTCACATGTGGCGAATGGAAAAATGAAGACCCACTCTGCAACTGGCCTGGTGATCTGGCACAATCTTCTAAAGTTTCTTAGGAAGTAAGAAACCTTGGACTTACCATGGACTCCAGGTCATCAATGAGTGCCCAAGTGGACAAATTAGCAAGATCAAGCTCCGTGGCCATAAAAACTCTGCAATGCTTTATCATCCACCTGGGATTTCAACACGCGGTCCAGGCTACAATCTCTCTTGTTCTGGCAAAACTGTACGTCAATAGCCTCTACCACGGATCATCCGTAAAAACTATGAAAATACTACAACGGATTCAGAACTCAGCTGCCAGACTACTTCTACATGTAAAGCTACAAGCCCACATTTCCCCTGCCTTGAAAGCCTTGCATTGGTTACCGGTTGCCAGAAGATCCACATTTAGGCTGCTTTGTATCACCCACAAAACAATACATAGAACAAGACCACTCTTCATCAGAAATAAAATTACCAAATACATTCAGCAAAGGAACCTCCACTCTAGATGGCACTGCGCCTCAAAATCCCATCGTACAAGAAAAAAAACATGGGTGGCACATCCATTCAAGAAGCCAAACTATGGATCTCTTTACCCCTCAATATAAGATCCATGGATAACCACCTTACCTTCAGAAAACTACTCAAGAGTTGGCTCTTACCCCACATAACCACCATGCGCAAACAGAAATATACATCATATCCCTGCGTATATAAGCAGTTATTTAGATTATATATGTTTACCTAGAATGTGCATACTAATCTGGTTCATAAATGTATAGATTTTCAGTCTTACTGCTTAACAAATATACATTTTACTTATGGTTACATTTTTCTGTATTTAACATGTACATAGGTCACTGCATAAATAAGTACATTTTTAGAATAACTATTCATCTACAATTGCTTCACTATTGGCGGCAAATATATGTGTGCATATATATATATATATATATATATATATGTGTGTGTTTGTGTGTAAATAAGACAAATAAATTAGCTTAAAGTACTGTAACACTTAAAAGTGTGAGTTTATTTAATACAACTTAAATCTAGATATGTTACCTAACTTATACACACATACCTTCCATGTACTTATGTATATTTATATTTACTACTTTAATCCTAAATTAGCATCCCCAATGTACTACCCTATTTCTCACCCTATACTTTTCTCAATATACCTTCTACCGCCACACTGACTACTATGATCCCCAAAAATAGCCTTTGCTAGACTCTTCCTTACTCTACCCTTAGTTTGAGCCACAAAAATAACCTCTTTTTAGACTCTTCCCTCCTCTACCCCTCCCTTGCATCATCTCGAACCTCTTTTACTATTCAGATCTCTCAAGCAAGCCTTTCTAAACCCTTCCCTCTGACTCTTCCCCCCTCCACCTTTCACTTTACTCATTCCAAACCTGACCCTGCTGCTATAATCTGCAAATAAACACTTCTAACCCTCCACTATCATTTTCAATCCAACAGATCCACATGTCCACTGCTCAAATTAATTTCATATTTCCCTGCACCAATTCACCACTAATCCTGGTTGGGTTCCAGAGTAGCGTGCTACTCCTCAAAAAGCGCTGTGATGCTTCATCAGGGGTACCACGCTCTATATAAAAGCAAACACCTCCCTCTTCTCTCTCTCACTATCCTTTTCAACTGAAATAACAGACTCACATGTCTACCAGTCAAATACATTTTATATGTTCCTATACTAACTCACCACTAATCCTGTTTGGGTTCCGGAGTAGCGTTTTACTTGCCAAAAAGCACTTAGACGCCTTGTCGTGGTAGTAAGCGCTATATAAATGAAATTACAGTAAGGGTCGTCTGGATTTTCTGCACAGTGTAGATCATTTTGGTACACTATATAGAACGCCACCTTCCTACAGCGAGGCATATAAACATATCCATTCCCACTGAAACTGAGATTTAAAAGAATAGAAAGGTTTTAGCGTTTTTCAAATGTGAGATGAATTTGGAATTGCTTTAGTTATCCTGCTGGTCTGTGCAAACGTTTGGATCGAGAAGGCGAATGGTACGCCCTAAGCCTTGTATACATCATTTACTTAATTTGAGGAATGTGCAATAAATGCGAGCCTTTGAGCGTAAGAGTCTAGATGTATTACGCTGCAACGAACACTCACCAAAACACAGTAGACTGGAACCATCATGTGCTTTGTGACTCAAACATACGCTATTAAAGAGCATGCATTGGTAGATAGGGACTCAGTGCAGTTCTAACTTATTTCAGAAAATTGGTTGAATTTTCCAAAGTGTACCAACACCCAGAAAGCAGAATTCCTGGACCCCTCTAATTTAAGGAAGGGATTGTGAGAAAAGGAAGAGATGAAACTTAGAATAGTTCAGGGGCGGCTGTTGCATGAGGCTACTGCATGAAACACCACCTTTCAATTCCCACATCTGGAATCGTTCTACATATTCACCAACCAAATTCTAGATTCTGTGGTCAGGCTTCAAGCTAACCATCTACACACCATCATGATGTTCCAAGTAGTACTTACAGGTGTACTCGTTTACCTACTTTTACTCACCTTTGTGAATCCTCCCCAAAGCACCCAATTCCCCTTTAGTAAACGTGTAGAAATGGCTCAGTCCATTCTATTTTGACTAAATGTTTATGAATAATTTCTACATTTTTCCATTTTATTCAGATTTTAGGTCCCAGGTTATCAAAATCTTCACTCAGCGCAACAGTGATCTGGAAAGGAAAGAGCATAAGAGCGCCATATCTATATAGATATGGCTTTGTTTTCCTCTCACCCTTCACTGGCGATCTTTAGACTCCCATAGTGCAAGGGTGTGTGCTTTCTGTAACTGATCATTTTTGTTCTTGAAGGTGACCATTCCAGTGCAAAGATTATCTTTTAACTCTTTTCCTGTTAGTGTAACCTAACCCAAGAAGGGTAAGGAAAGAAGAAAAGAGAGGAAGAGAAGACTTCAAAATATAAATTAGGGGTCTTTGTGGCTCTGTTGGAGAAGTAGCATGCCTTAATTGGTAAGCGTGAGAAGCTGGCTTGGTATATGGTGTACACTTATGTAAGTGGGCACCTTGCACCAATCCAGACAACCCTTATGGTGATTTTAGTGGTCTTAGCGAACCTTAGAAAGCTCTCTAAGTGGTAACTGTGGAGAGCAGGCTTAGTCCAGGAGTGTAAAGCAGTTCATTTTACCAGAACATAATCTTATTGATACAGATTAAGTGGGAAAAAAACACACAATGTATTTATAAAAATATGTATCTATTATATAACACTCACTAACACATACAGGTATCTCCTAGCCACAGATATACACAATGCACACAATACTTTTCCAATAGAAACAGGTAAGTAGCATGTAATACACAGTGGTCACCAGGGGAAAGAATAACCATATATTAAAATAGTGGTATGCAAATCATGACTTGAGTCAAGACTATACCCAGCAGACCCATGGACCCAAAGAACCACCCAAGGTAAGTAACCAGGAGCCCCACAGAGGCCGTGTGCAATGTGGGAACACGACCGCGAGTTCAATCCAAGTCAATGGGTAAATCGCGGTTGCAATTTTAAAGAAGAAGGACCCTTCCCAGTGGACCCAGAAGAAACCCAGTGAAAGACAGAAGTTTAGAGAGCCACCCCACCCGTGGATACCTTAGGAACCAGGATGCCTGCACCAGGGGAGCCGGGTGCATAGGTGTGAAGTGACATCGGAAAACGCAGTCGAACCCAATGGAGGATTTCAGGTAGATGCCACTGCTGGAGAAGGTGAAAGTGTTCGGTGGAACCCAAAGGTGGATTCAAGTCAAGAAGCACCTCAAAGCAGAGGTGATAGAGTCTATGCCACTTGGAAGTGACCAGGCGACCTAGAAGACGAATGCCCACCAAAGTCGTGTGTTGCAGGAGAGTTGACGGTGACCTTGGAGCTGCAGCTGTGAGGACCATGCAGTGCTGTGGAAGACCAGGAGCATTTCACGAGCTGTCCCACATTGGATGTCGACAGTTGAGGGGTAGGTGTCAGTCGGGAGCACCAACGAGCCTTGGCAAATGCAAACAACATGGAAAGCGAAGAAGGTGAAGTTGGGACCAGCGATGTCCAGGTGACTCACCACAAGCAGAGGAGTCGGGGCAGGTCCCAAGCCATCAGAGGAGCCCAAAGAATTCAATGATGACCCTCAAGAGGACCCACAGGCCGTAGGCACTGGAGTCGCGAGAGGACGTAGAGCAGCTCACCCAAGAAGCAGACCCACGATGCAAGTGATGTGGTGAGGACGAAGAGCTTGGTCACTGGAGATGCTTGAGGGTGAGGCTACTTGGAGCCCAAAGATTTTGGTGGAAGGAAGCCAACACGCCTTTGAAACTGCAAGTCGATGCTGTGCACAGTGGTTCGGTTCCTGCAGGGTGCCCAGGATCAGCAGACCGGTCAGCTTAGTTGCCGTGCCTGCAGATGCAGGGAAGTTACTCCTTCACTTCAAGGGAGATTCCTTCAGGTGTCTTAGATGCCCACAGGCCCTGGAAGGTTCCTGTATGGTGCACAGGAATGGATGTTGCAGCCGACGAGTAGGGCGAGGAGATCAGGAGCAGCAGGAGTCTTCTCGGTTGCAGCCTTGATGCCCTGAGCGAAGTCCAGCGAAGTCCAGAGTGCCCAGACGGTTGATGAAGTGGTGTCTGCAATTAATCTTGTCCCATGACGAATCTAGGGACCCACCCTCAGGTAAGCCGTTAAGTACTCTAAGGAAAGGGTTGGGACGGTTCAGGTTTCCCTCCCAGGAGAGGGGTCGGACAGTGGGGAGGATACTCCCATGTCCTTTGTCCAGTTGTGCACCAGAGAGGGAGTCAATGGAATATATGTATTTACTACGCATGTGATACATCACATGCCATTACAACGCGGTCGTTACAACAACCGCATTGTTACATCGCGAACCATTACATCGCCGTTACAATGACTTGCTGTCCGGGGCGTGCTGGACTTAGGAATAGTATAATTTACTATTCCTACTACAGTTTCTGCAACAGCAGGGAAGGTGTTGGATTGTAAATCCAACACCTTTTGCCCCCTACAGCAAGTCGTTGTAATGACTTGCGATGTAATGTTTCGCGATGTAACAACACCGTCGTTGTAACGACCGTGTTGTAATGGCATGCGTTGTATCACATGCGATGTAAACGCTGTTTCCCGAGCCAATGGCTCCCTGAGCTGGTTTGAACTGGACTATACAAAGAGGGCACCAAGTGTGCCATTCAAGCATACTGAACGGTGCTAGCAAGCTCTCCCGCCCGGAATCAATACACTAAACCCTGTCTGGTAGGTGGTCACACCTCCCTATGACAGGATACATATTGTTCTGTCTTCCCCTGCTTGAGCATCGCTCAGCAGCAGGAGTGCAGACTCGTGTGTCTTGTCGGCAGCAGCCATATTGTGCTGTCTGGGTCTAGAAGACTGGTACCGGGAGCACTGAGGGCCTCCTGGAGGAGCTTTACATTGCATGGAATCATACCTTCCACACCGTTTACAATGTGGGGGTATGATTCCAACATGTGTGATACCAAACACGATATAGGATCCGTAACAGCCAATTTCAAGATGGTCATCACGTAATGACGCGGTGCCTCTCTATATGGTATATGGTTGTCTCACAACACAGGAGAATGGACTCTGTAGGGGTGTCCTGCTCATGCAGGGGGCACTCTCACACCCTCACACTGAAGGCATATGGCTTGGTCCAAACTGGAGTAGCATAGTGACCAAAAGAATGATGGATTTAACCCAGATCTCTTGACTGAGGCTGAATGTTTGATTTGTTCTGCATTCCGTTTATCATTTGTGTGTCTTTTACTGAGAAATATATGGCAGGTCTAGAGTATTCATTCAACAATTTTCTATGTTCTATGGTTGTAGCCCTGCTTCACTTCGTTTGCTTAAAAATACCAAATTACTTGCACAAAGAGGGCTTTTATGAATATGTCTCTGATTACATGGGCATAACACCTTTGTTTTACTCGCAATGAAGTGTCACTTTAAGTGTCACACATATGGGGGGGGCAATGTCACACATGAACACACAAAAAACTTGGAAATGTCACACATAAACTGAAAACTTGGCAGCTATGTGCCCTTGGCTTTCTCTGTGCCCTCCGTGCCCAGTCTCCTGGCAGAACTCACACATTGTCTATGTGCTAGTTCCTCAAAGCCCTTTTACCAGAGAACAAGGTGCTCGTATGGCTTCCCATTGACAAGGTCTCTCAGCAGCGCAGTACTTCATGGCTTGCTTTGGCACAGCTCTCCACTCTACATGAGAGGCAGTTGATGCTACCTTTACAAGGCCTCTCAGTGGCGTAATACCTCACAGCTTGCATTGGCACAGCCCCTCATTCTTTATGATAGGTGATTGGCAGTAAAGGTGGAAGAGCCACTGCAGGGTCAAGACATATACTCTGTGGCTCTGGCTCAGCTTGAGGTCCTCTTGAGCCCTCGAGCCCAAATGAGCAGAGTTTGCATCCTGCTTCTGGCTGCCACCCAAAGCATTAATCTGTTATGTAAAATGGGGGAAAGTGATGTCAATCTAGTGTCTGAATTGCATTATGTGCAACCAGAAAATATAGGATTAATCCCAGTTTACACACTTGACCAAATTGTGTGGTCCTAGGCAAATATTTTATTACACGCCTCCTTTTTCTTTATTATTGCATATTAGAGCATCTTGCAATATTGAGTCATGGAATGCAAACTATACGCAATGCTGCTCGGTATAGTGTGGTGCTTCAGCTTTTCGATATCTGCGCAACATCTCAGGCATCTAGCGCAGATTGAGAACGAGGATTCAACCTCATGAACACTATCGACAGTAACTTGAGAAATATACTAGCGGAGAAGCATTTGGATATGCTGATGAGGACGAAGGCCTACCTCCTGAATGGGAAAGTTAGCCATGATAGAGTTTATCAGCACTTGAAAAATGGCAGGATCTGAAGTGAGAAGCAAACAAGTCACCCATCTAGTGATGGCACTTGATTTGTCTGAGCGGTCCCCTCCCACAGTCCATGTTTGCCTGGATGTGAAACATTTCACAAACTATCGCTCAGAGGGGATATCCTGACACTACTCGGTAGCATGCACACCAAATTGTAAAAATCTTATGTAATTGTGCAATTTGTGTGTATGTGATCTTGTATAGGGTCCCAACATTTCCTCAACCTATGAACAGTGCTCCAATTGAGAATCTTTATTAATATCTTAGAATGGTAGAACCGTTGGAGCCCTGTCCTTTTCTAAACCTGGAGTGTACTTGCCTGTGAAACCAATTCATGTCATGCTGTGTATTTCTAAATTGCAAACCTGCCTTAAGGCCCCCTCAAGTGGTTCTGTATGTGTGGAGGTGGTATTTGCACTGATATTTGTCGCTGCACTCGCATGCATGGTCAGGTTCTTGGTGCACATAGCCTTGGCTGCAGAGACCATACACTGCCACACACACAGAGGAAAAAAATAGAGTAAACATTGGTTGGCCATATGCTCCATTTGAGTCTTTGGGGTCGGCTACCTTCTGGTTTCCTTCTGCCACTGATTTCTTCCTGATGGCTGGGTCTGCAGGGCGACGGGTGGGGGGCTTGGGGTGTTACTGCTCTCCCCTCCGCTCCTTCAGTTGGTTTTCGGCCACGGTGGATTCCTCTTTTCCGTTGGTTTCTGAGGGTATCTTGCCTGCCTTTGGTTCTGTTCCTGTGTCTGGCGCTGTGGGGTGTTTCTGTTTCTGGGGGCCCCTCTGGCACTTTCCGTTTATTTTCTACGCCACACTTTGTTTCCCAGGTCTGTAGCTTTTGAGGGTCTCCAGGTCTGGTGGAGAGGGGCTCTTACCATCTCTCTTGCCTTGGTCCTCTTGGTTCGGGTTGGCCTTTTCCCTTTCTTTTTCTGTCACTGGCCTACCTGTTCTAGCGTGTTTTCCTGGGTGGTCTGCCAGGAATGTTTCTGCCCTCTGGGCAGCTTTATCAGGTGCTTCCTTCCAGGCATGTGCTTTGCTACCAATTGGGCTTTGCTTCGCCCTTCATGGCCCATGGCTGTTTGCCCTTGAGGGGTGATAGGTTCCTGCTTTAAAACAAAAAAAATGCATGTGAGAGTGGGGCCATGGAGAGATGAGAGACACTAGTCAAGCGTGGTAGTGAGGGCATCAGTGAAGAAGATCAGGGGGCGGGACCAAAAATGATTGTCGCACCGAGCATCACCAGTGCTAAAGTGGGCCCTGGTGTGTTGTTTTGGTTCAAGCATGCACAAGATGGCCTCTTAACTGCCCATGAGTGTCCTTTCATTTTGGACACCCTTGGATGTGGCGCGCATCGAGGGCATATATAAACTACCAGGTAAGCCTGTTGCTGCTAGGTCTTAGTGGTACAGTTAAGTTCCAATTTATTGTATTAAGATGGGCAAACATTCCAGTATACGGTGACGTGATTTTCCTTCATCTGCCTCTTCTTGCTCTCCGGATACATCTCCCTCTCCGAAGCACTCCAGGTATGGGAGGGTGAAGGAAGAGCAGAGAATTCTGAGAATTGTTTTACAGACTCTTTCTGCTCTTAAGGGGGAGGATTTCCCTGTAGGAGAGTAGGATCTGCCTCTTATGGTTACCCCCATTTTTTGCTGATGTATCACTGTTTTCGACTCAGACTGACTGGGATCCTGCTATCCAGGACCCAGTCTATCTGCTTTCTCCTGTAAAATGATTGCATGTACTTTAGGTACCCTCCAGATTGGATTCTGGGGTACCCTTATAAGTCCCCAGTATGGAAATTTAGCTTGTAACTGAACATTATCTGTGCCATCTTGCCTCTCCCCAGCGCCACGCACAGCGAATGCACGGCCACCATTTTAGGCACCCCACTCTCTCCCCGCTCATTCTCGATCGCCAGCGCTTTCCCCTGGCGCTGCGAGCATCCCCCGCGCGCCGGCCACCCCCGCTCTCTCATACACGGGCCATAAACCCTCTCATTCTGCGCGACCCTGCCATGGAACCACATCCCATGCCTGACCGACATCCCATACATGGTCATGCCTCTCTTTGATAACCCCCTTCCTCTGCGCCCCATTGTCCGAACCGATCCCAGGCCATCACCTAGCCCTGCGGATGAAGTTTATTGCCCCTACTGTAAGGGAAACACCCCACATCAAAGGGATTACAGTGGATCAAAGCCCCTACCCCCTGAGACCCGGACGGTTGCACACACCCCCGGGAATTGGCGGAATGTCCAGCTGCGTGATAGCCATCTCCTACTGTAGATGGGGTGGGGACTTCTACTGTAGATATGTGTGGGAACGAGCTTGAAGTGGGGGTTCCAAGGATGCCTTTCCGTACATCAAAGTCTCAATAAGAATGTACCATGTGTAATAAAGCAATAAACCTGTGTATAAGAGGCCAGGTCTCAGAAATGCAGTTAGAGCACCGCGTGACGATACCTTGCTGTCTGATCTGATGTGTTCTGCTCCGACGGAATAAAACTTTGTTTCCTGCCTTCCAGTCTCCGGCGCCTGCCTCTTTCATTGGTAAATTATCGAGTGGTATGAGAGGCGATTACCGCCGGGCAATACTTGAAGGGTTATCGACTGAAATTGCCGCTACCATTTAACAATTGGCGCCCAACATGGGGCCCATCAGAGACACGTGGATCCAGTGGGAGAGGTCCTGACGACAGAGTGAACGACTGCAACGATCGGGAGAGCTCCTGCCCAATAGACCCTTGTCTGGCAGCCGATCATCCGAACTTCACTGGTTCCGAGCAGACCTCTCTCGAGTGATCTACGGTCCTGACTGGGAACCATCAGGAGTGCCGCGGCAAATACGGAGAGTAGAGGACGATCGGGCGCTGGAGGCAGAAGACGAGAAACTGTCCACGCGGTCCGGGTAAGGTCGTGATACACGACAAATTGCGAAATAATTGATTGATTGTTTGAAGTTTTGGAATACTAGTATTGCTCATTGATTGTGCTCATTGATTCTTCTCTTTGAGATATTCGCTGTCTACAAACGGGGAGGAGTAGAAATACTCTCTCTCTCTCCCTTTGCAGATAGTGAAGGGTAGGTAACGCAGACTTTTGTCCCCGTTGAAACCCGTCGTGCCTATCTTTATCTCCCCACAGATTGATTGTCCGAACATTGATTGTTTTGAAGAATAGTGCTCTTTGAGATATTCTCTGTTTGCAAATAACGTAGAATAGAGATATTCTGTCTAGTCTTTGCAAATAGTGAAGGGTAGGTAACGCAGACTTTTGTCCCCGTTGTAACCCGTCGTGCCTATCTTTATCTCCCCATTGATTGATTGATTGATTGTCCGAACACTAGTTGTTCGATATTGGTTCTTTGGAGGTATTCTCTGCTTAAAAATAACGAGGAATAGAGATATTCTGTCTAGTCTTTGCAAGCAGTGAAAAGATAGGTAGTGCTGACTTTTGTCCCCATTGAAACCCGTCATGCCTATCTTCTCCCCACTGATTGGTAGTTGGTTCTGCCCGGACCGCTTATTAGAGGTGGACCATCCGGCTCCACTGGAAGGCACCCCTAATAAGGACATGTTCACTAAATATGGACTAGTCGCCGTAGCTTATACCAAGCTATGGCATAAATATACAAAGAAGGACCCCGAGAGTCAGTGGCCACTGATGGGATCCTTCGACGACCATAAGATAGAAGTGCTAGAAATGGCTCTGCGTAGCAATAAGACGACGCCTACTATGCTTGACAGTATCGGCATGTGGCGCAAAGAAGCAACGCAATGGAAAAAGAGGGAAGAAGTAAAAGCAGAAAAGGAATTACGAAAGGCAGCTCACCTTGCCGGTAGAAAGTTAGAAGAAGAAATAAAGGAGAGAAGGGAAACTAAACTAAGACAGGAGCCCGAAACCTCAGGCCAGTACGCTGTTAGGACCCCCTCTATGCTCTACCCTGAGTTGTCCTCTAAGCAACGGACGAATGATGAATTACTATTAGGTCCCCCGATCATTTACATGCCCCCTCCATACGCACCCTCCCAATCGGTAGTGCAACACCCACAACCCCCAAACACGAGCGAAAGCAGTACAGGGGCCTCGGTCCTCACGGCCTCCGCGCCGGCCGAGCCTCTTGTACTGAACACAACGTCGGCAACGACGTTGGATGACCCTGAGATAAGAAAGAAAGATTCCACCAGAATGAATCGATTAACAAAGGATGAACGAGCAGGAATTGACAAGGTAGTAGGGACACTGGTGGAGCGAAAGGAAAGTGAGGAGTATATAACAGACGTGTATAACTCGTATGCCGACAGCCGCAGACGACACTTTGTCGTACGACTTTGTTATCACGCCCTGAATGCATATGAGGATAGGTACCACGATAAAGGTCCCGAAGGCTTAGCGGCCCTATATAGGAAGGTAGACATTGGGGAAGAAGGAGAGGGCGATGTGACGAACCTCTTCACTCGTACACTCGAGGTCTATCGACACCTTAAAGAACACAGGCAGACAACCAAAACAGAAACCCCCATAGCGGCTAAGCCCCAGGAAGGAAGGACTGATACCATGATGCCCATCAAAGAGGCCGCCCCCTACTGGGTCCCCCCACGAGGTCAGGGAACACATGACGACATCAACCACCAAGATGCGAAGGGGAGGGTTGTATATAATTGGGTCTACCAGCCATGGGACCGACAAGATATTTTGACCTTTAGAAAAACTCTACCCGACTTAAGAAAGAACCCGACTGCCTTCTACACCGAACTAGGTACAGCCTTAGGCTCAACAATAATGACTTTAGCAGATATCGACTTGTTCTTCGGATTATGTCTGCCGGCTGATGTGTGGAAACAAATCCGGAAAGTTGACCATGCTGAGCCGTTCGGATATCCCTGGGTACAACTCGATACCATAGATAAACAGCGAGAACCGGGACAGAAACCCCCGAAAGCCATATTAGAGCTCCCAGACAAGATTGTACTTAAATTGAAGACTCTAATCCCAGAAAGAAAGGTAGATTGGTCAATAGTGACGGCTTGTCGCCAGAAACCCCAGGAGGATGTGTCTGAATATTTCTCTCGATTCGAGACTGTGTTTTCCGATTATAGTGGCCAGGACATGACCACTGCAACCGGACATCACCTCTTTGTCCAGAATTATGTGAAGGGTCTGTCACAAGAAGTCTCCCAGAAGCTGCAGACCAGCGAGAGTAGTTGGGCAGCCTCCAAACCCGCAGCTATCCTCCAGATGGCCCAATACTACGAAAACCAAAAGAATGAGAACGATAGGGCGTCAGAGAGGAAGAAAAAGGAACTGAAGGAGAGGGTAATGATAGCACAGTTGCAAGGGGTGACCATAGGAAGGGAACCCCCGAAAGGGAATTACCAACCAACCGCCCCTAGAAAGCTACCCCCTAGAGACCATACCCCTGCACCCTACAACGGACGGAGAGACTTAGATGGGAATCAATGTGCGTTCTGTAGAGGGTTCGGACACTGGAAATCCCAGTGCCCGGTCCTTCTGGAAATGAACAAAAATAGGGACCCCAGAGACACAGCATATGACCCCAGAAATAGAGGACAGGGACGAGGGTACACGAACGACGCCATCAACGACAGGCCAGGCAGACCAAACACCTTTGATCGCCCCCGACAAAACCAGTGTCAACAGTCCGACTATGAAAGCACCCATGACTTCGCATAGGACCGCCAGGGGCAAGGGAGGGATCCAGTCGAACTCCGTGTTGACCAGCAAGGTCCTTACGTCACTGCTAAGGTCTTGGGCACAAAATCTCCATTCCTGGTAGACACTGGGGCGACACGTAGTGCGTTATCCAAACGACTGATTCCTAGGGCACCCTTGTCTGGCTCACATGTAACCTCAATAGGCTTCGATGGAACGCCCTCCACTAACCCCTTATCAGCACCAATCTCCTTTGACTTAGAAGATAACACCAGTGACACGACCTTTCTGCTCTCCTCCAACACCCCCGATGCTATTATGGGACTTGATTTGCTAAAACATTTTCGAGCTACCATCAGATGCTCCCCAGACGGAGTTCGAGTCATCCTACACGATAACCCAGATCTGTCCAGACCCTGTCACACACGGCGTATGCTCTTTATAACCGATGCTGACATGTCCCTACTCGACACATTACCTTCACATCTATGGGCTAAAACCGACTCAGATGTAGGGCGCATGGTGATCGACCCGGTACACATAACCGTCCGACCGGACGCAGTGCTCCCAAAGCTTCCACAGTATCGGATATCACCCGAAGGCGAGAAGGCATTGGTGGAAATCATCGAGTCCCTAGTCGAGGCAGGAGTGGTAGAAGAAGTAGTCAGTAATGTTTGCAACAGCCCTATCCTACCCATTGTAAAGAAGCAAGGCGAGGGAGATGAGAAAGCCTACCGTTTCATTGTTGATTTGCGAGAGGTTAACAAAGTAGTCATACCCCAGTACCCCGTGGTCTCAGACATCACCACCATCCTCACCCTGATTCCATCCACTGCCACCACCTTTACTGTTATTGATCTCAAGAACGCATTCTTTTCCATCCCCATCCACCCAGACAGCCGCTACCTGTTCGGCTTCACTTTAAAAGCCCGTTCGTACAGATTCTGCAGGGCACCCCAAGGCTACACTGAGAGTCCCAGTATTTATAGCCAAGCCCTCAAGAGGCAACTAGATGCAGTCCAACTACCCGATGGAGTGGTGTTGATACAGTACGTCGATGACATTCTTTTGGCGGCCGACACCACTCCACTTGCCGTTACAGCCACCATTCACCTCCTCCGCTTCCTCGCGGAGAACGGTCACAAGGTCTCCAGGAAGAAATTGCAATTCTGCCAACCACAGGTAACATATCTAGGCCACCTACTATCCAAAGACGGGAGAAAACTTACCCCTGACCGAATTCAGACCATCCTAGAAACCCCTGTTCCCAAAACTCAGAAGCAAGTGCGGTCCCTAGTAGGCCTCACCTCCTTTTGTCGACAGTGGTTGCCAAATTTCAGTCTTATCGTAAAACCTCTGCTTTCCCTGCTGGCTAAAGATGTCCCCTTCCCCCTCCCCTGGACACCCGAATGTCAATCCTCCTTCAAAGAATTACGAGACGCCCTCTGCTCGGCCCCAGTCCTAGGAACCCCAGACTACACTAAACCTTTCTCCCTCTACACCCACGAAAGGGAGGGATGTGCGTTGTCTGTCCTAACCCAGTCCATAGGCCCTAAGCAACGCCCTTGTGCCTACTTCTCTGCCACTCTTGACCCTGTAGCCAGAGCTTTGCCCGCCTGCCTTCGAGCAGTAGCCGCGGCGGCTATCTCTATCCGGCAAAGCGAGGGGATCGTGCTCTCAAACCCCCTCACAGTATTGGTACCCCATGCGGTTGACACCCTCCTGAACCAAACCAAGACTCAACACCTGACTAGCGCACGACTGACTGGTTATGAACGGACTCTGCTTGCACCCCACATCACATTGAAACGATGCACCACTCTGAATCCAGCTACTCTACTGCCTCTCCCTGACGCTGACCCCAATGCGTCCCCTATACATGATTGCGTGACCCTCACCGACGAACAAACCAAGAGTAGGGTTGACCTCCGGGATACTGCCTTCCCGGACCCTGACGGAGAACTGTGGGTGGATGGCTCATGCATCAAGCTCCCCGATGGCACCACCTCAGCTGCCTATGCAGTCACCACAGCCCGAACAGTTGTTGAGACAGCCCGCATCACACAGCGATCCGCACAGGCAGCGGAACTAATTGCTCTCACACGAGCCTGCATCCTGGCAGCAGGGACAACCGCAAACATTTACACAGACAGTCAGTACGCCTTCGGGGTAGTTCACCACTTTGGGCTCTTATGGAAAGAGAGGGGATTCTTGACTTCTCATGGCACACCCATCCTGCATGGAGATCTAGTCTCTGCCCTGACCGAAGCAGTCCTCCTCCCCACACGGTTAGCTGTGATCAAATGCCAGGCACACAAGAAGGGGACAGACATTATAGGACAGGGAAATGCACTGGCTGACATTACTGCCCGAACCACAGCCGAGAATAGGTCCACGACCCGTATGTACGTGACCAGGTCACAAACTGAGAAACGGAAGGATGCTAGGGAAACAATCAGGGATATCCAACTAGCCAGCACACCACACGAATTAACTGAATGGGCCCGGGTGGGATTGAAGGACGATGACGGTTGTTGGCGAACTAAAGACTTGAACAAATGGTTGCTACCAGATTCATACTTGATCCCCATGCTGACCATGGCACACTCCCCCGCACACATAGGGTCTGCCCCCATGATCGAGCTCATCTCCAAAGTCTGGCACAACGACAAAATCCCAGACTCAGCCAAACGTCTGGTCCAACAATGCCTAGTATGCCTCCAACACAACCCTGGGAAAGGAACTGCTGTACCCCGGGGAGGGTTTGGGGTCCCCAATCACCCCTTTGAAGTCCTACAAATGGACTATGTCCAGTTAGAAAGGTGCCAAGGTTTGAAGTATGTACTTGTCGTTGTGTGTGCCTTCAGCAAGTGGGTGGAAGCCTACCCAACCCATGACAACACCGCTATGACTACCGCAAAAGTACTACTGAAGGAATTCTTCCCCCGATACGGCCTCTGTCGAATTTTGTGGAGCGACAACGGCCCCCACTTCGTAGCCGAAGTTATCCAACTCATCTTAAAAGGGTTGGGTGTAAAACAGAAATTCCATGCGGTCTTCCATCCCCAATCTGCAGGCTTGGTTGAGCGACACAACGCCACATTGAAGCTTAAGATAGCAAAAATAGTCGCCACCACAGGACTGAGATGGCCAGACGCTCTCCCGCTAGCATTGCTATCAATGCGTTCCACCCCCACTAAACACCACTTAACCCCCTACGAGGTCGTTTTCGGGCGGCCCATGAACCGTTGGGCTGCTCCAAAGCCAACATCCATCCACGACGTCCCGGACGTCCTCATGTCTGACTATTTGTATAACCTAACTAAAACGTTGTCTGTCATCCATCAGCAGGTGCTGCACGCCATTCCCGATGTTTCCAGGGGCCCCGGACACGACATCCAACCCGGTGACTTCGTCTTAGTGCGTAACTTCCAGCGCACCAAGAGTCTGGAGCCCCGGTGGACGGGCCCCCTGCAAGTCCTGATCACCACCCGAACAGCTCTTCGAGTGGAGGGGAAACGCAATTGGCTGCATGCACACCACTGCAAGAAGGTATCGCCGACCCTGACAACCACGGACAACATCACCGCCCAAGAAGAACTTCTGGACAAAGACCGACCATCCCTGAGCCGCTGCCCAGATACAGAAACACTTGAGTTAGTAAGATATCCTGATCCCACCATGCCATCCAAGGAAGGGTATAACTTGCGACGAAAGGAGAGAACTTCGGCTAAGCAGACCACAGGCTAAGTGGAAATCTCAGAGCGGTAGCCTAGTCACCTCAAAGGCCACCAGGAGAGAAACTAAACAAAGTCTGTGGTTCTGCCCGCTACCGAGTCTCTTGAAGGTGATGGAAGCGCCCGACATGAAGATGATGGAAGCAACCGGACGTCCGAAGATCCACTACAAAAACCCAAAGACTGACCGAATGCACAGCTTAAAGACTATTGCACTTTTCATTACCCTTCTCTTTTGCCTTCTCCTCGTGGTCACCTTCTGGATCATGGAGGAGAGCACACCCGCTCATAAGACATTGCTGACCACCGTTCAACCTACCACCACGAAAGAACACCATCTGATCTCACTTTCACCCCAACTCCGAGAAAGGCGTAAGGAGTTCTGGAATAACTCTTTTGTGCAGTTGCTCCACCAACACAATCTTGCTGCCAACGCCACTAATTGCTGGATCTGTGGATTGCTACCACATGCCACTGGACACTCTATCCCTTTCATCCCTTCACCTTTTTCTGTCCATGGTTCCTGCCTCGCCTGGCTAATCCTCCTGCAAGAAAGCTACAAGGACAATGCCACTTCCGGCAGAACCATGTCACACTTCTACCATGGGTTCTTGCTGAACAAAACTGGAAGAACTTCTGCCCTCTTCTGCCCTCTGAGATCGAACACTTCCTTTCACATGGACATCCCTGCCAAAGAACGAGTTGAAATGCAAGTGTTCAACAACCCAGCCAGACCCACCTTCTCTTACCTCCGGAAACGGACGGCCGCCACCCTAACAGTGGCCCTGTCCGTCATCAACATCACTGGATTTGTGTGCCTCGAAGGCCTGGGGGCGCAGCTGGTGGGCCACAGCTCCTGCCTCATCACCCGAACATTGGACTCAGTTGACCCACCCTCCTTTGTTGCCTCCCCGAATATGTACTTCGTCTGTGGTACTAAGGCCTACACCTGGCTTCCGAAAGGTTGGGGAGGCACCTGCTACATCGCTTTTGTCCTTCCTCCGACATATGTGGCTCCAGCAAACCATCACAGACAGAAACGGGCCAAAGACATTGTGCAAGCCGACTCCGCCGGAGCACAGTTCATGGACGCAGTAAAAGGCCTTGTTCCACTCTGGGGTCCAATGGCAAACAGCCGTGCCATCCGCCACTTAACCCAGGCAGTCGAAACGGCGATGAACATTACGGCTGGCGCCCTCGCCAACAACACCGCCGAGCTCCAGGCCGTCCGCTTAGTGGCCCTTCAGAACCGCCTCGTTCTAGATGTGGTTCTGGCTGATCGTGGAGGAACATGCCGCATCATTGGGTCCAGCTGTTGTACCTACGTACCGGATAACTCACCCTCAGTCTACAAAGCAATTGAACACCTCCACAGACTGTCCGCAGAGGTCCATCAAGAGCAAGAAGAATGGTCACTGGGGAGTTGGTTTTGGGACACTATTAAAAGTTGGGGATGGAGGCTGTTTTCATTTATCCTAATACCGATTGTGATACTATGTGGATGTTGCTTGGGGATTCAGTGTCTGCCACCTTTATGTTCGCTTTTTATGAACTGCATCTGCCCTAAGACTTTGGACTTTGAAACAGAGCGAATGAAAGCGCTGTATGAGGTGGAAGTTCGAAGTATTATGGGGATAGATCCGAACTAGACAAGCTGGCGAGATATGTTAAAAGGGAGGACTGTGGAAATTTAGCTTGTAACTGAACATTATCTGCGCCATCTTGCCTCTCCCCAGCGCCACGCACAGCGAATGCACGGCCGCCATTTTAGGCACCCCACTCTCTCCCCGCTCATTCTCGATCACCAGCGCTTTCCCCTGGCTCTGCGAGCATCCCCCGCGCGCCGGCCACCCCCGCTCTCTCATACACGGGCCATAAACCCTCTCATTCTGCGCGACCCTGCCATGGAACCACATCCCACGCCTGACCGACATCCCATACATGGTCATGCCTCTCTTTGATAACCCCCTTCCTCTGCGCCCCATTGTCCGAACCGATCCCAGGCCATCACCTAGCCCTGCGGATGAAGTTTATTGCCCCTACTGTAAGGGAAACACCCCACATCAAAGGGATTACAGTGGATCAAAGCCCCTACCCCCTGAGACCCGGCCGGTTGCACACACCCCCGGGAATTGGCGGAATGTCCAGCTGCGTGATAGCCATCTCCTACTGTAGATGGGGTGGGGACTTCTACTGTAGATATGTGTGGGAACGAGCTTGAAGTGGGGGTTCCAAGGATGCCTTTCCGTACATCAAAGTCTCAATAAGAATGTACCATGTGTAATAAAGCAATAAACCTGTGTATAAGAGGCCAGGCCTCAGAAATGCAGTTAGAGCACCTCGTGATGATACCTTGCTGTCTGATCTGATGTGTTCTGCTCCGACGGAATAAAACTTTGTTTCCTGCCTTCCAGTCTCCGGCGCCTGCCTCTTTCATTGGTAAATTATCGAGTGGTATGAGAGGCGATTACCGCCGGGCAATACTTGAAGGGTTATCGACTGAAATTGCCGCTACCATTTAACACCCAGTATATGGTACACCATGTACCCAGGGCATAGGTACCCCAGAGACCTCTCAGGGGCTCAAGCATGTATTGTGCCACCACTGAGAGACCATTCAAAATGACACCACAGGTCTGCTACTGCAGCCTATTTAAGGTGGTGCATGCACCCCTTACTTAGATATAGGTTCCCTATATCTATTCTAAATCACTACACATTTAAACCTATCAGTCACCCCTGTGGCAGGCCTTAACGAGCCTTTAAGGCAGGGTGCTGTGTTTTGTGTGAAAGGGTGCCCCTGCATGAGTAGGGCCCCTCTGCAGCCTTCGGAATCTATTCTCCGGGGTTGTCTGTGATGTAACCAGACCATATATACTTAAGTGCATTATAACCTCGCGGCAAATGCTAACTTTAAAACGTCTGCTTAGAAACATGTTGAGTTTGGTATCAAACACCTTGGAATCCTACCTCCCCACCAGTACCTGGCGGGGTAGGTATGATTCCACCCTTCTAGAGGAACCTATGCGAAACACCGGTACAACTGGTACCAGTTTTCTCGAACTGGGGATCACAAAATGAATGCTGCCAGCCACATACACGAGTCTGGCCTCCTGCTGCTGAGCCAAGCTCGATCAGACGAAGGCCTGACAATAGGTTTCCTGTCACAGGGAGGTGTGACCACCTCCCAGACAGGCTTTAGTGTATTGGGGCTGGGTGGGTGCACTCAGAGAGTGTGAGAAAGTCTGCACTGGGGGCACATTTGGTGTCCCCATGCATCGTCCAGCTCAAAACGGTTGCAAGAGCCATTTTCTCCTGCTCTGGCGCAAAACTGGACAAAGGACATGGGTGTAGCCACCCCTCTGTCCTACCCCTTCCCTAGGAGGGTCCCCAGGTATAGTCCAACCCCTTCCCTGGGTATAAAGTGGCAAACCTGACTACAGGACTTTGGATTTTACCTGGTGTCACGAGACGCCCCTTCAGGGAGAAGACAACGGACAAATATCCCCTCACCTTTCTCTTGTTTTTTGCTCACAGTCCCCGAGAACATCGTAGTACTGGGAAGCCAGGGGCCCCTTTAATTCTGGTCATCTCTCCAATGACGTGATCTCCCATGTGACCTTGTCACCTGATCGCACCAGGGTGACGTACGAGGAAGAGCCGCTTTTTGAGACCGGTTCGGGACCTAGGGAAGAGGCTGCTGCTACGCCGGAGGTCCAGACTGAAGAGGACGTCACGGACTTCGACATCTATCGGAGGAGCTCAATTGACGCACAACGAAGAGCGTCCAAGATCGAAGCGCCCGACCAGGAGAGACGCAACAGAGCCTGGAGGCACCATCATGAAGAAGAAGTGGCCGCAAAACGAGGGAACCAGGGACAGCCACGAGAGAAGGAACCGGACCTTTTCCGGTACCGCGACAACGCCAGCCACGTCCCAGGAGGTGCGTGGCTCCCTGAGGTACGTGCCAGGGTTCGTGGGTGGTTTACTACCAAAAAGCCCATTAGTACCTCGCCAGCTGGCCCATCAAGGGTGGAGGGAGGGCTCCGTTAACTCCAGGACCCCTTACCCTGTTCCACACTCCACATGGTGGCGTTCCGGGTGATTCTTCCTCACTCCTTTTCCCCAGTGCACTGCTGAAACAAAACGAGGTCCCGTTCTAAACATCGTTATTTTTCTTTCTTTTTTTCTTTCTCTTCTTTCGTGCTTGGGAAGAAACGACCTTCACCTGACAGAAGAACAGGAAGATTCACACGCGCAACTTCCCCCTGGGCCCCTGACGTTAAGGAGCTAAAGACATATCAAACTATTGCGCTTTGTGTACCCTTGGGATCCAATAAAAATTATTGTGAACTTGCCTCTCCCTCGCTGGCCTCCTCGTGTTTAGTCCACACGTGGTGTCAGAAGTGGGATTTGGGGTCCATTAGACGCTGCATAATGGAGAACCTTGTCCAACAGCTCATTGCGGGACAGGAGAAACTCGAGTGGGCTTTGGAGAGGCATATGTCTTCGGCCCTGGCAGATAGAGAACTATTTAGTACTAACATAAATCAGCAGTTAGAGAGCCTCTATAAAATGTCGGAAAGACAGGACGCTGCTGAAAAAGTTCTACCTATGAGACAGGGGACTCCCGCTGCTTTCCCTACTGTTCCCCTACAGAAATACCGTGAGGGTGAGGATCCTGACTCATTTCTCCTCAATTTCGAATGGGCAGCCCGTGCCTCGGGTTGGCCAGAAGCCAATAAAGGGGATTATTCTAGATCACCTAGGTCTAGATGCCGAGGCATATAGGACACGTTTTAGAAAAGAAAGAGGAAAACCTGGGGACACTCCGAAAACCTTGTTTCATAAATTAAAGTCCGCTGCAGATAAATGGCTAAGACCTCAACACCATACCAAAGAGGAAATCATGGCCATGATTTATCTTGAACAATTTTTGGAAGCCTTGCCTTATGCCACACAAAGGTGGTTAAAACAACATACCGGTCTTACCCTTGAACAAGCTATAGAAATGGCAACCACGTATTCCCGAGCACCACCACGGAGCACAGTCTGGGAGGGGGAAAACAAACCCCGTCCAGGGGCAGGAAAACAGGACAAAAAGATGCCCAGAATTCTACCGGAAATTGCTAAACCCCGACCCTCTAAACTCGAGGGCATGTCTGGGAAGGGACCGCAGTGTTTTGAATGCGGCGCATGGGGTCATATCGCTCGTTTTTGCTCATCAAAGAAGACTACGGAGGAACCAATGGACATAAACTATTTGCCCCGGCATGTCCTATATACAGAGGAGTTCGGCACGGGGTATTATGTAAGTTTGGTCCTGGATGGGGTCTGTGTGAAAGCACTGCTTGACTCGGGTTGCAGACAGTCAGTCATTCAGAGTACTCTCATCAGGCCAAAAGACATTATCCCCCACCAAATGATACCTATCAAATGCGTGCACGGGGATGTAAAGGCGTATCCGGCTACACAGGTGAAAGTAAGACTGCCAGATGGAAGAGACCTATATGCAGTCGTAGGGGTTCTACGCAATCTCCCCGAGAAACTTATCTTAGGCACCGATCATCCTGAATTCATGGACTTACTCCATAACAAAATCAAAAATACCCCTAATGGGCCAGCTGTACTTATTAGTCAAGCCCCCTGGCAGGACGACAGGAGCTTTCGGTATGCGCAAAAAAATGACTCCACTCTCCAAACCGCGTGGCAACAGGCCTCACAGACCATTATCTCCTATCCTGCGTTTGTCATTGAGAATGATCTGTTGTACAGAGTGGGTACCCAGAATGCCACGAAACAACTGCTTGTCCCCAAAATCTTTAGAGAACAGGTCATGTTTTTTGCACATAGTCACCTAGTTGCCGGTCACGTCGGAGCCCAAAAGACTAGCCAGGCAATCCTTGAACACTTCTATTGGCCAGGGATATATGCACACGTGTCCAAGTATTGTCATGAATGCGAAGTGTGTCAAAAAAAGAAATCCCTACCGCCCACCCGCAGTCCCTTTACAGCCTTTGCCTATCATAGGGAAACCATTCGCCCGTGTCGGAATGGACCTCATCGGTCCCTTACCTAAATCACGAAAGGGTAATCAGTACGTACTTGTTGTTATCGACTATGCCACCCGTTATCCCGAGGCTTTTCCCCTAAGAACCCCCAACACAACGTCCATCTGTGAGAAACTGATGGAGTTATTCTCCCGTGTCGGTTTCCCCCACGAGATCCTCACAGACCAAGGCACCCCGTTAGTTTCAAAGCTCATGGCCCAAGTATGTAAAAGTTTGGACCTCTGTATATCACCCGCAAATGGACGGGTTGTGCGAACGTTACAATGGTACCATCAAGCTCACATTAAAAAAAATGATGACGGCTGAAGGCCCTGACTGGGACGCCCTGTTACCCTTGGCGTTATTTGTTATCCGTTGCCAGAAACAAAGCAGTCTTGGTTGTTCTCCGTTCGAGCTCCTTTACGGTAGGCAACCGCGTACTCTCCTGGAGATGACCAAGGAAGCCTGGGAGAAAGAAACACCCGAGGAGACCCAGACCCTCCTTGATTATTCAAAAGGATTGAGGTCACGGTTGTCTAAGTTGAGGGAGTTCGCTCACACCAACCTTGAAAAAGCATAACAGCGACAACAAATGTTTTACGACAAAGGGAAAAAATGGTGGCTTCTCCAGACACACGACTGGGTCTTGGTTCTTCTGCCGTCATCTCTTCCTAAACACCGAGCAGAGTGGAAAGGGCCTTATGAAATCATAGAGAAGATCGGGTTAACTACCTACCGTCTACGCCTGTCCAAAAACAAGACCCAGATTTTTCATATAAACCTGCTAAAAAAATGGATAGGTGCCCCCCTAAAACCAATGCATTGCTGACCACAAAACCTATAACGCCCCTGACCACTCTCCAATCACTTGACATAAACAACAATCTCCAAAAAGAGCAACTCAAGAAGTTACAGGCTCTGTTGACTTCATTCTCTTCCATCTTCTCAGATGCACCTGGTCTGACCCATTTGGTTGAACATACCATACCCTCCATACCTGGGAAAAGTATAAGACAACGCCCTTACCGTATCCCGGGTGCGCATAGAGCAACCATAGAAACCGAGATACAGAACATGCTTACTGCCGGCATTATAAGGCCCTCCAAGAGCAATTGGTCCTCCCCAGTGGTTCTTGTACCCAAGCCCGATGGATCGGTGCGCTTTTGTATAGATTTCAGAGCAGTCAACTCCATCACACAATTTGACTCTTACCCCCTGCCCAGAGTAGACGAATTAATAGAGCAGTTAGGAGAGGTCAAATATATAACAACCTTAGATTTAACCAAGAGGTATTGGCAGGTGCCTCTCTCTCCAAAGGACCAGCACAAAACCGCATTCTCCACTCCCTCTGGTCTGTACGAGTTCACAGTCCTTCCCTTTGGGCTGCATGGGGCTCCGGCTACATTTCAGCGGTTAATGGACATAGTGTTAAGACAACATCAGAGCTACTCGTCTGCTTACCTAGACGATATCATCATCTATAGTCCAGACTGGAAACAACATCTTCTACACTGTATTCAGCGCCCTACGGGACGCTGGATTACATATCAATTCCAAGAAGTCGAGAGTAGCCTATCATAAAGTCCGCTACCTTGGTTATCTTCTGGGAAACGGGGTGATCGAACCCCAACAGGAGAAAATCAAGGCGATCCCTAACACCCCATTTCCTACAACCAAAAAAGGGGTCAGGGCATTCCTAGGCTTACTGGGATATTACCGAAGATTTATTCCCAGATCGCAACCCCCCTGACAGATCTCCTTCAGAAAGGCGTGAAAGAGAAAGACCTCCTCACACCATCTCCACAGGCTCTCCAGGCTTTCCGAGATCTGAAAACGGCCATAACATCCAGTCCTGTATTGATCTCCCCCGACTTCTCGCGTCCTTTCATTCTCCAGACGGATGCATCTGATACGGGGTTGGGAGCTACGGAGTTGTCCCAAGTGACAAGTGATGGTAGTGAGCGACCTGTTGCCTTTATTAGTCGTAAACTCTTCCCATGTGAACAAAACTATGCTATTATTGAGAAGGAGTGTCTGGCGGTGAAATGGGCGGTAGAAAAGATGCGCTACTTCCTAGAGGGAGCCCCGTTCCTCCTTTATACAGACCATGCTCCGCTCCAATGGTTGGCTCGTAACAAGGGTAATAACCCTAGAATCCTTTGTTGGTTCCTCTCCCTCCAGCCCTTCTCCTTTGTGGTTAAGCACCGGAAGGGTAGTTCTAATGCTAATGCTGACTTCTTGTCCCGGGTCTCTCAGTTCCCCGAACGTGAACTGTCTAGGGGAGGGGTGTGTCACGAGACGCCCCTTCAGGGAGAAGACGACGGACAAATATCCCCTTACCTTTCTCCTGTTTTTTGTTCACAGTCCCCGAGAACATCGCAGTACTGTGAAGCCAGCGGCCCGTTTAATTCCGGTCATCTCTCCGATGACGTGATCTCCCATGTGACCTCGTCACCTGATCGCACCAGGGTGACGTACACGGAAGAGCCGCTTTTTGAGACCGGTTCGGGACCTAGGGAAGAGGCTGCTGCTATGCCCGAGGTCCAGACTGAAGAGGACGTCACGGACCTCGACAGCTATCGGAGGAGCTCAATTGCCCCACAACGAAGAGCGTCCAAGATCGAAGCGCTCGACCAGGAGAGACGCAACAGAACCTGGAGGCACCATCACGAAGAAGAAGCGGCCGCAAAACGAGGGAACCAGGGACAGCCACGAGAGAAGGAACCGGACCTTTTCCGGTACCGCGACAACGCCAGCCACGTCCCAGGAGGTGCGTGGCTCCCTGAGGTACGTGCCAGGGTTCGTGGGTGGTTTACTACCAAAAAGCCCATTAGTACCTCACCAGCCGGCCCATCAAGGGTGGAGGGAGGGCTCCGTTAACTCCAGGACCCCTTACCCTGTTCCACACTCCACATGGTGGCGGTCCGGGTGATTCTTCCTCACTCCTTTTCCCCAGTGCATTGCTGAAACAAAACGAGGTCCCATTCTAAACATCGGTTTTTTTCTTTCTTTCTCTTCTTTCGTGCTTGGGAGGAAACGGCCTTAACCTGACAGAAGAACAGGAAGATACACACGCGCAACTTCCCCCTGGGTCCCTGACGTTAAGGAGCTAAAGACATATCGAACTATTGCGCTTTGTGTACCCTTGGGATCGAATAAAAATTATTGTGAACTTGCCTCTCCCTCTCTGGCCTCCTCGTGTTTAGTCCACACCTTGATTAAACTGTGCAAGCAGAAACTAACTACTTGGATGGTCTTCAATTCGCTGGACGACAGAAGAATCTCCCTTGGAGTAAAGGAATTACTCCCCTGCAGTAGCAGGCACCTAAACACATCTGACCAGGTTGCATCTCCCGAGCTCCTGAGGACTCCAGAGATTTCTGCAACGCAGGAGGTGGGTTCCCGAGCATCTCTGAGGTCGATCTGCTCTCTCAGCAATCCTGAGACCAGTATCCAGTGTGGGGACCGTGCAACCCAAACCCCTGTGCACCATGTACTTTTGCAGCAGCATATGCTTCTTGAAGATCCCTGAGGCTGTGCTTTGGACTACGTGTAGTCCCAACCCGAGCAGTTTTTCCACCGAAGATCTCCGGCCTCCACTCCACGAGTGATCTGTGGGCTGGTGCATTGTGATTCCGCTCGAGGTCCCTTCGCGATCCCTGGTCCGTTGGCCTGTGGGTCCTGGCAAGGGTCACTTTGATTTTCAATGGGCTTCCCTGGTTGCTCCAGACTTACCCTGACTCCCCATAGCTTGGAGAGTCTTCTGGACCTTGCTGGTCCTCTCCGTAACCTGTTTCCTGTGCCCGCGTGGGTTCCCTTTGCCAAGGCTTGTTGGTGTTCAATCCGGACACTGACCCCTCAGCACTCGACATCCTTCATGGGGCAGCTCACCTCCGGACTTTGGTCGTCATCGACGTCTCCTTGTCCCAGTGGCTGCAGAGTCAAGCATCCTATCTTCACACCTGAAGCACCGACATCGGTGGGCATTCGTCTCTCGAGCCCCTGGTCACCCAGAAGTGACCCAGACTCAATCCCCTCTGCTTTCAGGTTTTTCTCACCTCGGATCCAGACTTGGATTCCACCGGACACTTTCCATCTTCCCATCTTCCCGGCAGCAGTACTTCTTCGCATCACGCCATTGAAAACGACAAGGGTTTCCGACACCACTTGACCCCTATGCACCCGGCATCTCTGGGATAGGTAACATGGGTACCTTGGTACTCGCAAGGGTGCTGGCCTTAGAACCTTCTATGTTCCAAAGGGTTTGCTCGAAGTCCTCTCCGAAGTGTACTTAAACTGTAATATTCCAACTGCGACTTTCCCATAGAGTTATACGGAGCACGTGTCTGTGTTCCCACACTGCACCTGTCCTCCGTGGGCTCCCTGTGTCACTCCTTTGGTTGGTTCCTTGGGGTCCCAGCGATTGTACAGGCTCTAGGCCCTGTGTCTATTGAAGTTGTTCTTGTTATACCATGTTTTTAGTATATGGTTCGGTCTCCCCCTGGAGCCCACTGTGTATTGTGCTATTTACTGTTGTTCTATTGATTAAGTATTGTGTGCTTTGTGCTCTAATCTAGTATAGAGGTTAGTAGAGAGTGTTTAGTAAGAAATACATATATTTTATATAACACTTGTGTGGTTCTCCTTTTATTTGGTCACTCAGGAGGTTCTGATCTGGTAAAACAAGCAGCTTTACATTGCTTCAAGACTTAGCCTGAAGGCTGCTCTCCATAGCTACCACTAGGATAGCTTTCATAAAGGTTATCTTTAACCTAATTACCATAAGGTCGTTTGGACTGGTGCAAGGTGCCCACTTTACCTAGTGGACAGCATATACCACAACTTCTCAAAGCGGGCCCGTAAGGGGTGCAGGCTGGAGGAGGGGCCATGAGGGGTGCAGGCTGGAGGAGGGGCCATGAGGGGTGCAGGCTGGAGGAGGGCCCCACAGGGGGGTGCAGGCTGGAGGAGGGTCCGTGAGGGGGCTCAGGCTGGAGGAGGGCCCATGAGGGGTGTAGGCTGAGGGAGGGCCCGTTAGGTGCACGGGCTGGAGGAGGGCCCTTAAGGGGTGTGGGCTAAAGGAGAGCCCGTGAGGGGGTGCGGGCTGGAGAAGGGCCTGTGAGGGGCGCGGGCTGGAGGAGGGCCCGTGAGGCGTGTAGGCTGGAGGAGGGCCCGTGAGGGAGACAGGTGGGAGGAGGGCTTATGAGGGGTGCAGGCTGGAGGAGGGTCCGTCAGCGGTGCAGGCTGAAGGAGTGTCCATGAGGGGCACGGGTTGGAGGAGGGTCTGTGAGGGGGCGCAGGGTAAAGGAGAGTCCGTGAGGGGTGCGGGCTGGAGGAGGGCCCCTGATGCGTGTAGGCTGGATGAGGGCTCGTGGGGGGCACAGGCTGAAGGAGGGCCCGTGAGGGGGTGCAGGCTGGAGGAGGGCCCGTGAGTGGCACGTGCTGGAGGAGGGCCCATGAGAGGCGCAGGCTAGAGTAGGACCCATGAGGGGTGCAGGCTGGAGGAGGGCCTGTGAGGGGGGTACAGGCTGGAAGAGGGTCCGTGAGGAGGCACAGGCTGGAGGAGGGCCTATGAGGGGACTCAGGCTGGAGGAGGGTCCGTGAGGGGTGCAGGCTGGGGGTGGGTCCATTAGGGGGCGTGGGCTGGAGGAGGCCCTGTGAGGGGGTGTAGGCTGGAGGAGGGCCCGTGAGGGGGTGCGGGCTGGAGGAGGGTGTGAGAAGTTGGCCTGGTATATGCTGTCCACTAGTTAAAGTGGGCACCTTGTACCAGTCCAAACAACCCTTATTGGTGAATAGGTTAAAGACAACCTTTATAGGAAACTAGCCTAGTGGTAGCTATGGAGAGCAGCCTTCAGGCTAAGTTTTGAAGGAATGTAAAGAAGCTTGATTTACCAGATCAGAACCTCCTGAATGACCAAATGAAAGGAGAACCACACCAGTGTTATATAAAATATATCTATTTATTACTAACCACTCTCTACTAACCTCCTTATGAGATTAGAGCACAAGATATGCAATACTGAATCAATAGAATGACAGTAAATCACACAATACACAGCGGGTTCCACGGGGAGACCGAACCATATACGAAAAAAATGGTATAACAACAACGACTTCACTAACCACAGTGCCTAGAGCACGTAGAATCGTTGGAACCCCAAGGAACGACCCAAAGGAGTGACACAGTGAACCCACGGAGGACGGGTGCAGTGTGAGAACACAGACGTGAGCTCCGTTCAACTCTTTAGGAAAGTCGTGGTTGGAAAATTACAGTTTAAGGACATTTCGGAGAGGACTTCAAGCAAACCCTTTGGAACATAGAAGGTTCTAAGGCCAGCGCCCTTGTGAGTACCGAGATACCCGTGATACCTATCCCAGAGGAGCCGGGTGCATAGGGGTCAAGTGATGTCAGAAAGCTTCATAGTTTTCATTGGAGTGACGCAAAGAAGTGCTGCTGCCGGGAAGTCAAAAGTGTACGGTGGAATCCATGCCTGGATCAGGGGTGAAAAGAACCTGAAAGCAGAGGGGACAGAGTCTGGGTCACTTCAGGGTGACCAGGGGCTCGGTAGACGAATGCCCACCGATGTCAGTTGCTTCAGGTGAGAAGATTGGATGCTTGACTCTGCAGCCACGTGGACCAGGAGACGTCGACCAAAGTCCGGAGGTGAGCTGTCCCACGAAGGATGTTGAGAGCTGGGGTTCAGTGTTCGGATAGAACACCAACAAGCCTTGGCAAATGCAACCCACGCGGGCAGAGGAAACAAGTTACCGTGAGGACCAGCAAGGTCCTGGGGACTCTCCTAGCAATGGAGAGTCAGGACATGTCTGGAGCAACCAGGGAAGCCCAAGGAAAGTCAAAGTTACCTTCACAGGGACCCACAGGCCAACGGACCAGGGATCGCAAAGGGACCTCGAGCTGAATCACGAAATACCAGACCACGGAACACTCGTGGAGTGTAGGTCGGAAATCTTCGGTGGAGATACTGCTCGGGATCAGGACTACACGTAGCCGAAAGCACAGCCTCAAGGATAGTCAAAAAGCATATGCTGCTGCAAAAGTACACGGTGCACAGGGGTTCAGGTTGCACAGTCCCCATGAGGGATACTGATCTCAGAATTGCTGAGAGGTCAGATCAACCTCAGCGACGCTCGGGAACCCACCTCCTGTGTTGCAGAAATCTTCGGAGTCCTCAGGAGCTTGGGAGATGCAAACCGGTCAGATGCGTTAAGGTGCCTGCTGCTGCAGGGGAGTAACTCCTTTACTCCAAGGGACATTCTTCTGTCATCTAGTATCCAGACATTTTTAACGAGTTTCACCAAGTAGCAGACACGGTAATAGAGATGGTTTGTAGAGAGCAGTAGGAGCAAGCTGGAGTATGCGTAAGTCAAAGAGTCGTATGTGTCCTTGAGGGGAGTTGTGGGGACAAGTTTGAGGTGGCGGACTGGTAGAGTGCCTTGTGAGTCAGTGAAAAGGCTTGTGGGCTAGTAGGGCACCAGACGGTGAAGCATGTGCGGAGTTAAGGGAGGAATTTGCTCATCAGGAAAGATTTTGCTTCCCTTTTGAATAATGGTGTAGACGAGATGGTTGGCTGCATTACAGACAACCCCGGAAGATAGGTTCCGAAGACTGCAGAGGGGTTCTGCTCATGCAGGGGCACCCTCTCACATAAAACCCAGCACCCAGCCTTCAGGATAGATAAGGCCTGCCATAGAGGTGACTGATAGGTTTCTATGTGCAGTGATTTAGAATAGATATAGGTAACCTATATCTAAGAAAAGGGTGCATGCACCACCTTACACAGGCTGCAGAAGCAGACCTGTGGTGCCATTTTGAATGGTCTTTCAGGGGTGGCATAATACATGCTGCAGCCCCTGGGAGGCCTCTGAGGTACATATGACCTGGGTACATGGTGTACCATATACTAGGGACAGATAAGGGTACCCCAGTATCCAATAGGGAGTGTACCTAAAGTACATGCAATCAATTTAGAGGAGAAAGAAGATAGACTGACTGGGTTCCTGCTATCCAGGACCCCAGTCTAAGTCAAAAACAGTGATATATGAGCAAAAAGTGGGGGTAACCATTAAAAGCAGATCCTACTCTCTGACAGAGAGCCCGTGAGGGGTGCAAGCTGAAGGAGGGACCATGAGGGGTGCAGGCTAGAGGAGGGCCCAGAAGGGGGTGCGGACTGGAGGAGAGCCCGTAAGGGGGTGCGGGCTGGAGGAGGGTCCGTGAGGATGCAGGCTGAAGGAGGGCCCTTGAGGGGGTGCAGGCTGGAGGAGGGCCTATGAGTGGTGCAGGCTGGAGGAGTGCCCGTGAGGGGTGCAGGCTGGAGAAGGGCACGTGAGGGGGGTGCAGGCTGGAAGAGGGCCCGTGAGGGGGGTGCAGGCTGGAAGAGGGCCCGTGAGGGAGGTTCAGGCTGGAAGAGGGCCCGTGAGGGGTGCAGGTTAGAGGAGGACCTGTAAGGGGGTGCGGGCTGGAGGAGGGCCGGTGAGGGGGTGCGGGCTGGAGGGGGGCCAGTGAGGATTGCTGGCTGAAGGAGGGCCTGTGAGGGGTGCAGGCTACAGGAGGACCCGTGAGGGGCGCGGTTAGACCTGGCACCTTGGCATGAGTCTCCCTTCCACTTTTTGCTGATGTGCCTCATGTGTTTTGTTGGTGTTAGCTGCTCAGGGCACTGTGCCACTGCCAATCAGTGCCACAGTGCAAGTGCTCCCTATGAAAAGTGTATACATTGATTGGTGTCCATGTTTGGCTTATTTGGTTTACTATCAGCCCCTAGTAAAGTGCACCAGGAGTGCCAGGGCTTGTAAATACAAATGCTGCTGGTGGGCTTGCAGCACTGGTTGTGCCACCCACAGAAGCGGCCTAGTAAAATGTGTCTAGGGTCTGCCATTGCAGAACCTGCGTGCAGTCTGGTACTGTCATGCTGACTGCGCAAGTGCACCTTCTTGCCAGTCCCTAAACCTTACCTTAACTACATATTAGTCACCCCTCTGGTAGGCCCAAGGGCAGGGTGCATTGTAAGCATAAGGTAGGACATGCCCTGATGTGTGTGGCATGTCCTAATAGTGAATTATAGCCATTGTCGTTTTTCACTATTGAAGGCTACCTGCTCTCCATAGGCCAGAATGGGCTGCTGGAATTATTACACTCTATAATCCCAGCGGACTCAGAGAGCTTGGTAGAAAGTCAAGTTTAGTATGCCTGAACTCATAATACTAAAATACTTCTTTTAGTAAAGTTTATTTTAATATCCTGTGTTTGTAAATACTACTTTTAGAAAGATAGGGGCAGGGCTGGGGAATTCCAGGAGACAGGCTGGCTGCCAGGTGGTGGGTAGAGAGATTACACCAGGATGGGTGGGAGGAGTACACCTTGACTCTGAATAGGCTTGTGCTCTGCCACCACAATGCTGGCTCTGCCCCCTGTGGAGCGGCTAATGTCTCTGCCCTGTGCACTGAAAGGAAAGAGCAGAGTCACCACAACAAAGTGCTCCAAAACCGGACTGAGCCAGGCACAGGCCCCCTGGCCACAAAGAACAAAATAAACTGTGTATAAAGGAAAGGAGCCCTGCTCCTAAGAAATCCGATCCGGTTTACGCCAAGAAGAAACTCTGCCTGAAGAGGAGGACCTGGGAAAGCTACATGGAGGACTACTGTCTCTAAGCCTGAGAGACTGGCCTGTGGTGGGTGCCTTGCTGCAAGAAGGAGAGGAAAAGACTGAGAAAGACTTTGCAATCAACTTGTGCTTTGTGAACAATCTCCAAGGGCTTGCTGGTGAACTTGCCCCCTAAACTGCGCCCCAGGAACAGTGGGCGCTACCCCTCCCAAGAGGAAAAGGAAGCTGCTGTGAGTGAATTGCCTCCTGACTCCAAAGAACCTGTGCGCCCCATACTGACGAGCACCGTGACCCCTGCTTGACTGTGCTGCTGTGAGCACCGTGACGGCCTGCCCTGACTGGCCTGATCAAAGTAAACTGCTGCCCCCTCGAGCCGGAGCTCGCATCGTAAAGCAGGCTTGTCTCCCTCTGAGCACCGAGGCTCTGTGGCCCCCGAGCCGTAGAGCCCATCGCAAAGACTGACGCCGCTCAGGTTCGCCATCGTTGGACGACGTTGCAGCGCCTCACGCTGAATCCACCCCCGAGCCGCCCCTCCTTCCTCGCCCCTCGAAGTGAGCTGTGGAAGTCCTGAGGCGCCCCCACTAAGCATCGCCGTCCTCTGACCAAGCAGGACTGCAACGCGACGCGGGACGCCCCTCTGAAGACTGCCGAGGCCGCCGCAAACTCCCCGTGAAAGAATAAGGTACTGTGCGCCCCTGTACGACGCATACATCCGACTGTACGGCCTGTACTGCTGGGGTCCCCGTACGCCTGCACACGCGGGAAGTGTGAGGCAGAGCAGGACCCGTACCAAGCTCGTACGGAGCGTACCTGCGACTGTACGGCCCGTACCCTTGACATCCCATACGCTCTCTCACTTGGAAAGCGTGAGGCGAAGAGGGGATCGCACCCTCATCGTACGGCGCGTACGAACACCGGTACGAGACGTCCGGAAGGCACTACGGTGCGCCCTGGCCCCCAAAGAAGTGAAATTTGCATCTAACTTTGCCGTTTAAGAACTGTGGCCTCTGAAAGCATGCCAAGTAACTGGAATCATATTTAAAGCCTCAATACTGTATTTTGAAAGCCTGCTTGAAGATTTTTATATAAAGAATTATATTTTTACAAATTACAGTCTGGAGTCTCTGTGTGGTGGGTTGGTGGTTGTTGTGGGATACCATAAATGCTTAACCTCATGCCCTCTGGACTCTAGCCTGACTGCCAGGGTCCAAAAGGGTCACGTGGGAGACTCCGCCAAGGGTGGGCAGGGTCCCCAGCAGAAGAGTGGGGGGGACAAGGGAAAACAGAAAGGGTTCCCAAAAGGCCCCAAAGTAATCCCCAAGGGAACCAGCAGAAAGGTTCTCAGCCTCCCCCACCTCCGAAGCAGACAGGGGCCCGACAGGTAAACCTGTTCCCAAGCGGCCCCCTCAATGTTATAAATGTGGTGAGCTGGGTCACTTTGCCAGTGATCCCAAGTGTCGCCAGTACGTGAAACCAGCACCCACTGGTGCTCTACCGAAGCAGATGGCTACAGTAGCCTTTGGGGAGGAGGTAGAAGCCCAAGGTGGGTGGGACCCCGTTCAGATGACCTTAGTCTCACTAGGAGACAGTGAGATGGTCCCTAACGCCGACTTGCCTTCTAACACTAAGAAATATGGGCAAGTGGTGACCGTCAATGGGAGGAAGGTAGAGGCTCTTAGAGACACAGGTGCCAGTGTGACTGCAGTCCGGCAGCACCTGGTATCTCAAGAGCAGGTTGTACCCCATGCCTATTGTCGGGTTGTCAATGCTGAGAACACGGAGAGTCATTGTCCAATGGCTCAAGTTCCCTTTGAGTGGGGGGGGGGGGTCTCTGGTACTCTGCAAGTCGCTGTGAGAAATGCCATGCCTGTAGACTGTCTCCTAGGGAATGATTTGGAGAGCTCCCCTTGGGAAAAGGGGATGTATGACGTTACAACGCATGCTTTTACAACGCATGCTGTTACAACGAAAGTTTTACAACGCGAGTGCATTGACAACGCAGGACATTACAACGCAAGTCTTTACATCGACTTGCACTAGATGGCGTGCTAACATTAAAAAAGTGTAATTTACTATTCCAACTCCAGTCCACGTAACAGTAGGGAAGGTGTTGGGATAGTAAACTACACTATTTTTAATGTTAGCACGCCATCTAGTGCAAGTCGATCTAAAGACTTGCGTTGTAATGTCCTGCGTTGTCAATGCACTCACGTTGTAACAGTTTCGTTGTAATGGTAGTGCGTTGTAAAAGTTGCGTTGTAAAGGTTGTTCCCCGGGAAAAGGTGGAGAAGACAGCTCACATCTGGGTGGTGGGTTTACCTGATTGGGCGTGCGTGACCACCCGGTCAATGGCAGCCAGTAGGGGTGTTCAAGAGATCTTGGAGCCTGAGGGAGAGGCCCAGGAACCGGCCTTAGGGAGAGGGCGCAGGGGGCGTGGGAAACCGGCCCCTGAAGTTCCCACGGCCCAGGAGGAAGCAGACCTTGAGGGGGATGCCCTGGAGCCTACCGGGGAACAGATAGCCGAAATGGGGCACCTGCCTGAGCTGACCCATTGGCAGCAAGAAGGAGGCCCCTCCAGGGAGGAATTCTGCAGGGAGCAGAGAGAATGCCCCTCTCTAGTGGGTATGCGGCAGCAGGCTGCAGCCCAGGCCAATGGTGATCAGTCCGGTACACACTTAATTTACTGGGAGAACGACCTCCTGTACTCAGAGCCTAAGGTTGCTGAACCTGGGTCAGCCCGTGCGCTGGTGGTACCCCAGAAGTTCAGAGCCTTCCTACTGGGGCTGGCTCACGATGTGCCTTTAGCAGGGCATTTGGGGCAGGACAAGACCTATGAGAGGCTTGTCACCCATTTTTATTGGCCTCAAATGCACAGGAGCTCAGATGCTCATTGTAGGACCTGCCAGACTTGCCAGGCAAGTTGTAAGAGTGGAAGGAAGCAAAAGGCTCCACTCCAACCTTTCCCTGTGGTCAGTACCCCATTCCAGCGAGTGGGAATTGACATTGTGGGGCCACTGGACCCCAAGACAGCCATGGGCAACAGGTTCATCCTGGTCTTGGTGGACCATGCCACCCGGTACCCTGAAGACATCCCTCTGAGGACAGTGACGGCCCCCGTGGTGGGACGGGCACTGATGGGAATTTTCTCACAAGTAGGATTCCCTCTAGAGGTGGTGTCTGACAGGGGTACCAATTTCATGTCGAAAAATATGAAATCCCTTTGGCAAGAGTGTGGTGTAACCTACAAGTTCACCAACCCTTACCACCCCCAAGGAAACAGGTTGGTTGAGAGATTCAACCGAACCCTAAAAGGTATGATTATGGGTCTTGAGGAACCCATGAGGCGTAAATGGGACGTCCTCTTACCATGACATTTCTTTGCGTACCGTGAGGTGCCACAGAAGTCTCTGGGGTTCAGTCCCTTTGAGCTTCTGTATGACCACCCAGTACGAGGACCTCTTAGTCTGGTCAAGGAAGAATGGGAGCAATCTCCCAGGAAACCTCCCCAGAATGTATACAGTTACATGCTGGCCTTCAGGAACCAGACTAGGCGTTTCAGGCAACTTGCTGAGGCAAATCTGGAAGCCAGCCAGGAGGAAATGAAGCAGTGGTACGACCAGAATGCCACTCTGGTGGAGCTTCAACCTGGACAAAAGGTATGGGTCCTGGCCCCTGTGGAGCCTTGTGCACTCAAAGACAAGTGGACCGGACCCTTTGAGATTGTGTAGCGCAAGAGTTCTGTCACCTATTTGGTGAACTTGCAGTCTCCCAGGAACCCCTTGAGGGTCCTACATGTCAATCAACTAAAGCCCCCCTTGGAAAGGTCCGAAGTGGGCATGCTCTTGGCCACAGACGATGGGGCGGAAGAGGATTCTGAACCTCTTCCTGACCTCCTGGTAGCCTCAGAGCGAGACGGGTCAGTGGATGGAGTTAGCCTCTCACCCACCCTGACCCCTGAGCAACAGGATGACTGCCGCCAGCTGCTGGGGCAGTTTCCTGACCTGTTCTCCCTGGTTCCTGGTGTCACAGATTGGTGCGTCCATGATGTGGACACAGGAAACAGCTTGCCTGTGAAGCACAAGGCTTACAGAGTAACTGACAGGGTCAGAGCCTGCATCAAAGAGGAGGTCTCAAAGATGCTTGCTCTAGGGGTGGTTAAGTCCTCCAGCAGTCCTTGGGCCAGCCCAGTGGTCTTGGTCCCAAAGGCTGCAGCGCCGGGTGCCACACCCGAACTCCGGTTCTGTGTGGACTACAGAGGACTCAATTCAGTGACCAAGACTGACGCGCAAACCATCCCCCGAGCTGATGAGCTCATCGATCGGTTAGGGGCTGCACAGTACCTCAGCACGTTTGATTTAACGTCTGGGTACTGGCAGATCGCCTTGACTGATGGGGCCAAAGAGAGGTCAGCATTCTCCACCCCAGATGGGCATTTCCAGTTCCGGGTTATGCCATTCGGGATGAAGAATGCCCCTGCCACCTTCCAGAGGTTGGTCAACCAGGTGTTGGCTGGGCTGACCGAGTTCAGCGCCGCCTACCTGGATGACATTGCAGTGTTCAGTGGCACATGGGAAGAACACCTGCGCCACCTCTGGGAAGTGTTGATGGCACTGCGCAAGGCAGGCCTCACGATCAAGGCAAGCAAGTGTCAGATCGGGCAGGGTTCAGTGGTGTACTTGGGACACCAAGTGGGGAGCGGCCAGGTGGCGCCCCTCCAACCCAAGATAGAAACCATCCTGGCTTGGGAGCCCCCAAAGACACAGACAGAGGTGAGGGCCTTTTTAGGACTCACTGGGTACTACAGGAGGTTTGTCAAGGGGTATGGCAGCATTGTTGATCCCCTTGACAGAGCTGACTTCGAAGAAGCAGCCCAGGAAAGTGATCTGGACTGACACCTGTCAGAAGGCTTTTGACACCCTGAAGACTGCCATGTGCACGGCGCCCGTGCTCTTGGCTCCTGACTTCTCCAAAGAATTCCTAGTGCAGACAGACGCATCAAAGTATGGTGTAGGGGCTGTTCTCTCACAGATGACTGAGAAGGGCTGGGACCAACCTGTAGCCTTCATTAGTAGGAGGTTACTTCCACGGGAACAAAGGTGGAGTGCGATTGAGCGAGAAGCATTTGCTGTGGTCTGGGCGCTGAAGAAGCTGAGACCCTACTTGTTTGGGACTCACATCCGGGTTCAGACCGACCACAGGCACCTCAGATGGTTGATGCAAATGAGGGGTGAGAACCCAAAACTGTTGAGGTGGTCCATCTCCCTACAGGGTATGGACTTTACGGTGGAGCATCGCCCTGGCACAGATCACGCCAAAGCTGACGGTCTGTCCAGGTTTTTCCACCTTAGTGAAGAGGAACTCCCTGGGGTAGGGTAGTTCCCCCCACATTTCAGCTGGAGGGGACACCTGTTAGACCTGGCACCTTGGCGTGAGTCTCCCTTCCACTTTTTGTTGATGTGCCTCATGTGTTTTGTTGGTGTTCGCTGCTCAAGGCACTGTGCCATTGCCAATCAGTGCCACAGTGCAAGTGCTCCCTATGAAAATTGTATACATTGATTGGTGTCCATGTTTGGCTTATTTGGTTTTACTATGAGCCCCTAGTAAAGTGCACCAGGAGTGCCAGGGCTTGTAAATACAAATGCTGCTGGTGGGCTTGCAGCACTGGTTGTGCCACCCACAGAAGCGGCCTAGTAAAATGTGTCTAGGGTCTGCCATTGCAGAACCTGCGTGCAGTCTGGTACTGTCATGCTGACTGCGCAAGTGCACCTACTTGCCAGTCCCTAAACCTTCCCTAACTACATTTTAGTCACCCCTCTTGTAGGCCCAAGGGCAGGGTGCATTGTAAGCATAAGGTAGGACATGCCCTGATGTGTGTGGCATGTCCTAATAGTGAATTACAGCCATTTTCGTTTTTCACTATTGAAGGCTACCTGCTGTCCATAGGCCAGAATGGGCTGCTGGAATTATTACACTCTATAATCCCAGCGGACTCAGAGAGCATGGTAGGAAGTCAAGTTTAGTATGCCTGAACTCAGAATAATAAAATACTTATTTTAGTAAAGTTTATTTTAATATCCTGTGTTTGTAAATACTACTTTTAGAAAGATAGTATCTACTTGCCTAAGCCATTTCAGTCTGCCTCTGCTGTGTGTGTGTGCTGCCTAGGTTCAGTGAGGGGCAGGGCTGGGGAATTCCAGGAGACAGGCTGGCTGCCAGGTGGTGGGTAGAGAGATTACACCAGGATGGGTGGGAGGAGTACACCTTGACTCTGAATAGGCTTGTGCTCTGCCACCACAATGCTGGCTCCGCCCCCTGTGGAGCAGCTGATGTCTCTGCCCTGTGCACTGAAAGGAAAGAGCAGAGTCACCACAACAAAGTGCTCCAAAACCGGACTGAGCCAGGCACAGGCCCCCTGGCCACAAAGAACAAAAGAAACTGTGTATAAAAGAAGGAGCCCTGCTCCTAAGAAATCAGATCCTGTTTACGCCAAGAAGAAACTCTGCCTGAAGAGGAGAAACTGGGAAAGCTACATGGAGGACTACTGTCTCTAAGCCTGAGAGACTGGCCTGTGGTGGGTGCCTTGCTGCAAGGAGAGGAAAAGACTGAGAAAGACTTTATCTTCCACTTGTGCTTTGTGAACAATCTCCAAGGGCTTGCTTGTGAACTTGCCCCCTGAACTGCGCCCCAGGAACAGTGGGCGCTACCCCTCCCAAGAAGAAAAGGAAGCTGCTGCTGGTGAATTGCCTCCTGACTCCAGAGAACCTGTGCGCCCCATCCTGCCGAGCACCGCGACCCCTGCTTGACTGTGCTGCTGTGAGCACCGTGACGGCCTGCCCTGACTGGCCTGATCAAAGTAAACTGCTGCCCCCTCAAGCCAGAGCTCGCATCGTAAGACAGGCTTGTCTCCCTCTGAGCACCGAGGCTCTGTGGCCCCCGAGCCGTAGAGCCCATCGCAAGGACTGACGCCGCTAAGGTTCGCCATCGCTGGACAAAGTTGCAGCGCCTTGCGCTGAATTCACCCCCGAGCCGCCCCTCCTTCCTCGCCCCTCGAAGTGAGCTGTGGAAGTCCTGAGGCGTCCCACCGAGCATCGCCGTCCTCTGACCAAGCGGGACTGCAACGCGATGCGGGACGCCCCTCTGAAGACTGCCGAGGCCGCCGCGAACTCCCCATAAAGAATTAAGGTACTGTGCGCCCCTGTACGACGCGTACCTCCGACTGTACGGCCCGTACTGCTTGGGTCCCCGTACGCCTGCACACGCGGGAAGCGTGAGGCGAAGTAGGACTAGTACCAAGCTCGTACGGAGCGTACTTGCGACTGTACGGCCCGTACCGTTTAAATCCCCGTACGCTTGCTCACGCGGGAAGCGTGAGGCGAAGAGGGAATCGTACCCGCATCGTACGGTGCGTACCAACGCCGGTACGAGACGTACGGAAGGCGCTACGGTGCGCACTGGCCCCCAAGAAGTGAAATTTGCATCTAACTTTGCCTTTTAAAGAACTGTGGCATCCTGAACTCTGAAATACAAGTAACTGGAGCCCTATTTAAAAGTTAAATACTGTATTTGAAGCCTACTTGAAGAAACCTATATAAAGAGCTTTATTTTGATAAATACAGTCTTGTGTCTCTGTGTGGTGGGTTGGTGGTTGTTGTGGGACACCCTAAATGCTTAACCTCATGCCCTCTGGAATCTAGCCTGACTGCTCGCGCCACGTTACCTAGAGGGTGAGCAGGGGTTATTTTTCAAGAGTAATCCTTTGCCCTGCGCCAACCAGAGACCCCCGATTCTAACAGGACCCCAAGGAACCACCCAAAGGAGTGACACAGTGAACCCACGGAGGACGGTGCAGTGTGAGAACACAGACGTGAGCTCCGTTCATCTCTATAGGAAAGTCGCGGTTGGAAAATTACAGTTTTAGGACACTTCGGAGAGGACTTCAAACAAATCCATTGGAACATAGAAGGTTCTAAGACCAGCACCTTGTGAGTACCGAGATACCCGTGTTACCTATCCCAGAGGAGCCAGGTGCATAGTGGTCAAGTGATGTAAGAAACCTTCACAGTTTTCATTGGCGTGACGCAAAGAAGTGCTGCTGCCGGGAAGTTAAAAGTGTCCGGTGGAATCCATGCCTGGATCAGGGGTGAAAAGAACCTGAAAGCAGAGGGGACAGAGTCTGGGTCACTTCAGGGTGACCAGGGGCTCGGTAGACGAATGCCCACCGATGTTTGTTGCTTCAGGTGAGAAGATTGGATGCTTGACTCTGCAGCCACGTGGACCAGGAGACGTCGACGACGACCAAAGTCCGGAGGTGAGCTGTCCCACGAAGGATGTTGAGAGCTGGGGGTCAGTGTCCGGATTGAACACCAACAAGCCTTGGCAAATGCAACCCACGCGGGCAGAGGAAACAAGTTACCGTGAGGACCAGCAAGGTCCTGGGGACTCTCCTAGCAATAGAGAGTCAGGTCACGTCTGGAGCAACCAGGGAAGCCCAAGGAAAGTCAAAGTTACCTTCACAGGGACCCACAGGCCAACGGACCAGGGATCGCAAAGGGACCTCAAGCTGAATCACGAAATACCAGTCCACGGAACACTCGTGGAGTGTAGGCTGGAAATCTTCGGTGGAGATACTGCTCGGGATCAGGACTACACGTAGCCGAAAGCACAGCCTCAAGGATAGTCAAAAAGCATATGCTGCTGCAAAAGTACACGGTGCACAGGGGTTCAGGTTGCATGGTCCCCATGAGGGATACTGATCTCAGAATTGCTGAGAGGTCGGATCAACCTCGGGGACACTCGTGAACCCACCTCCTGTGTTGCAGAAATCTTCGGAGTCCAAAGGAGCTGGGGAGATGCAAACCGGTCAGATGCGTTAAGGTGCCTGCTGCTGCAGGGGAGTAACTCCTTTACTCCAAAGGAGATTCTTCTGTCATCTAGCGAAGTGTAGACCGTCGAAGTATGTGGTTTCTGCTTGCAGAGTTTAGTCCAGATAAAATCTAAAGACCTGTAGTCAGGGTTCCTACTTTATACCCAAGGAAGGGGTTGGACAAACTTTGGGGACCCACCTATGGGAGGGACAGGACAGAGGTGTGGTTACACCCATGTCCTTTGTCCAGTTTCGTGCCAGAGCAGGAGCAAATGGCCCCTGCAACCGGTTTGAGCTGGACTATGCACAGGGACACCAAATGTGCCCCCAGTACAGACTTTCTCACACTCTGAGTGCACCCACCCAGCCCCAATACACTAAAGCCTGTCTGGCAGGTAGTCACACCTCCCTGTGACAGGAAACCTATTGTCAGGCCTTCCTCTGCTCGAGCTTGGCTCAGCACCAAGAGGGCAGACTTGTGTCTGTGGCTGGCAGCATCCATTTTGAGATGCCCAGGTCGAGAAAGCTGGTTCCGGGTGTACCGGTGTTTCACATAAGTGCCTCTTCAAGGGTGGAATCATAACTGGCGGGAAGTTATGATTCCAAGGTGTTTTCTTATACCAAACATGACATGTTTCTAAGCAACCGCTTTAAAGTTATCATTTACCGCGAGGTTATAATGCACTTAAATAGTGGATCAAAGAACGTATCAAAGCGTGTCGTATCAAACTAATCAAACATTTTTAACAGGTTTAGGCAGGTGGCAGAGTAAGAATAATACTATTAGTAAAACAGAGCAGATAGTATCCAGACTGTTGGAGCCGGCCTCGTGGCGTGGTCCTGTTCCCCCTCGCCAAGCCGCACGAGGTCCCCTGCACCTCGGGGCTCCTCCATTTTGGATTGTACGTAACTCTGCGCGCCAGCCTACGTGACCCCGCTCAACCCGGCCTCGGCCCCAGCAAGCCCCGACATCAAGGCACCAACAACTGGCCAGGGGGTACCACGTGAACACTTCCCCACTCCCGGCGGAGGGCAGTATCGATGGGACCCCCAACCGTCCTCCCACACCTAGGTGCGATCGCCCCACAGCTCTCCTGGGCCTGGCGCCTCTCCCGCTGAGCGTCTGGCCTCTCCCAGCCCGGCCTCTCCGCCCCCCCCCCGGGCGCAAGGGTCCGGACATCAAAGGGCTCCAGACCTATATCTGAGGCGACCCTGCAACAGGACAGCAGTTGTATCCCGGAGTCGAGAGCCCTGCTGATTGAATCGCGGCCGACCCAACGGAGAAGAACTCTTGCTTGAGACTCTACCACGAGCCCTGCTGACTGCGTCGCGGCTCCACCTTATTGAGGTCACGAAGCCTCCCGGAACATCGGAGCCCTGCTGACGCTGACGCGGCCCAACCTCGCTGAAACCTCCCTCGGAGCCCTGCTGACGTCGTCGCAGCTCGAGCTGAACCAAGACACCGTAAGAGCCCTGCTGACCTGGTCGCGGCTCGAACTCCACGGACTGAACACCAGAGCCCTGCTGACGCCGTCGCGGCTTGACCCCTCTGAGATCCGGAGGCCCTCCAGCGTGGGGATAAGAACTGGGCCCCAGGTACCCTCGTACCAAGCTGCTGCTAAAGACTGTCCCGCTACCCCGTCCCTACCAAAGATTTTGAGACTCTTATGTATCCCTCGATCCCCCCTTGTAAATATCGATAACCGTAACTTCATAAGTGCTGATAAAGAACTGCTCGTCTTGCTGAATCCCCTTGAGTCCTGTGTGGTGGTGTTACTGTGCTAGTACGTTATAGGAGAAGGACCTATCCCCGGAGGCTTCTCAGCAGCGCTCGGCTACTTCGTGCAGTGTGGGGGCCCCTCTGGGTGGTCTCTCCGACCCCCCCCCCCCGAGGCCCGCCTTCCAACATTTGGTGGCAGCGGTGGGATCCGAGCCGAACGCAGTTCGTACAAGCAAGTAACCCACTCGCTATCCATCCAGACGAACAGAGACCATGAGCAACCAGGAAACCACCGCGACCATGGAGTTCCAACCAGAATGGTTGGAAGAGTATACTCACAAAGAGTTAAAACAGTTCTGCAAAGACAAGGGCATTGCAACCACCGGCCTAGGTACCAAGGAAGAGATGCAGAAAGCCCTGAGAACCTGGATAGAGTCCGAGGCGGACCCCTCCCAGAACGAAGGGCCCCTGCCCCTAAATGCAGCCACACCACCCGCACCGACCCCGGCGAACGGAGGGAGAAACAGCCTGGGAACCGGCCTCTCCGTGGATGAAATACAAGAGCGGGAGAAGGTCCGGACCCACGAACTAGAGCTTGCACGACTTCGGCTGGACGGCGAACTCCGGCTGGCCGAAAAGAAAATGGCCATAGAACAGCTACGGCTGCAGGAAGAGATAGAGGAGAAAAAGCGGCATCGAGAATTGGAAGAAAAAAGGTTGACCCTTGAACACGAGCGGGCCCTCAAAGAACTCGAACTCAAGGCCCAGAAGGGGGAGACCGGCACCCCCAGTAATAGAGACGCTCCACCCCCCACCGAAGCCAAGGTTCATATCCCCAAAGATGTCGTCAAAGAATACTATAAAAACGACGACATCAAGCAGTGGTTCAAGGCGTACGAGTTGGCCATGACCTCCCATCGGGTGCCCCGGAAGGATTGGGGTGCTGGCCTGTGGGGGCGGTTCCTTAGCGAGGGCCGAGACACCCTGCTCCAGCTACCAGAAGATGTGGTGACCTCCTACGACCATATGAAGGAGGCCCTGCTCACCCGCTACGGACTAACCGCGGAAATGCACCGCCAGCGTTTCAGAGACTGCAAAAAAATCCCCGGTACCACGTGGGTAGAATATGTGGACTTCTTCAGCAGGGCCCTAGAAGGATGGATCAAGGGTAGCAAGGTCACCCCCTACGGGCAGCTGGTCGACCTCATTATTTGGGAACACCTCTCCAACAACTGCTTCGTGGAGCTAAGACAACACCTCCTCGACAGCAAGCTGACCGAACCGCGGAAGCTCGCCGCCGAGGGCGATCGATGGGTCAACACCCGAGTCCCCCGGAACTCGATGGGGGAGTACCAGAGAAACACCACCGGACCTCCCCGCCAGCGCGGCGGAGGAGGAGGTTCAAACCGGAATCGGGACATCCCCGCCGGGCCACCCCGAAGTCCGCCTCGAGGGCCGCCTCAGCAACACCGCTCCCCAAGCCTGGCCCGAAGAGGGACGGCACCAGCCCGGACCGGACCCCGGCCCTCGATAACCTGCTACGGCTGCCAACAAACCGGACACTATGCCAGCAACCCGGCCTGGCCCATGAACCGAAGAAGTGGGGCCGGCGGGCCCCCGCCCCGAGAGCTGGCGGCTGCCGCCCTGGGGGAAGGGGAGGAAGAGGAAGAACCCCTCGACAGAGGAACCACTCAGTGGGAGCCGGCGGCCATGTCCCTGGTCTGCCTGGGCAGCCGAGAAATGGTGCCCCGAACACCCATCCCGAGCAACACCCAGAAGTACCAACAGTGGGTCACTATCAATGGACGACGGGCCGAGGCCCTCCGTGACACCGGAGCCAGTGTCACCGCTGTCCGCTGCCACCTGGTGACCCCCGAACAGATCCTGCCCAATGTGCTATGCCCCGTCCGGACGGCCGACAACAGCGAAAGCATGTGCCAGATGGCCCAGGTCCCCTTCGAATGGGGAGGGGTGACGGGCATACTAAAGGTGACTGTCCGCGACGACGCCCCGGTGGACTGCCTCCTGGGGAACGACCTAGAGAGGGCCCATGAGTGGGCACAGGCTGGAGAAGGGCCCGTGAAGAGGTGCAGGCTGGAGGAGGGCCCCTGAGGGGGCTCAGGCTGGAGGAGGGCCCGTGTGGGGTGCAGGCTGAAGAAGGATCCGTGAGGGGGGTGCAGGCTGGAGGAGGGCTTTTGAGCGGCGCAGGCTGGAGGGGGTATGTGAAAGAGCGCAGGCTGGAGGAGGGCCCATGAGGGGCGCAGGCTGAAGGAGGGCCCGTGAGGGTTGCAGGCTGAAGGAGGGCCTGTGAGAGGGTGCAGGCTGAAGGAGGGCCCGTGAGGAGGGGCAGGCTGGAGGAGGGCCCGTGAGGGGTGCAGGCTGAAGGAGGGCCCATGAGGAGGTGCAGACTGGAGGAGGGCCCGTCTGTGGGTGCAGGCTGAAGGAGGGCCCATGAGGAGGTGTAGGCTGGAGAAGCGCCCGTGAGGGGGTGCGGGCTTGGGGATGGGCCTGTGAGGGAGTGCAGGCTGGAGGAGGGCCCATGAGGGGGTGTATGCTGGGGGAGGGCCCGTGAGGGGGTGGGGCTGAAGGAGGGCCCATGAGGGGTGCAGGCTGAAGGAGTATCCATGATGGGGTGCAGGCTGAAGGAGGGTCCATGAGGGGGTGCAGGCTGGAGGAGGGCCAATAAGGGACGCAGGCTGGACGAAGGCCGTGAGGGGGTGCAGGCTGGAGGAGGGCCCATGAGGCGTGCAGGCTGAATGAGGGCCGCGAAGGGGGCGCAGGCTGGAGGGGGTATGTGAAAGAGCGCAGGCTGGAGGAGGGCCCATGAGGGTTGTAGGCTTGGGGAAAGCATGTGAGGGAGTACGGGCTGGAGGAGGGCCCATGAGGGGTGCAGGCAGGAGGAGGGCCTATGAGGGGTGCAGGCTGGAGGAGGTCCCATGAGGGGGCACAGGCTGGAGGAGGGCCCGTGAAGAGGTGCAGGCTGGAGGAGGGCCCGTGAGGGGGCTCAGGCTGGAGGAGGGCCCGTGTGGGGTGCAGGCTGAAGGAGGGTCCGTAAGGGGGGCGCAGTCTGGAGGAGGGCTCTTGAGCGGCGCAGGCTGGAGGGGGTATGTGAAAGAGCGCAGGCTGGAGGAGGGCCCATGAGGGTCGTAGGCTTGGGGAGTGCCTGTGAGGGGGTATGGGCTGGAGGAGGGCCCATGAGGGGCGCAGGCTGAGGGAGGGTCCGTGAGGATTACAGGCTGAAGGAGGGCCTGTGAGAGGGTGCAGGCTGAAGGAGGGCCCGTGAGGGGCGCAGGCCAAAGGAGGGCCCGTGAGGAGATGCAGGCTGAAGGAGGGCCTGTGAGGGGGTGCGGGCTGAATAAGAGCCTTGTAAAGCGTGAGAGCCCCGAGAAAGGGGTGTTGGCTGGGTTTGAGAGCAGGCCAATGAAGAGATGGGGCTCGTCAGGCCCGGTTCTAGCGGGTAGGCCGGGTGGGCCAGGCCCACCCAAACATCAGCCTGGCCCACCCAAACAGGAGCCTTGGCCCTCGCAGTGAGGGCTTGAAGGCAGGGGTGCAACGCCATTTGGCTCCGAGTGCTTCAACCCCCAGTCGTGTGTGTCAGCCCAGGCTGAGACAGCTTCCTAGGAGCGCACGCACACAATAGTTTTTGAGATTATCGCAGCCGCACTTGAGTACTTCACAGGTCTTTAAAAGACCATTTACATGTTAATGAGGCTTTGTTTATTTTTTCACCCCTTCATCTCCACATGGCGAAAGGGACAAATCCTTTCTTTGACAAAGGTAACCTTTGCCTACTGTCCTGCTGCATGGATATTTCTTTTTCTGCAGTGCAGGAGAAAAGAAGTTTGTTTATTCCTATTCACCTTTCCTGACCCCTGCAGCAGCTTATCACATCAGGCTGTGACACAAAGTTTGACTAATGGAGTAGGTAAGAGAATCTGTTACTATTTGTTTTTCGGTTTAAAATGTGCACAGGACCAGCAGGACACATACTTCGTGTGTGCTTCATTTAAACAGTTTTTATCAATATGGCCGATGCAGGACAACAATAAGACAATAAAATATGCCCAGATAACGCTGGTGATTAAGGATCCTGCTGCAGAGCAATCATTTGTCTGTTAGTAGTTTTTAAATGTAGATGGACTGTAGTTTATGTCGAAGCTCAGTGGGTTACTGCCTTTGTCACAGAGATCCTTGTGCTACTTGCAGTTCAGAAGTTACAATCCTAACATAGGACAGTGATCAATGAACTGTCATCAAAGAGCTGCATACTAACATGAATGGTATAGTTAGAACTTCGCTTTTTTTGTTTTGTGATATAGTTAGAACTTCCTCAGTCTTTCATTATTCTAATGTTGCTAAAATGAGTATGTTTGGGCAGATATACATTTTTATCAGTAAAGCTGACTCCCATGGAATACTCTTTAAATCCTAAGGTAGTGTTTCCCCAGACCAAACCCTCTTAAAATGCCCACCAGTATGGATGACATGTGATTCATACACCTTGTAATCCTCACTGTCTTATGTGACATTCCCTGTAGACTGATTTATATACTTGTGTGATTCAATGTCTCTGTATAACGTGTGCGTGGTGTAAAGTACTGACACACACTACACTGATATGAGTTGCGCTATACAACAAATGAAATGCATATGAGAGAGTGTCTACGTAAAGATGAGGGGCACTGTTGGAGGGTGGTAGTGAGGGAATCGGAGGAGGAGGTAGTGGGAGGGGCTATGGAGCGATGAGGGGCACTGTTGGAGGGTGGCAGAGAGGGAATCCGTGTAAGAGGTTATGGGGTGGAGGGGGGAGCTAGGGAGAGACGAGGGGCACTGGTGGAGGATGGTAGTGAGGGAGTTTGAGGAGGAGGTCATGAGGGGGAGGGGCTACAGAGAGATGAGGGGCACTGGTGGAGGGTGGCAGCGAGGGAATCCGAGAAGAAGGTCATGAGGGGGAGGGGCTATGGGGAGATGAGGGGCACTTGTGGCGTGTGGCAGTGAGGGAATCCGAGGAGGAGGTCAATAGAGGGGGCCATGGAGGGATGAAGGGCATTGGTGGAAGGTGGTAGTAAAGGTATTTACGGAGAAAGAGGTTATTGGTGTGGCGCCAAAAAAGACTTTCGCATCAGTGCTAAACCCAGCCCTGTCATGGCCTTTCTGTTTTTGTTTATTTAATTAGCAATCCGGTCATAAGGGCTACTGTGGAACATACTTTAAAGTGCATGCTAATTATATTTACTGCTATATTCAATGTTTTAAGTTTGAAGGTGATTTTACTAATGTTTTTACCGGGAAAATGAAAATGGAGCCCGATAATGCCTGATATGGGGCTGGGGCCCAAGGTCAGCTGTGAGATAAGGTGCACTGGAGAGGAGTAGTGGATAATCAAGCCTGTAACGGAGTGCGTTGCAGAGTCCGGGTCAGGTGGAGGTAGTAATGAAGAGGGATTCTCCCTGAAGGCTCGCACAGAGGGAGCCCGAGAAGTGTCAGTTGCCTGATACTCCCACCTCAGAAACCTCCTCTTCCCATCAAAGGAACATTACATGGAAAAAAAAACTTTGTGAGAGTGATAATATTTAGAAAGAGATTTGGAAAAGAGTGCGTTTTACTGGGCCTTGTAAGCCTAAGAAGAGATAACGGAGGGCCCTGAAGCAGGCCTGCCTAGACATATATGCGACAAATTGAGCCCCCAGTGGCCCACCCAAATGCACCCTTGGCCCACCCAAATAAAAATTCCTGGAGCCGGGCCTGGGGCTTGTGATTTTTTTTTTTTTTTTTGCAGGTTTATATAGGGTGAACTTGACCCGAATCGGGTATCAGAGCGCTTTACATAGCATCAGTTGCGTTACATGAGGACACTCATTCATTTTTGTTGGGCATGGGGATTTGCCCAGAATCACAGGATGTTCAGAGTCATTGCCGAGACTCGAACCCAGTTCCCCAGATTCGAGGTCGACCGCCATAGCCATTAGGCCAACTCCTCTCCAACATTTATTCTGCATAAGGGTTCACTGGCTATCTTAGGGGTTTCCCTCAATGTGGAGATTGAAGGAAAAGTTATTATTCAATTATCAGGGCTAACAAGCTCACCAAGTGTGCTTAGGGCATTTTAAAACAAGCTTCGAAAATTGGACGAATTCATGTGCATGGGCTGATAAGAACAGTGGGTGTTTGAGAGCTATGAACCACAGAAAGGACCGTCCCTAGTTGTGTCTAAGAGATGCCCAATTTAGTGGGGGCAAATCACAAAAATTGACGGACTGGCATCACACACCACCAGGTGTCATGCTTCATAATCTGCCAGTCCTCGCCCTCTAAAAACCGCGTTTGATAGAGGGCGGGCATACACCTGAAGACAGGGATGCACTTCTAAACTAAGTGGGGGCCCAAACAAAAAAAGGAGTGAGTGAATTTAAAAACCATCATAGTATACCTGAACAATTTTTATTCTATGGGGTTACTATGTGGGATTAAAATATATAAGTACGGTGAGTGGGGACCTTATCATCCCGTCGCCGCTGTGAATCAGTGATTGTTAATAGGGGGTCAACATGTTTCTGCCTGTATTGTCCACTTGGGTACGTGGCATTCGTCAGGACCTTAAATATTGGGCTCCAATCTTACCACTGGGGGCGTAGGCCTATAGCCAGCTGCCACCTGTTTAGAGAAACCTGTAAGAGAGAGGGGGTGAGACAAACATATAATACTCAAAATGGTTGTCATTCGGTAGACCTTGATGTGTCACAGTCACGCTCCATACTTACTGCTCTTTCCTAAAGTGAAAAAGGTGAAAAATTTATATGAGTGCCAGGCATCTGTGTTCACTCTGACATTCATGTGAAACAAATATAGAAGTCTTACCCTATTGGAAAAACCTATTTGCCCCATGGGAGGGGTAGGGGGGGAAAACCTTGTGGCCACATTCTGGTGGGAGACGATAAAGGATGAAGACAAAAGGGTTAAACACCAGACTGGTTGGGAAGGTATAGCAAAGATACTGAATTAGTTAGCAGAAAAAAACGTCAGGGCGTGCTTGGTCTACTATAGTTTCAACCTGTTGGAAGAAGAAATCAGAACAACGACTTACAGTTCAAGGCGTACTCCCCGCTAGAAAACCTAGTGCTGCATGCGTCCAGCCTCCTCCCCGGTGACATTAAGTGTAGTGCGCAGCAAGCTTTTATACTGTTGGGAGGGGTCGTGGCATGCGATATGGGTTTCAGGTGAGCGTGGCGTACAGTGATGATGCTGCATTTCCTGTGTCCTGAGCGAAGCATGCAGAAAGGACTGCACTTTGCCTGTTTGTTGCCTGACCCTCGTGGGGGTGTGTCAGCACATGGCGCTGCTCTATGACACGCCGCTTCCTGTGTCCCGTCTGTAGGAAGGTGGATATCTGACTATGGTTACCCCCAAGTTTTTGCCTAGTGTCTAGCTGGTTTTTCGACTTAGTTGGCTTGAGATCCTGACATTCAGGGTCTCAGGCTGTCTGCTCTCTCTTTAAAATGGACTCCATGTACCCTAGGTACATAACCAATTGGTAAGGATCACCTTATTGGACCCTGTACAGTGTACCCTAGGTACCCAGGGCATAGGTGTACCCTAGGCCTCCCAGGGGCTGCAGCATGTATTATGCCACCCCTGGTCTGGCCTTCCAATCAGACACAACTGGCTGATCACTCAGCTGGGGCAAGGTCGTGTAATCACCCCTTGCTTAGATATAGTATGCCTATATCTACCCTTATATATAGACACATGTGTACCTATCAGTCACTCCTATGGCAGGCCTTAACAATCCTGGAGGCAGAGTGCTTGGTAACATGTGAGATGGTGCTCTAGCATGAGCTGAGCCTGTCTGCAGCTTTCGGAACCATGTCCTTATAGCTGTTCTATGATATAGCCTACCATATACTCTTAAAGTGCCTTATAATCTTAAACGGTTATGGTAACTATGGTTTGTCTTTATCGAAACATGTTGTGTAAGGTGTCTAACACTGTGGAATAATACCCCCATACCATTTCTGGACATGAGGATATTATTCCCCCCTTCTAGAGGGAAAGACATGTTAAAATCATACTTCACTGTTAGCCTCTGACCAAAGCCTCAGCATCACAAAATGGATGCTGCTGCCACGACACAAGTCTGACCTCCTGCTGCTGGGAGTGATCCCAGCCAGGGAGGCCTGGACAATAGGTTTCCTGCTTGGGGAGGTGCTAGCACCCCCCCAGACAGCCTTTAGTGTATTGGGGCAGGGTGGGCTGAAAGGAATGAGACATGCCTGGGGCACACAAGGTGTTCCTTGCATAGTCCAGTTCAAACCGGCGCTGGGGCACTCCAGCCCCAGCTCTGGCGCGAAACTGGACAAAGGGAAGTGGGTGTAACCACCCCCTCCCAGGTCCCACCCATAAGGCGTGACCTAGCAGGTATCCCAGCCCCCCAGATTAGTATAAGAGTGGGAGTTGGGCCTAAAGACTTTAGATTATCCTGAACCTGCAAACTTGAACAGAAACTCTGGACCTTCGACATTCGACGAAAGAAGAAGACTGAAGAATCTCCCTTGTGGCCAAGGAGTGGCTACCCTGTGCAAACAGGCACCATCAAGAGACTACCCTTTGCTTTGCCCACGTTCTACGAGGAACCGACTGCAGAGCCCGACCAGAGCCTTGACTTCCAGACTTCTCCGACCCTGACCCACATCCACAGCAGAGCTGAGATCCGTGGAGGCGACGAGCGACGTGGGACCGGCTACCTGGGAAAAGTGGCTAGTAACTTCAAGCGCAGCTTCTGAGGCACCCTCGAAGTTGTGCACCGGGGATTGAGAAGCCCCAACCCCAAGCATCATCTGCACCGAAGATCAGCCCCCCACACTCCACGAGTCCTGCGTGGGGCCCTTCTGCATTTTCCTGCTTGCCGCGTCTGTCCGGTTGCTGGCCCGCTGGCTAGTGGCCTTTGTGACGACGCACCCTGAAATCTTCTGCGCTGGTTTGGCTCCTCCAGACTGGCTCCCGCTTCTCTGCAAAGAAGAAGCACCCCAGACCTTCCTGGTCTGCACCAGAAGCAAGTCCTCCGTTCTTCGTGGGTTCCGCTTGCCAAGGCTTGGTGAGTCCTAGTCCAACTTCGACGCCGCCGACAGCAAGAGCCTTCGTGGGACAGCTCGCCTCCTGGTCCTGGTCGTCCTCGACGCTTCCTGGTCCTCCTGGCTGCAGCGACAAGCTTCACCTTCACCTGCAATCTTCACGACATCGCCTGGTTCCTTCCTGGTTCCACGTGGTCACTGGCTAGTGACCTTGACTCTGTCCCTTCTGCTTGCAGGTCTCCTCTCCTCTTGATCCCAGCCTTGGGATCCACCGGACACTCTTCACTGACTGCCTGTCAGCATCTTTCTTCAGGCATCCATAGGAGTCGACGACGAAAACCGACGCAACTTCACCCCTATGCACCCGCAGCCTGTGGGCTAGGTAACTTGGGTACTCTGGTGCTCATCAGGATAGTGACTATCCTAGTGTCTAGTTTTCCAGTCTCGACTTCCTAGCTACTCCGGAAGTGTCCTAAATCTATCGTTTTCTAAACTGTACTATTGCTAGTGACTTTTACGCATTACGCGTGAGTGTTTCCACTCTGCACACGAATCCCGTGGGCCTCCCACTTCCTAACTAAAGCTAGTGTAGTGTAGCCCCAGCGATTCCCTAGGCCTAGGCCTATTCTATTTCCGTGACAGTGGTCCTTATACCACTTACTTAGTATATGGTTTGCGTGGCCCCTAGGGCCTAACTGTATTACTTACCTGTGTGACTTAATGTATGCTTAAATAAGACTGTGTTGTACTTACCTCTAATCTCATAAAGAGTGCTGAGGGTTTGACTAGAATAAATACACTTTATTTTATATATATATCTGTTGTGGTGTCCTTTCATTTGGTATTCAAGGGATTATATATGGTATCACAGCTGGCTTCACATGCCATTCAGAGTTTAGCCTAAGACTGCTCTTGTCCATGCTACCACTAGGATAGCTGGTCTATAAGGTTGACTTTACAACCAATCACCATAAGGGTATTTGGACTGATATAAGGTGTACACTAGAACTAGTGACATCATACATCAGGCCAACTTCTCACATTGGTGAGCAGCGGTTGGGATCTGAGCTTGCTGTTGTAATACCATTGTAATCTTGAGATACTAAATTGAAAGATCACACAGATATTGTCTAGGTACATATAACATAGATTAGAATACTTAAGTCCTACTGGACTTAGTAGTTGTAGGTTGAAGGGAGTAACACACCCTGACTACAACTACTAGAGAGGTTTAGTAGATACAACTAGTGTAGGTAGGTGCACACACCACACCCTCACTAGAATCATGCCCCTGGATGGAGATCACACTGATGCTCCCTCAGGAGAGGAGAATCCTAGACAGGTTCCCTCTAGGTATGATGCATTCACTTTCCAGGAGATGAGACAACTGTGTACCTCCAGGAGATTAAAACAGGGTTCCAACCCTACCCTTAGACAGCTAGTGGAGCTTCTGGAGGCCTATGATGCTGAAAGAGCTGCCAAGGATGGTGCCATAGCTGTAGATAAGGGTCTACCCACCACAGAGGAGTCAGATGGGACTTCAGATGAAGAGGTAGACAGCCAGGGCCAAGTAGGAAGACTTAGCCAGGCTAACCTAAGCTTACATGGGAGTTTGCATGGGGTCCCCCCATACAGACCCCCAAGTAGACTTACACAGAGAAGCAGGAGGGACAGATCCCCTTCAAGGGAATCCATCCACTCCCATGTCTCTAGCATCTCTAATGCTTCCTCTCACAGGGGAATGACTTCCCCTGAGAGAAAGGAGCATGAAGCCAGAATGAGGGAAGCTAATCTGAGGATTCAGAGGGAAGAACATGCCCTTGCCAAAGAGAAGCTTGCTCTGGCTAGAGAGCAAAAATTGTGTGGGTCAGAACCCACTGGTGGCAGCAACATTCCTAGAGATAGGGATAGGTCTTATGACCATAGAAACCTAAGCAAGATAGTCCCCCCATATCAGAATGGGGATGACATCCACAAGTGGATGACTGCTTTGGAGAGGGCCTGCAAAGTACAGCAGGTACCCCAGAGTCAGTGGGCAGCTATCTTGTGGCTCTCCTTTTCTGACAAAGGTAGAGACAAGCTCCTCACAGTCAGTGATGAGGATGCTAACAATTACAAATTCCTGAAGAGTGCTCTGATAGATGGGTTTGGCTTAACCACTGAGCAATATAGGTTGTTGTTCAGAGACACCCAGAAGACACAGACACAGGACTGGTCTGATTTTGTGGATTGTGCCACTAAGGCTTTGGAAGGTTGGTTAACTGGCAGCAAGGTGCAGGACTATACAGGATTGTACAACTTGATTATGAGGGAGCAGATCCTTAGTAATTGTCAGAACCAGCTTCTCCATCAACACCTGGTAGACTCAGATTTGACCTCTCCCCAAGAATTGGGAAAGAGGGCAGATAAATGGGTCAGGACCAGGATTAGGCCTAAAAATCAGGGTGGTGACCAAAAGAAAGATACCACCAAGCCTCAAGAGAAGGGTGGGGATAAAGCAAAAGAGAAATCTTCCTCAGGGCCCCAAAACTCCACACAGGGTGGTGGGTCCCAAGCTCCCTCCTCTACCACAGTTAAAAAGCCTTACTGCCATGAGTGTAAAACTCCTGGGCATTGGAAAACTGACAGCAGTTGCCCAAGGGCTAAAAACAAAACTGTTCCTCCAACTACTTCTGTCACACCACCTATTACTGTCAGCAGTAATCCCCCAGGTGGTGGGAGTGCCCCCCAAAATTTGGTTGGGTTTTCTTGGGGAACACAGGGGGATCCTGGCTTAGCCAATTCCCCTACAGCAGCTACTCTTGTCTGTGATGGTGGCATGGGGTTTGCCAACTTCACTGCCTGTCCCAACACATTGGGTAGGTACAGACAGGAGCCCTACATCAATGGTAGAAAAGCTGAGGCCTACAGAGACACTGGAGCTAGCATCACTATGGTGGCCCATAGGCTAGCTCCCTCTGAGCAGCTTTTGCCTGGTTTCTCATACCAGGTAACTAACATTGATGGCAAACAGAACAGTCATCCCATGGCAGAGGTATGTCTCAGCTGGGGAGGTGTCACTGGCCCTAAAAGGGTGGCAGTGTCTCCAACCTTGCCTGTGGACTGCTTACTGGGGAATGACTTAGAACTCTCAGCTTGGGCTGGAGTTGAACAAGACACCCATTCTAAAATGGTAGGCCTTTCAAAAAAGGGTAGGGGGGTTGTGCCAGCCACAACCCCTGTCCAAGTAGATTTCCTCCCTGAAAAGGTTGGAAGGGCAGTGGTAGCCACAGCCCAGGCAAAGACAGACTTCCCTGTAGAGATTGGCAGAGCTGTGACAGTCACAGCTCAAACCCAAACTGAGTGCCTCCCTGAAAAGGTTGGCAAGGCTGTAATGGTCTCAGCCCATACTCAGACTGACATAGGTGTAGTGAAGCCTGAAACTATGGATCACTCCACACAAACAGAGAGTAGTGGGGAGGAAGAAAAGTCTCCCTCTCCCCAGACATTAGGAAAAGGTCAGCCTCCTCAGGGATCTGACCTCACCCCTTGTGAAGGAACTGCCCCAGAGGTAGCCAGGCCTGGCCTGGCAGAGCCTCTGATGTCAGTGGCCCCTTCTAAGGTGGGACCCAGTCTGGTGCAGGTAGCCTGCCTCTCTCTACCCTGCCTCAGTCAGCCCAGGGCTGCAGAGGTCAGGGAGGCCAGTGGACCCCAAGAGGGCCCCTGTCCACAAGAACCCCCCCATCAAAAGAATGAGGATTGCCTGGCTAGTAGCCCTAGCCAGGTGATGGGTAAAAACATTCCTGAGGGATCCCCTTTACAGGTAGTTAGGGACCTGCCCCAGAGGGATTCTGTTGGGCACAGGCAAACCTGGGACCTTAGGGCCCCAAACCTGACCTGTCCCTCCAGTAAGCCCACAAAAGGGACCCAGCCTCCAGCTTTAGGTAGCCAGAGGCTGACCCTGAGAGCACAGTGCAACTCAGTGAAAGAAAGAAAGGCATCCATGGTGGAGGATGATTGGAGGAAGCTGAGGCCTCACTTTGAGGACACTCACTTCAGTACTCCATCTCAACACCAGCCTTTTACTTTGCAAAGACACACCCAAGGTAGAGATTCCCTATGGTGGAGACCCTATGATACCTTTAGGATGAGGGATTGCTTAGTGGACCATGAGACAGGGGGTAACCATGCCAGTGCTGGTTCTTCCTTATATGGCCACTTAGGCAATAGAGGCTTACCTTGTCAAGGCCAGCCTTATCTCCTTTCGTTTGGGGGGGGGGGGTTGTGTAGGAAGGTGGATATCTGACTATGGTTACCCCCAAGTTTTTGCCTAGTGTCTAGCTGGTTTTTCGACTTAGTTGGCCTGAGATCCTGCCATTCAGGGTCTCAGGCTGTCTGCTCTCTCTTTAAAATGGACTCCATGTACCCTAGGTACATAACCAATTGGTAAGGATCACCTTATTGGACCCTGTACAGTGTACCCTAGGTACCCAGGGCATAGGTGTACCCTAGGCCTCCCAGGGGCTGCAGCATGTATTATGCCACCCCTGGTCTGGCCTTCCAATCAGACACAACTGGCTGATCACTCAGCTGGGGCAAGGTCGTGTAATCACCCCTTGCTTAGATATAGTATGCCTATATCTACCCTTATATATAGACACATGTGTACCTATCAGTCACTCCTATGGCAGGCCTTAACAATCCTGGAGGCAGAGTGCTTGGTAACATGTGAGATGGTGCTCTAGCATGAGCTGAGCCTGTCTGCAGCTTTCGGAACCATGTCCTTATAGCTGTTCTATGATATAGCCTACCATATACTCTTAAAGTGCCTTATAATCTTAAACGGTTATGGTAACTATGGTTTGGCTTTATCGAAACATGTCGTGTAAGGTGTCTAACACTGTGGAATAATACCCCCATACCATTTCTGGACATGAGGATATTATTCCCCCCTTCTAGAGGGAAAGACATGTTAAAATCATACTTCACTGTTAGCCTCTGACCAAAGCCTCAGCATCACAAAATGGATGCTGCTGCCACGACACAAGTCTGACCTCCTGCTGCTGGGAGTGATTCCAGCCAGGGAGGCCTGGACAATAGGTTTCCTGCTTGGGGAGGTGCTAGCACCCCCCCAGACAGCCTTTAGTGTATTGGGACAGGGTGGGCTGAAAGGAATGAGACATGCCTGGGGCACACAAGGTGTTCCTTGCATAGTCCAGTTCAAACCGGTGCTGGGGCACTCCAGCCCCAGCTCTGGCGCGAAACTGGACAAAGGGAAGTGGGTGTAACCACCCCCTCCCAAGTCCCACCCAAAAGGCGTGACCTAGCAGGTATCCCAGCCCCCCAGATTAGTATAAGAGTGGGAGTTGGGCCTAAAGACTTTAGATTATCCTGAACCTGCAAACTTGAACAGAAACTCTGGACCTTCGACATTCGACGAAAGAAGAAGACTGAAGAATCTCCCTTGTGGCCAAGGAGTGGCTACCCTGTGCAAACAGGCACCATCAAGAGACTACCCTTTGCTTTGCCCACGTTCTACGAGGAACCGACTGCAGAGCCCGACCAGAGCCTTGACTTCCAGACTTCTCCGACCCTGACCCACATCCACAGCAGAGCTGAGATCCGTGGAGGCGACGAGCGACGTGGGACCGGCTACTTCAAGCGCAGCTTCTGAGGCACCCTCGAAGTTGTGCACCGGGGATTGAGAGGCCCCAACCCCAAGCATCATCTGCACCGAAGATCAGCCCCCCACACTCCACGAGTCCTGCGTGGGGCCCTTCTGCATTTTCCTGCTTGCCGCGTCTGTCCGGTTGCTGGCCCGCTGGCTAGTGGCCTTTGTGACGACGCACCCTGAAATCTTCTGCGCTGGTTTGGCTCCTCCAGACTGGCTCCCGCTTCTCTGCAAAGAAGAAGCACCCCAGACCTTCCTGGTCTGCACCAGAAGCAAGTCCTCCGTTCTTCGTGGGTTCCGCTTGCCAAGGCTTGGTGAGTCCTAGTCCAACTTCGACGCCGCCGACAGCAAGAGCCTTCGTGGGACAGCTCGCCTCCTGGTCCTGGTCGTCCTCGACGCTTCCTGGTCCTCCTGGCTGCAGCGACAAGCTTCACCTTCACCTGCAATCTTCACGACATCGCCTGGTTCCTTCCTGGTTCCACGTGGTCACTGGCTAGTGACCTTGACTCTGTCCCTTCTGCTTGCAGGTCTCCTCTCCTCTTGATCGCAGCCTTGGGATCCACCGGACACTCTTCACTGACTGCCTGTCAGCATCTTTCTTCAGGCATCCATAGGAGTTGACGACGAAAACCGACGCAACTTCACCCCTATGCACCCGCAGCCTGTGGGCTAGGTAACTTGGGTACTTCGGTGCTCATCAGGATAGTGACTATCCTAGTGTCTAGTTTTCCAGTCTCGACTTCCTAGCTACTCCGGAAGTGTCCTAAATCTATCGTTTTCTAAACTGTACTATTGCTAGTGACTTTTACGCATTACGCGTGAGTGTTTCCACTCTGCACACGAATCCCGTGGGCCTCCCACTTCCTAACTAAAGCTAGTGTAGTGTAGCCCCAGCGATTCCCTAGGCCTAGGCCTATTCTATTTCCATGACAGTGGTCCTTATACCACTTACTTAGTATATGGTTTGCGTGGCCCCTAGGGCCTAACTGTATTACTTACCTGTGTGACTTAATGTATGCTTAAATAAGACTGTGTTGTACTTACCTCTAATCTCATAAAGAGTGCTGAGGGTTTGACTAGAATAAATACACTTTATTTTATATATATATCTGTTGTGGTGTCCTTTCATTTGGTATTCAAGGGATTATATATGGTATCACAGCTGGCTTCACATGCCATTCAGAGTTTAGCCTAAGACTGCTCTTGTCCATGCTACCACTAGGATAGCTGGTCTATAAGGTTGACTTTACAACCAATCACCATAAGGGTATTTGGACTGATATAAGGTGTACACTAGAACTAGTGACATCATACATCAGGCCAACTTCTCACACCGTCATTACCTCAGATGATTGCCTGGGGTGGGGCGGGACCAGCTGTGGTCCAATGAAAGCGCCTGCCATAGTTTCTGGAGATACAAGGGAGTGATTTAACGTGTGTAGACACGTTATATAGAAATATGGGGAACATGTGCCCTGCTCATGAGTATTATTTCATGACGGGAGCAGTTTCGAGTATTTACACAGAAGAAAGGAAGAGAAAACAAACCCAGCTTGTTTACAGTCAGGGTGACGGTGTGGTTAAACCTTCAATTAGTGCACAAGTTGATTTTACAGCTACCGCATGATTGCTGATCAAGATGATTCTAGTTTTAGGGAGTAAGGGAAACTACGTATAGCTCTATTCACATGTATTACTGTGTCTATTGTTTGTGTTTTTGTCTTTATAATGGGTACTGTTAAAGTGTATGTTTTAGTGAGCGCTAAGGGAAGTTACTTCATTTGTAGCCATGGGATATCATCGTTCAATCCGTTTTTCCATGTCCCAAGGCGAAACACCCAACGCTGTTCTCTAACATGTAAGACATGTGAGAGGCAGCCATTGCGCTTCTGTACTACTTCCAGTACCGTCCATCTTAGATCTTTATCAGAGTGTTCTTTCTCAAGGAAGTGTTTTGTTAATTTGGTGTTATCTTTCTTCCTTCTGATAGTGCTCCGGTGCTCACTAATTCTGATCTTTACACGCCTAGTAGTCATGCCAACATACATGAGTTGGCAAGGGCATTTGAGTAGGTACACTACATTTTCTGTGTTGCAGTTAGAGAAGTTCTTCTGAGTCCATGGCCGCTCAGTACCTATGTCCACTTCTTTTGTGGTGGCCGTGAATTGGCATGATACGCAATCGCCACAGGGGTAATGTCCAGTTGGTCGTTGGTGGCCCCATAGTGTCAGTTGGTTGTCATCTGTAGCGGCTGGTGGTTTTGTATGGACTAGTTCATCCTTGATGTTCCTACTGCGTTTGTACGCAAATAGGGGTTGGGTCCAGACTTTGTCGCTGGTGTTTAATATGCGCCATTTCTTTTGAATAATGTTCTGAATTTTGTTGGACGCTGGGGTAAAGGTGGTGACACACACCATCCGGTTGGCCGGCTCCTTTGGCGTATTTTCTAAAAGAGCTGCCCGGTTGTTGTTTCGAGCTCTTTTTCTGGCATTCTTGACCAATTTTTTGGGGTAATTTCTTGCTCTGAGTTTCATTTCCAGGGTGTCTGCTTGTTCATGAAAGTCTAAAATTTCTGAACAATTTCTGCGGATGCGCAGAAATTGCCCTACCGGGAGGTTTTGTCTTAGGGCTTTGGGATGGAAGCTTTCAAAAAGCAGAAGGCTGTTTTTGTCGGTTGCTTTGTTGTGAACTCTTGTGCGTAGGCCTTCTGAAGATAGGTTGATTTCAAGGTCCAGGAATATTGCTCTTTCTTTGTCGATGGTATGTGTGAATCTCAAATGTGGATCAATGCTGTTTACCCATTCCACAAATGATTGTGCTTCTTCATTGGTACCCCTCCAGACGATCAGAACGTCGTCGATGTACCTCTTCCACATTTTGATTTGATCAAGGTAGGGGTTGGTTTCCTTAAAGATATGGTCCTCCTCAAATTGGTGTACGTAGAGGCATGCCAGACTGGGAGCGAATGTGCTCCCCATTGAAGTACCTTTGATCTGGTGGTATATCACGTCCTTGAATTCAAAAAAGTTCTCACATAGTGCCAGTTCTGCGCATTCCATTATGAAGTGTTGTGGTGTGACATAGTTCCAATCTTGGTTTAGAATTATTTGCTCTACCACTTGTAAAGTGCGCTCCTGTGGTATACTGGTGTATAGCGCTTCAATATCCATGGTGACCAGGGTGTCTTCCATATGATTGATAGGCATGTCACGTAGGAGACAGAGAACATCCTTGGTGTCCCGTAAGTAGGTTCTTGAATTTTGGACAATAGGTCTCAGGAACCAGTCACAGAACTGGGATAGGGGTTCTAATTGGAACCGATCCCTGAGACTATGGGTCTTCCTGGTGGTGGGACCCTGTTTTTATGTATCTTCGGCAGGGTATAGAACCTGGGCATCCTAGGGTTCTCATTAATGAGGAAATCTGCTTCATGTTGTGTAATCCAGTTGTTGGCAGTGGCTTCTACCACGATGGACTTTATTTTGGTCATTAGGCGTCCAGTAGGGTCCGTCTGATAAACCTCATAGCTGGTTGCATCGGCTAATAGTCTCAGGCACTCTTGATCGTATGCGTTTGTGTCCACGATCACTGTGGCCCCACCTTTATCCGCTGGTTTAATCGTGATGTCTCTGTTGGTTTTGAGATTTGACATCGCAGATTTTTCTTCCCGGGTTAGGTTTTGGAAGCCTTTTAGATTGTGAAAATCGATCTTTTCAATTTCTGCCAATACTGCCTGTTCAAAAGCCAGAACCTGGCATGGAATGGATTGTATAGGTGGGCAAAAGGTAGATTTATTTCTTAGATCAGTATGTCCATCGTCCTTCGGTTTGTTTATTTCAGAGTCTCCAAAGAAGGCCCTGAGTCTGATTTTCCGAAAAAAATGTGCCAGTTCGGTATGTAGGGTAAATGGATCATTTTGGGGAGTGGGTACAAAGCCTAAACCTTTATGTAGTACTGATTGTTCAGGTCCTGATAGTTGGTAATTACTCAGGTTCACTATGTTCATGTCTGTTTGCTAGTTGAGGCTGTGGTGCCTTTGCCCCTGCTCCTTGTTACTGCGCCTAGTTGGTCTTCCGCGGTTTCCTCCCAGTGTACTCTTGGTCCTCTCCATTGTTTCTGTTTTCCTCTGCCTTGTCCCCTGCCCCTGGATAAAAAAGGTTGTGGGCCGGGATAATAGCTAAAGTTTGGCGGATAGAACGGTGGTTGCTATCAAAATCCATACAGATTCATTGGAGGGCCGTACATCTGTTGGTTATGGTGCGGTCTTTGTTGTTGACCTTGGTTGGTAGTACCTCCATTGTCTTCTTCGCCGCTTTCTGATGTACTGCGCTCATCTCCTGAACTGAAAGTCCAGTTCAGGGGAGTTGGACGGGGGCGTTGTTGCTGCTGTCGTCTCCTTGTAGGTTGGGGTTCTGGAGCCTTGTCGTAGTACTCATCAGTCGTATAGGGGTAGACTGTATCCCTATTGAATTTCAAGACATCCTTTTGAAGTTTGGTAATCTTTGACTGGGTGAGGAATTTCCGGTATTCTTGATGGTCGTTATTGATATTGTCTAATTTTTTCATAAAGATTTTGATATCAATAGTCGTTTTAAGTCGACTCTCGCTCTGCTGGATCTCAACAAGAAGGGCATCCGCCAGTTGTCTTGCCGTGTTAATAATGAGCGCCAGCCAGTCCTTGGTACATTTCCAGGCTATACCGGACCAGTTGATCCTGAATTCTTTATTGTTCAGAAAGAGTCTGGGTTCGTTGGTAACTATCAGGCCCCTCCCAGGGTATAATGTACCAAGGACTGGCTGGCGCTCATTATTAACACGGCAAGACAACTGGCGGATGCCCTTCTTGTTGAGATCCAGCAGAGCGAGAGTCGACTTAAAACGACTATTGATATCAAAATCTTTAAGAAAAAATTAGACGATATCAATAACGACCATCAAGAATACCGGAAATTCCTCACCCAGTCAAAGATTGCCAAACTTCAAAAGGATGTCTTGAAATTCAATAGGGATACAGTCTACCCCTATACGACTGATGAGTACTACGACAAGGCTCCAGAACCCCAACCTACAAGGAGACGACAGCAGCAACAACGCCCCCGTCCAACTCCCCTGAACTGGACTTTCAGCTCAGGAGATGAGCGCAGTACATCAGAAAGCGGCGAAGAAGACAATGGAGGTACTACCAACCAAGGTCAACAACAAAGACCGCACCATAACCAACAGATGTACGCCCCTCCAATGAATCCGTATGGATTTTGGCAGCAACCACCGTTCTATCCGCCGAACTTTGGCTATTATCCCGGCCCACAACCTTTTTTATCCAGGGGCAGGGGACGAGGCAGAGGAAAACAGAAACAATGGAGAGGACCAAGAGTACACTGGGAGGAAACAGCGGAAGACCAACTAGGCACAGTAACAAGGAGCAGGGGTAAAGGCACCACAGCCTCAACGAGCAAACAGACATGAACATAGTGAACCTGAGTAATTACCAACTATCAGGACCTGAACAATCAGTACTACAGAAAGGTTTAGGCTTTGTACCCACTCCCCAAAATGATCCATTTACCCTACATACCGAACTGGCACATTTTTTTCGGAAAATCAGACTCAGGGCCTTCTTTGGAGACTCTGAAATAAACAAACCCAAGGACGATGGACATACTGATCTAAGAAATAAATCTACCTTTTGCCCACCTATACAATCCATTCCATGCCAGGTTCTGGCTTTTGAACAGGCAGTATTGGCAGAAATTGAAAAGATCGATTTTCACAATCTAAAAGGCTTCCAAAACCTAACCCGGGAAGAAAAATCCGCGATGTCAAATCTCAAAATCAACAGAGACATCACGATTAAACCAGCGGATAAAGGTGGGGCCACAGTGATCCTGGACACAAACGCATACGATCAAGAGTGCCTGAGACTATTAGCCGATGCAACCAGCTATGAGGTTTATCAGACGGACCCTACTGGACGCCTAATGACCAAAATAAAGTCCATCATGGTAGAAGCCACCGCCAACAACTGGATTACACAACATGAAGCAGATTTCCTCATTAATGAGAACCCTAGGATGCCCAGGTTCTATACCCTGCCGAAGATACATAAAAACAGGGTCCCACCACCAGGAAGACCCATAGTCTCAGGGATCGGTTCCAATTAGAACCCCTATCCCAGTTCTGTGACTGGTTCCTGAGACCTATTGTCCAAAATTCAAGAACCTACCTACGGGACACCAAGGATGTTCTCTGTCTCCTACGTGACATGCCTATCAATCATATGGAAGACACCCTGGTCACCATGGATATTGAAGCGCTATACACCAGTATACCACAGGAGTGCACTTTACAAGTGGTAGAGCAAATAATTCTAAACCAAGATTGGAACTATGTCACACCACAACACTTCATAATGGAATGCGCAGAACTGGCACTATGTGAGAACTTTTTTTAATTCAAGGACGTGATATACCACCAGATCAAAGGTACTTCAATGGGGAGCACATTCGCTCCCAGTCTGGCATGCCTCTACGTACACCAATTTGAGGAGGACCATATCTTTAAGGAAACCAACCCCTACCTTGATCAAATCAAAATGTGGAAGAGGTACATCGACGACGTTCTGATCGTCTGGAGGGGTACCAATGAAGAAGCACAATCATTCGTGGAATGGGTAAACAGCATTGATCCACATTTGAGATTCACACATACCATCGACAAAGAAAGAGCAATATTCCTGGACCTTGAAATCAACCTATCTTCAGAAGGCCTACGCACAAGAGTTCACAACAAAGCAACCGACAAAAACAGCCTTCTGCTTTTTGAAAGCTTCCATCCCAAAGCCCTAAGACAAAACCTCCCGGTAGGGCAATTTCTGCGCATCCGCAGAAATTGTTCAGAAATTTTAGACTTTCATGAACAAGCAGACACCCTGGAAATGAAACTCAGAGCAAGAAATTACCCCAAAAAATTGGTCAAGAATGCCAGAAAAAGAGCTCGAAACAACAACCGGGCAGCTCTTTTAGAAAATACGCCAAAGGAGCCGGCCAACCGGATGGTGTGTGTCACCACCTTTACCCCAGCGTCCAACAAAATTCAGAACATTATTCAAAAGAAATGGCGCATATTAAACACCAGCGACAAAGTCTGGACCCAACCCCTATTTGCGTACAAACGCAGTAGGAACATCAAGGATGAACTAGTCCATACAAAACCACCAGCCGCTACAGATGACAACCAACTGACACTATGGGGCCACCAACGACCAACTGGACATTACCCCTGTGGCGATTGCGTATCATGCCAATTCACGGCCACCACAAAAGAAGTGGACATAGGTACTGAGCGGCCATGGAATCAGAAGAACTTCTCTAACTGCAACACAGAAAATGTAGTGTACCTACTCAAATGCCCTTGCCAACTCATGTATGTTGGCATGACTACTAGGCGTGTAAAGATCAGAATTAGTGAGCACCGGAGCACTATCAGAAAGAAGAAAGATAACACCAAATTAACAAAACACTTCCTTGAGAAAGAACACTCTGATAAAGATCTAAGATGGACGGTACTGGAAGTAGTACAGAAGCGCAATGGCTGCCTCTCACATGTCTTACATGTTAGAGAACAGCGTTGGGTGTTTCGCCTTGGGACATGGAAAAACGGATTGAACGATGATATCCCATGGCTACAAATGAAGTAACTTCCCTTAGCGCTCACTAAAACATACACTTTAACAGTACCCATTATAAAGACAAAAACACAAACAATAGACACAGTAATACATGTGAATAGAGCTATACGTAGTTTCCCTTACTCCCTAAAACTAGAATCATCTTGATCAGCAATCATGCGGTAGTTGTAAAATCAACTTGTGCACTAATTGTAGATTTAACCACACCGTCACCCTGACTGTAAATAATCTGGGTTTGTTTTCTCTTCCTTTCTTCTGTGTAAATACTCGAAACTGCTCCCGTCATGAAATAATGCTCATGAGCAGGGCACATGTTCCCCATATTTCTATATAACGTGTCTACACACGTTAAATCACTCCCTTGTATCTCCAGAAACTATGGCAGGCACTTTCATTGGACCACAGCTGGTCCCGCACCACCCCAGGCAATCATCTGAGGTAATGACGGGACACAGGAAGCGGCGTGTCATAGAGCAGCGCCATGTGCTGACACACCCCCACGAGGGTCAGGCAACAAACAGGCAACGTGCAGTCCTTTCTGCATGCTTCGCTCAGGACACAGGAAATGCAGCATCATCACTGTGCGCCACGCTCACCTGAAACCCATATCGCATGCCACGACCCCACTCAACAGTATAAAAGCTTGCTGCGCACTACACTTAATGTCACCGGGGAGGAGGCTGGACGCATGCAGCACTAGGTTTTCTAGCGGGGAGTACGCCTTGAACTGTAAGTCGTTGTTCTGATTTCTTCTTCCAACAGGTTGAAACTATAGTAGACCAAGCACGCCCTGACGTTTTTTTCTGCTAACTAATTCAGTATCTTTGCTATACCTTCCCAACCAGTCTGGTTTTTAACCCTTTTGTCTTCATCCTTTATCGTCTCCCACCAGAATGTGGCCACAATGTTTTCCCCCCTACCCCTCCCATGGGGCAAATAGGTTTTTCCAATAGGGTAAGACTTCTATATTTGTTTCACATGAATGTCAGAGTGAACACAGATGCCTGACACTCATATAAATTTTTCACCTTTTTCACTTTAGGAGAGAGCAGTAAGTATGGATCGTGACTGTGACACATCAAGGTCTACCGAATGACAACCATTTTGAGTATTATATGTTTGTCTCACCCCCTCTCTCTCACAGGTTTCCCTAAACAGGTGGCAGCTGGCTATAGGCCTACGCCCCCAGTGGTAAGATTGGAGCCCAATATTTAAGGTCCTGACGAATGCCACGTACCCAAGTGGACAATACAGGCAGAAACATGTTGACCCCCTATTAAAAATCACTGATTCACAGCGGCGACGGGATGATAAGGTCCCCACTCACCGCACTTATATATTTTAATCCCACATAGTAACCCCGTAGAATAAAAATTGTTCAGGTATACTATGATGGTTTTTAAATTCACTCACTCCTTTTTTTGTTTGGGCCCCCACTTAGTTTAGAAGTGCATCCCTGTCTTCAGGTGTATGCCCGCCCTCTATCAAACGCGGTTTTTAGAGGGCGAGGACTGGCAGATGATGAAGCATGACACCTGGTGGTGTGTGATGCCAGTCCATCAATTTTTGTGATTTGCCCCCACTAAATTGGGCATCTCTTAGACACAACTAGGGACGGTCCTTTCTGTGGTTCATAGCTTTGGTTGGAGGCTGACCGTTCTCTAGTGCCCTAACGCCTCTAGTTCCCTCCCCGGGCCAGACCCTGGGTGTAACTGTGGTTCGGTGTTTGAGAGCTGTCTGTTCCATGTCAAAGGGAAAAGAAAAAATCCTGTCTTGGGTATATAAGAGCTCATCGCACTGAAAGCTTTACAATCAGTTAAGGAAAATTAACTAGAAGTACCATAGTCGGGGACTGGATCTTTAACCATTAATTTGACTCTTTTGCTTCCAAAAATAGTAAGATCAGATGTCCACAAGATATTAAAGGGTGAATTATAATTTGCTGTTAATGCTCATTCGTGCAGGTTTGGGATACACTTTAAGATAATCTCACTATTCAGAAAATGGGAAGAAATTACCTAAGATATTGTTGAATATCTCGCACATATGCACAGAGAAATCAAGACGTTGACTAGAAATCGATGGAATAATGTTGAAAGGGCAAAAGCTTCCTCAGTGGAACAAATATTCTGAACAGCAGACCCCCAAACTATGAGCTTGGCCGACAATAAGCTACAGACAGCAAGCTATATCCAAAGCATGTTTGAACTGGGGTGGGGTGGTGAGCAAAATAACAATGGATTAAACCCAGATCTGTGACTGGGGGTGAATGTTTTGCCAATGTGCAACATTCCGTCCATCATCTTGTGTGTTTTGCTGTTCGCCCTATGTGGGAAGGGTATGCCCAGACGTGGGTCCCGTGCCCACTACGCCACTGGAGTCAAGCTATCCTGGCCGAAGAGGGGTGAAACCCCGAAACCGGTCCTAGGATGCTTGATTCCGGTCCAGGGAAGACATGGCTTGGCAGTTCGGGCTTGTTAGAATCGGGGGTCTCTGGTTGGCGCAGGTATGCACTTGCGACAAGCAGGGACCCTCTCCTCTAAGTCAGGGCACAGGATTACCCTCAGTGAATAACCCCTGCTCACCCTTTAGGTAGTGTGGCGCGAGCAGTCAGGCTAAACTCCAGAGTACATTAGGCTAAGCATTTAGGGTGTCCCACAATAATCACCAACCCACCACACAGAGACACCAGACTGTATTTGTAAAAATAAAGCTTCTTTATATATAGACTCTTCAAGCAGGCTTAAAATACAATCTTCACTTTTCAATCTGGTTCCAGTTACTTGTTTTCAATGTTCCAGGATACCACAGTTCTTTCAAAGACACACTTTGGGTGCAATCTGCACCTTCTTGGGGCCCGTGCGCGTCGAAACGCCGTTCGTACGGGTCGTACGGGTGTTGGTACGCGTCGTACCACTCTTCGTACGGGCCGTACTTCCCTCGGGACGCTTCCCTGCGATAGCTCACGCTTCCCGCGTGAGTAGGCGTACGCGGACAAGGCCGTACGGGCCGAACAGACGAGGGTACGTGTCGTACAGATGTCCGTACGCGCCGTACACTCAGGGCCGCTTCCCTTGCAATAGCTCACGCTTCCCGCGGGGGTCAGCGTACTGGAAAGCTAGTCCGGGCCGCACAGTTGAAGGTACGCGTCGTACCGGGGAGTTCGAGGCGCACAGTACCTTGAATCTTGTTGGGGAGTTCAGGGCGGCCTCGGCAGTCACTGGAGGGGCGTCCCACGTCGCGTTGCAGGCCCGCTTGGCAGAGAACAACGGTATTTGGTGGGGCGCCTCGGGACTTCACGGCACACCTCGATGTGGGGTGATGTCAGCGGCGCAGCGCTGTCGGCATCGTCCAGAAGCGGCGAACTTGGGTGTCGTCGATCCTCGCAGTGGACTCTACGGCTCGGGGGCCACAGAGGCTCGAGGCTTGGAATCAGACAGTCCTTCCTTACGGTGCGAGCTCCAGCTCGAGGGGGCAGCAGTTTACTTTGATCAGGCCACGCGGGGCAGGCGGCCGTCACGGTGCTCACAGCAGCACAGTCGGGCAGAGGTCATGTTGCTCGGCGGGATGGGGGCACACAGGTTCTCTGGAGTCAGCGTTCGCAATTCACCAACGGCAGCTCCCTTTCTTCCAGGGAGGGGTAGCGCCCACTGTTCCTGGGGCGCAGTTCAGGTGGCAAGTTCACAAGCAAGCCCTTGGAGATTGTTCACAAAGCACAAGTTGATTTAAAGTCTTTTCTCAGTCTTTTTCTCTCCTTCTTGCAGCAAGGCACCCACCACAGGCCAGTCTCTCAGGCTTAGAGACAGTAGTCCTCCATGTAGCTTTCCCAGGTCCTCCTTCTCAGGCAGAGTTTCTTCTTGGCGTAAACAGGATCTGATTTCTTAGGAGCAGGGCTCCTTCTTTTATACACAGTTTCTTTTGTTCTGTGTGGCCAGGGGGCCTGCGCCTGGCTCAGTCCGGTTTTGGAGCACTTTGTTGTGGTGACTCTGCGCTTTCCTTTCAGTGCACAGGGCAGAGACATCAGGGGGCGGAGCCAGCATTGTGGTGGCAGAGCACAAGCCTATTCAGAGTCAAGGTGTACTCCTCCCACCCATCCTGGTGTAATCTCTCTACCCACCACCTGGCAGCCAGCCTGTCTCCTGGAATTCCCCAGCCCTGCCCCTCACTGAACCTAGGCAGCACACACACACAGCAGAGGCGGACTGAAATGGCTTAGGCAAGTAAATACTATCTTTCTAAAAGTAGTATTTACAAACACAGGATATTAAAATAAACTTTACTAAAAGAATTATTTTATTATTCTGAGTTCAGGCATACTAAACTTGACTTTCTACCATGCTCTCTGAGTCCGCTGGGATTATAGAGTGTAATAATTCCAGCAGCCCATTCTGGCCTATGGAGAGCAGGTAGCCTTCAATAGTGAAAAACGAAAATGGCTGTAATTCACTATTAGGACATGCCACACACATCAGGGCATGTCCCACCTTATGCGTACAATGCACCCTGCCCTTGGGCCTACCAGAGGGGTGACTAATATGTAGTTAAGGGAAGGTTTAGGGACTGGCGAGTAGGTGCACTGGCGCAGTCAGCATGACAGTACCAGACTGCACGCAGGTTCTGCAATGGCAGACCTTAGACACATTTTACTAGGCCGCTTCTGTGGGTGGCACAACCAGTGCTGCAAGCCCACCAGCGGCATTTGTATTTACAAGCCCTGGCACTCCTGGTGCACTTTACTGGGGGCTGATAGTAAACCAAATATGGACACCAATCAATGTATACACTTTTCATAGGGAGAGCATATGCACCTTAGCACTGATCAGCAGTGGTAAGGTGCCCAGAGTCATAAAACAACCAACAACAGGTCAGAAAAAAATGACAGGAGGAAGGCAAAAAGTTCAGGGATGACCTTGCAGAAAGGGCCAAGTCCAACAGGGATGGACTGTTCCCATGAGGCACAGGGTCAAGACTGATTTGCATATGGCCATTTCTGAACTGGGGTGGCGAGCAAAATAACGATGGATTAAACCCAGATCTGTGACTGGGGGTGAATGTTTTGCCAATGTGCAACATTCCGTCCATCATCTTGTGTGTTCAGCAAGCTATATACAACAGGTATATAGTATATGTATTCCTGCAACTTTCGCAGGTTACGAAGCTGGACACCAATCTAAGACCGTTTACACTCAGTCTGAAAACATTTTGGGCTATTCCTGCAATTTCAAAAAAGATGCACATAGGAACACGAGTCTTTATATTTCTGTATATCATACGGAGTCGAAATGGGACTAGAATAACATTACTTGTTCTGCAGACTTGCCGGACAAATAAACATAAGTTTTAGGGAATTGAAACCAAGTTTACCTTATTCTTGGAAGCATTTACTATTTGTTTTCCAAGATCTTCAACGATTCAAACGTTGTCCCACATTCTTTTATCATCGCTGACGAGAATATTAAAATAACTAGTGCTCGCATAGACAACTGACCAACCTTCCTCTAAATGCAGGAACAGATGTCAAAGCAAGAGAAAGATCCCTCGGTTATTCGCAGCAGCAGACACTGTCCTATTACCCATTGTTGGAAAAGCGTCGAGTCAATTTGCAGGACCGGAAACAGCACTACAAACTTGTTCAATCCAAGGCTGCATGGCATGTCAGCCATCCCACACCTATTTATAGTCCGTAAGCACGTGGGTTTGTAATTGTAAAGAGAGGTAGTGTGAGGGTGATCGGAACAGAAGGTTTCTGCTTTTAAGAGTGACTGCTCATGTGATTATGCGCATTCTATTCTGTAATTCCCATATTTATATTTCACAGAGTAGCAGAATCCTGAATGGAATATGAGACTGATAAGGATGTCAAAGGAAAACATCTCTGGAAGCTAACCATTTAAAAAGTAGGGCTTTGTCCGTATAAGTACTAGGGGCCAGATTTACAAGACCCTTGCGACACTTTTGCGTCACTTTTCCCACTTTAAAAGTGAAGCAAAAGTGGCGCAAGGGGCTTGTAAATCTGCCCCTAGATATTCAAGCCCACGTTAAAAAACCCTGTGAACTCCGACATTCGTTGTCCAGCAAAGATGACACAAAGCAGTGGATAATAACACAAGAACATGACAAACTACAATGTGTGTTTTGACGTGCCAACATCACTGTGCTCCCTTTCCTCATATCAAAAGACTTCTCAGACAAATCTGTCTTTTTAGTCCCACCTCTTCATCTTTTCGGTTTTCTGCTACATTTCACCGAGTCGTTTCTCTGGGACACGTTTTACATTTATACACATCGATCACTGGGGTTAGTTATTTATCTTTTAATAAAACATTTAGTTCAACCTCTCAGCTACCTAGGGGAGTGATCTAAAAGTACCAAAAGCATGCAGTTTACATGTGTGGAATGAAAAATCATTTTCAACGGATCCAGCAATGGCTTAGTTTAACAGTTGCCAATAACTGGGAGGCTCTGGGTGGTGGAGGCTGGATCTGAGAGCTTCGAGTGAGGACTGCTGAGAGGTCAGTGCATGGTGGTGAGTGAGGTCCGAGACCTCAGCTGGGGAGGCTTATGGGAGAGAGTGAAAAAGAGCAGTGAGGGGTGCTGTCCGGATGAGAGAAGTGTGAGTCGGTGAAGGCAGGTTGGTTATAGGCCTGTGAAGGGACGGTGGCATGGGTGAGAGGCCTGCCAAGGGGGTGAGAGCAGGGTGGGCTCCGGCCGCGAGGGCTGGGTGAGAGTCGTGTGAGGTGGAGATCTGGTAAATCACAGAGCCCATATTACGCGATGAATCCTAAAGCTAGTCCCACTGGAGGCCGCAGAGAGGGACGGGAACTGTTTACATGAATGTGTCTTGAGGTGCGTTGGGACAGCGGGGGGGGGGGGGGTACATTCTTCCCTGTGTTGATTCTATGGTTTGCGGCTCATTTGCTTCCCTCTGTGCCTTCAGGAGCCGCTACAGCCTGACAGGAAGAGACCCAGAGCTGCGTACCAGGGCCTCAAACTTCAGACATATCGCCCCCCCCCCCCCCCCCTCAACATTCTTAGCAGGCCACAGGTTTACGGGCTCCTCTGCGACGCCAAAGCCCTGTGACCTCGACCACATGCCGCCACTCGTGTGATCTTCGGTATATTTGGACCAGTATTTACAGCAGGCGCTGTGTACATACGGCACACCTGAGCACAGGTTTCTCGCAGCCCTGCCAAGTCTTCTAGGTCCATCCGTGATGTGCTGCTCCAGTCCACGTTTTTTCCTTGATTTCTGGGACTTGCGGTCTTGTTTATTTCATTATATAGCAGGACTACATGTCCCATAATTCAGAGGAAAAAACCTGGAATGGAACAGCACATCACACAACGACCTCGAGAACTTGGCTTCTATGGCTAAGGCTCACAGGAAGAGTAGAAGGGCCCCAGAGCTACACACAGTAGACTGTTCTAGAAACTTTTAGCAGTGAGCCCCGTTACGAGCCTGGTGATGAATTAGACCTCCTACTGTGAATGGGGTACCCTCCCCGAGGCGAGACCCACCAATAAGCAGAGACTCAACAACTGCTCCTGGGTGTGATTGGTTGAAGAGCGGCACAAACTCGGCTCTAATGTTAAAGTTAATAACTACTAGCGTATTGCACCCCTGTGTGAGTGTCTTCGCACGTGCTTGTACGGATGTGAGTGTGCAAGCGAGTTGTGACAATCAACCTTAGGTCCGCGCCTTCCCAGCACCAGAATTCTGTGAATGGAACAACTGTGACGTGCCAGGCCCTCCACTGTGATGTCACGAAGTCCAGGCTAGCACCCTCAGCAGAATCCTGTGAATGAAACACCTGTGACGTGCCAGGCTCTCCACTGTGACGTCACGAAGTCCAGCCTAGCACAAGCAGCAGAATCCTGTGAATGGAACACCTGTGACGTGGCAGGCCCTCCACTGTGATGTCACGAAGTCCAGGCTAGCACCCTCAGCAGAATCCTGTGAATGGAACACCTGTGACGTGCCATGCCCACCACTGTGATGTCACGAAGTCCAGCCTAGCACAAGCAGCAGAATCCTGTGAATGGAATACCTATGACGTGCCAGGCCCTGTATTGTGATGTCACGAGGTCCACGCTAGCACCCGCAGCAGAATCCTGTGAATGTAACACCTGTGACATGCCAGGCCCTCCACTGTGACGTCACGAGGACCACGCTAAGTGCAGAGGGGAGGCCTCCGCCGCAGTAGAGACACAGAGAAGCCACTGAGGGGGGAGAAGGTCGGGCAGGATTAGATCGTCTTTGAGGTTCATCACAGGATCATTCTGTGACTAAATATTTTTTTTAATTTTTTTTAGGAAACTGAATTTAAACCGTGTCTCGGCTCCCCCCCCCCCCCCCACCCCCCCCACCCCCCCCCCTCCTCCTTACACTGCAACACCTGTCATCACCCATACACCGGAGATGCATGCTGACACGCTGAAAAGTCTCTATTGTGACGTGCCCGTGGTATACAAGGCTGGTAACCAGGCAACCCCAGCATTGCACTCATGAGCACCAGACGGAGAGGACCACTGCTGGCGGCTGGAGCCGAGGCCCGCGAGAGGCCCAAGCAGCCGGGGCAGTACAGGCTCCAAAAAGAAGTGGGTGGGGATGGGTCAAAAGGCACACGGTGAGTATATGAACCAAATGAAAACCAAACTTGAAACCAAACTTGAAACTGACTTGATACTGGCTTGAAACTTCCCTTCCCTTCTGTTCAAACTCCCTTTCCTTCCCTCTTCCTTTCTCTTTCCCTTTCCCACCTCTGCCTTACATTCCTAACTCTCCTCCCCTGTCCCCTTCTCCCCCTTTTAATTTCCCTTTCCCTCCATTACTCTTCAATCCTCTCCCCTCTTGTCTCTCCCCTTCCCTTCCCATTCCATCTTCTTTGGTCCCATCCCGAACTCTCTTAGCGCTCCCTTTCTCGATCCACCCCTGCCCTTCTTCCTCCACCTTCCACTCAACTTCCATTCTCTTCTCCATCCCTTCTTTACCCTCTCCTTTCTGCTTTCCTTCCCACTACACCTCTCCTTCCCCTCTCCTTTCCTTTTCTATTTCCTTCTCTTTCCCATTTCTCCTCTTCTGCCTTACATTCCTATACCCTTCTTCCTCTTTCTTTCCATTTCCCTTTCTTCTTTACCTCTTCAATCCTCTCCCATTCTGTTACTCCCCCTTCCCGTCTCATTCCATCCATTCCGGTCCCATCCGGCACTCTAATCTCTCCTTTTCCTTCTCCACCCTTCCCTTCTCTCCCCTTTCCCTCACCCCTTCACTTCTCCTCTCCCTCCACCTTCCCCATCCCTCCCCTTCCCAATCCCCTCACCTTCCAATCTCCCTCCTTCCATTTCCCCTTTCCTTCTTACCCCTCTCCTGCGTGCTTTCTCTTCCTTTTACCTCTCCCTCCCACCATCCCTCTTCCTCCCTTTTCTCTTCCCTTCCCTCTTCCTTCTCTGCCTTTTCCCTTTCCCTCCATTACTTTCTTCCTTATTTCTTCAAACCTCTCCCCTTCAGTCACTCCCCTTCCGTTTTTTTCTTTTCTGTTCCCTTCCCATTCCATTCCCATCACGCAGTCTCTTCTCTCCTTTTCCCTCTCCACCCCTTCCCTTCTCCATTCCCTCCCATTCACCCTCTCCTCCCGTTCCATCCCATCCCATGTTCTTTCCATCCAATCTGTTCCCATCCCCTCTGCCTTCTTTTTTTCTTTCACCTTCCCTCACTCTTCCCATGCCTTCTTCCCTACCATACCCTTCCCCATCACCTTCCAACCCCTTGAGTCCCCACCCTCACCACTCCTCCGATCCCCTTGCCCGCCATCCCTTCCCTGACCTGACCTCTTCACCAATCGAATCCCTTCCCATCCCTCACCCTCCGCTTGTCTCCCCCAGACCCCATCTCTTTTCTTCCCTTCCCCTTCCCATCACCCTTCCCATCTTTCCTATACTTTCTTCCCCTCACCTCCTACCCCTACCCTCTCCACCCCTTCCTCCCCTTCTCTTCCTTTCTAATCAACTTCCATTCCCTTCCATCCCATCCACCAACCCCATCCCATCCCTTCCCTCCCCAATCTTCTCTCCTGCTCTTCCCCTTCCCTCATCCTCTAACACTCCCTCCTCACGTTTCTCTTGTCTCCCCCTCCTGTCTCCCTTCAGCTCTCGCTCCCCTTCTTCCCTCTCCCAGCCCTTTCCCTTCTCTTCCCCCACCATTATTCTCCTCACTCTTCTCTTCCCTTTCCATCACCCGCACCCTTCCCTAACCCATCCACCCCACCCTACTCCCCACCCTTCCCGTCACTTCCCCTCTCCCTCCACCTCCCCCTTTCCTTTCCTCCCCTCTCCTTCCTTCTTTCCCTTCCCCCTATTCCATTCTCTTTCCATTTTTTCCTTCTCTGCCTTACATTTCTACCCCTTTCTTTCAATTTCCATTTTCCTCCATTACTTTCTTCCGTACCTCTTCAATCCTCTCCCCTTCCGTCACTCCCACTTCCCTTCCCATTCCATGCATTTCAGTTCCATTTGGCACTCATCTCCCCTTTTCCCTCCACCCCTTCCCTTCTCTTCCCCTCATTCCTTTCCATTCACTGTCCTTCCCTCCCCTTCCATCCCATTCTCTTGTCTTCCGTTCCCTTCCAATCTGTCCCCATCCCCTCTGATCCCTTTCCCCAACCCTCACCCTTCCACTCACCCATCCCTTCCTCCTTCACCTCCCTCCACCTTCAAAATTCCCTCCCCTTTCCATTCCCTTCTTCCATACCTTATCCTACCCTTATCCTTCGCCTCCCAACCCCTTGACTCCCCATCCACATTCCCCACTCCTCCCTTTTCCCTCTACTTGCCTTCCCATCCCTCACACTCCCCTTGCCTCCCCATTCACCCTTCCTTCCCTTCTATTCCCTTCTGATCACCTTCCGTTCCATTCCCATACCCTGCTCTTATCCTTCCCTGTCAAACTCCGTCCTCCTTCTCCTCGCCCTTCCCTTCTCTCCCTCTCTCCCCCATCTCGCTTCTCCTCTCCCTTCTCCTTCCCTGACCTTCCACTCATTCTCTTCCCTCCCCTTACCTTCTCCTCCTTTCTCTTCCCTCCCCTTCTCTTCCCCCCTCTTCCCCTCATTCGTCCTTTCCTTTCCCTTCTCAATCACCTCACCTTCCATTCTCTTCCCCTCTCTTTTCTGCTTTTCTTCCTCTTTACCTCACTCTCCCACTTCCGCTTTCCTTTCACCACTCTTCCCTTCTCTTTCCCTTTTGTCCTTCGCCACCTTTATTTCCAATCTCTGCCCTCCTATCCCCTTCTTCCCCATCTTTGCATTCCCCTTCTCTTCCATTACTTTCTTCCTAACGGCTTCAATCAATTCCCCTTCTGCCCATTCCAGTCCCATCCCGCACTCTTATCTCGCCTTTTCCCTCTCCACCCCTTCCCTTCCCTTCTCTCCCCTCATTCCCTCCCATTCACCGCCTCCTATGTTCCGCTCCCACCCCATTCTCCTTTCTTCTCCATTCCATTCCAGTCTATTCCCATCCCCTCTGCTCCCTTTCCTCTCACCCACCCTTCCACTCACCCATCCCTTCCTTCACCCTTCCCTCCCCTTTCCCCTCACCCTTCCATTCTTCCCTTGACTCCCAATCCATACCACTCCTCCCTTCCTTCCCCGCTGCTTGCCATCCCTTCCCTGACGTGACCATTGGCACCATAAAACCATACACACCCTGAACCCTAAAATTACCATTTGCATCACAAACCCCATACCCACCCTGAACCCTAAAATTAGCCTTGGCACCCTAAAACCCACACCGAATCCTAAAATTACCATTGGCACCCCAAAACCCATACCCACCCTGAACAATAAATTTAACTTTGGCACCCCAAATCCCAGATCTTCCCTGAACCCTAAATTTACCTTCTGCACCCCAAAAGCCAAATCCACACAACCCTATTACCCTTGGCACCCCAAAAACCGTACCCACCCTGCACCCTAAAATTACATATGGCACCCCAAAACCATACCCACCCTGAACCCTACAATTACCCTTGGCACCCCAAAACCCATACCCACCCTGAACCCTAAAATTACCCTTGGCACCCCAAAACCCATACCCACCCTGAACCCTAAAATTACCCTTGGCACCCCAAAACTCAAATCCACCCTGAACCCTAAAATTACCCTTGGCACCCCAAAACCCATACCCACCGTGAACCCTAAAATTACCCTTGGCACTCCAAAACCTGTATCCACATTGAACCCTACAATCACCCTTGACAACCCATGTACACCCTGCATCCTGAGTTTACCCTCGGTACCCCAAAACCACCTCCCACCCTGAACCCTAAAATCTCCCTTGGCACCCCAAAACCCATACCAGTCAACCCTAAATTTACCCTTGGCACCCCATATCTACCCAGAACCCTAAAATTACCCTTGACACCACCAAAACTCATACCCACCCTGAGCCCTAAGTTTACCCTCTGCACCCCAAAACCCATACCCACCCTGAACCCTATAATTACCCTTGGAACCCAAAAACACATACCAACCATGAACCCTAAAGCCACCCGTGGCACCCCAAAACCCATATCCATCCTGAACACTAAAATTACCCTTGGCACCCCAAAACCCATACCCACCCTGAATCCTAAGATTACCCTTGGCATCCCAAAATCCATTCCCACCCAGAATCCTAAAATTACCCTTGGCACCCCAAAACCCATACCGTACCCTAAATTTACCCTTGGCACCCCAAATCTACCCAGAACCCTAATATTACTATTGGCACCCCAAAAACCATACCAACCCTGAATCCTAAAATTCCCCTTGGCACCTCAAAACCTATACCCACCCTGAACCGTATAATCACCCTTTGCACCCCAAAACCCATATCCACCCAAACCCTAAAATAATCCTTTGCCCCCCAACCCGCGTACCCATCCTGAACCCTAAAATTACCCTTGGCACTCCAAAACCCATATCCACCCTGAACCCTAAAATTTCCCTTGGCATCCCAAAACCCATACCCTCCCTGAACCCCCAAATTACTCTTGGCACCCCAAAACCCATACCCACCCAAACCCTAAAATTACCCTTGACACCCCAAAACTCACACCCACGCTGCATCCTAAAATTACCCTTAGGACCCTAAAAACCCAAATTCACTGTGAACTCTAAAATTACCCTTAGCACCCCAAAACACATACCCACCCTGAACCTTAAAATTACCCCTGGCACCCCAAAACCCATACCCACCTTGAACCCTAAAATCACCCATGTCACCCCTAAAACCATACCCACCCTAAACCCTAAAATTACCCTTTGCCCCCCAACCCGCTTACCCATCCTGAACCCTAAAATTACCCTTGGCACTCCAAAACCCATATCCACCCTGAACCCTAAAATTACCATTGTTACCCCAAAACCCATACCCACCCTGAATCTTAAAATTTCCCTTGGCATCCCAAAAGCCATACCCTCCCTGAACCCTGAAATTGTATTTACACCCCAAAACCAATACCCACCCTGAACCCTAAAATCATCCTTGGCACCCCAAACCCACACTGAACCCTAAATTTACCCTTGCCACCCAAATCCCAAATCTACCCAATACCCTTATATTACCCTTGTCACCCCAAAAAGCTTACCCACTCAGAACCCTAAAATTAGCCTTGGCACCCGGGAACCCATACCCACCCCGAACCGTATAATCACCGTTGGCTTCCCAAAACCCATATCCACCCAAACCCTAAAATTACCCTTCACACCTCAAAACCCACACCCACCCTGAACCCTAAAATCACATTGTCAACCCAAAACCAATACCCACCTTGAACCCTAAAATCACCCTTGTCACCCCTACAACCATACCCACCCTGAACCCTAAAATCACCCATCACCCCTAAAACCATACCCACCCTGAACCCCAAAATTACCCTTGGGAGCCCGAAACCCATACCCACCCTGAACGAGGGTGGGTATGGGTAATGGGGTGCCAAGTGTAATTTTAGGGTTCAGGGTGGGTACAGGTTTTGGGGTGCCAAGGGTTATTTTAGGGTTCAGGGTGGGTATGGTTTTTGGGGTGACAAGGGTGATTTTAGGGTTCAGGGTGGGTATGGGTTTTGGGGTGACAAGGGTGATTTTAGGGTTCAGGGTGGGCATAGGTTTTGGGGTGCCAAGGGTAATTTTGGGGTCAAGATGGGTATGGGTTTTAGGGGGGCTAAGGGTAATTTTAGGGTTCAGGGTGGGTATAGGTTGTGGGGTACCAATGATAATTTTAGAGTTCAGGGTCGGTGTGGGTTTTGGGGTCACAATGGTAATTTAAGGGTTCAGGGTGTGCATTTCGGTTTTGGCGTGCCAAGGGAGATTTTAGGGTTCAGAGTGGGTATGGGTTTCGGGGTACTAAGGGTAATTTTAGGGTTCAAGGCGGGTATCGGGGTGCCAAGGGTCATTCTAGGGTTCAGGGTGAATTTGGGTTTTGGGGTACTAAGGGTAATTTTAGGATTCAGAGTGGGTGTGGGTTTTGGGGTGTCAAGTGTAACTTTAGGGTTTGGGTGGATATGGGTTTTGGGATGCCAACGGTGATTATACGGTTCTGGTGGGTATGGGTTCCGGGGTGCCAAGGGTAATTTTAGGGTTCTGAGTGGGTATGGTTTTTGGGGTGACAAGGGTAATATAAGGGTATTGGGTAGATTTGGGGAGCCACAGGTAAATTTAGGGTTCAGTATAGGTTTTGGGGTGCCAAGGATGATTTTAGGGTTCAGGGTGGGTATGGGATTTGGGGTGCCAAGGGTAATTTTAGGGTCAGGGTGGGTATTGGTTTTGGGGTGTAAATATAATTTCTGGGTTCAGGGAGGGTATGGGTTTTGGGGTGCTCAGTGTAATTCTAGGATTCATGGTGAGTATGGGTTTTGGGGTGCCAATGGTCATTTTAGGTTTCAGGGTGAATATAGGTTTTGGGGTGCCAAGGGTGATTTTAGGGTTCAGGGTGGGTATGGGATTTGGGGTGCTAAGGGTAATTTTAGGGTCAGGGTGGGTATTGGTTTTGGGGGGTAAATATAATTTCTGGGTTCAGGGAGGGTATGGGTTTTCGGGGGCTCAGTGTAATTCTAGGATTCAGGGTGGGTATGGGTTTTGGGGTGCCACTGGTCATTTTAGGTTTCAGGGTGACTATAGGTTTTGGGGTGCCAACGGTGAATATAAGGGTCCAGGGAGGGTATGGGTTTTGGGATGCCAAGGGACATTTTAGGATTCAGGGTGGATATGAGTTTTGGGGTGACAATGGTAATTTTAGGGTTCAGGGTGGATATGGGTTTTGGAGTGCCAAGGGTAATTTTAGGGTCAAGGTGGGTATGGGTTATGGGGTACTAAGGGTAATTTTAGGGTTCAGGGTGTGTATGGATTTTGAGGTGCCAAGGGTAAGTTTAGGGTTCAGGGTGGATTTGAGTTTTGTGGTGCCAAGGGTATATTTACAGTTCAGGGTGGGTATGCGTTTTGAGGTGCCATGGGTAATTTTAAGGTTCTGGGTGCATTTGGGTTTTGGGGTGCCAAGGGCTACTTTAGGGTTCAGTGGGTATGGGTTTGGGGGTACTAAGGGTAATTTTAGGGTTCAGGGCGGGTATGGGGTTGGGGGTGCCAAGGATAATTTTAGGGTTCAGGGTGAATTTGGGTTTTAGGGTGCTTAGGGGAATTTTAGGATTCAGCACGGGTGTGGGTTTTGGGGTGTGAAGGGTAATTTTAGGGTTTGGGTGGATATGGGTTTTGGGATGCCAACGGTGATTATACGGTTTGGGATGGGTATGGGTTCCAGGGTGCCAAGGGTAATTTTAGGGTTCTGAGTGGGTACGGTTTTTGGGGTGTAGAGGGTAAACTTAGGGCTCAGGGTGGGTATGAGTTTTGGTGGTGTCAAGGGTAATTTTAGGGTTCTAGGTAGATTTGGGGTGCCAAGGGTAAGTTTGCGGTTGACGGTGGGTATGGGATGCCAAGGGTAATTTTACAGTTTAGGGTGTGTATGTGTTTTGATGTGCCAAGGGTTATTTTAGAGTTCAGGGTGGGTATGGGTTTTGGGGTGGCAAGGGTAATTTTAGGGTTCAGGGTAGATTTGGGTTTTGCGGTGCCAGGTGGTAAATTTAGGGTTCAGGGTGGGCATGGGTTTTGGGGTGCCAAGGGTAATTTTAGGGTCAGCGTGGGTATGGGTTTTGGGGTGGCTAGGGTGATTTTATGGTTCAGGGTGGCTATGGGTTTTGGGATGCCAAGGGTAATTTTAGGATTCAGGGTGGGTATGGGTTATAGGGCGCCAAGGGTAATTTTAGGGTTCAGGGTGGATATTGGTTTTGGGGAGCTAAGGGTAATGAGACGGAGGGGAAAAGAGAAGGGCAGGGCAGTGAAGTGTAAAAGAAAGGGAGAGTGGGTGGGAAGGGGAGGGAGAGGGACAGGAAGGGAAAGAACAAACCGGGAAGGGAGAAGAAAAGCAAGTGAGGGGAAGTGGAAAGGTGAAGGAAAGGGAATGGGGAGGGGATAGGATGGGAGGAAAGAGTGAGTAAAGGCGAGGGGAAGGTTGGAGGGAAGGGAATGAATGGGGAGGGAAGGTAAGGGGTGTGAAAAAGGGAGGGAAAGGGGTAGTGGGAGGGAGAAGTAAAGCAGGAAGGAGAGGGGAAGGGAAATGGAAGGAAGGGTAAGAGAATGGCAAGTGAGGGGAATGTGAAGGGGAGGGAAGGGTGAGAGAAAGGGAGACGGAGAATGGACGTGAAGAGAAGGGGCAGGGTGTGGGGGTGGATGGGTTAGGGAAGGGTCGAATGGGACAGGATTGTGAAGGGCAGTGGAAAGGATAAGTGGGGAGGAAGGGAAGAGAAGGGTAAGGGGGGAGGGAAGGGTGAGGGGGAAGGGAGAATAAGGAGGAAGGGTTGTGAGGGGAGGTGAAAGGAAGTAGAAGGGATGGGAACAGATTCAAAGGGAATAGAAAAGAAGAAAGGAGAATGGGATGGAAGGGGAGGGGTGGGGTGGAGACGGTGAAAATGGTCGGGAATGGAGAAGGGAAAGGGGCGGGGAGGAAAAAGTAGAAATAAAATAGTGGGGGAAGGGACCGAAGGGGGAAGGGAAGAGGAAAGAGGGAAAGGGATGGTGGAAGGGAGAGGTAAAGGAGAGGGAAAAAAGAAGGGAGAGGTTAAGGAGAGGGAAAAAAAGGAAGGGTGGGGTAAGGGGAGGGGTTGGGAGAGCAAAAGGAAGGGAAGGACAGAGAAGAGCTGAGAAGGGGAAGGGTGAGGGTGAGTGGGGGAGGGGTGGTATTAAGGGGAGGGGGAAGGAAAGAGGAAAATGGGAAGGGAGGTGGGGAGGAGACAGTGAAAATGGGCGGGAATGGAGAAGGGAAAGTGGTGGAGAGGAAAACGTAGAAATAAGAGTGGGGGAAGGGACCGTAAGGGGGAACGAAAGGGGGAGAGGGATGGTGGGAGGGAGAGGTAAAGGAGAGGGAAGAGAAAAGAAGGGTGGGGTAAGGGGTGGGATTGGGTGAGCAAAGGGAAGGGTGGGGTGAGTGGGGGAGGGGAGGTATTAAGGGGAGGGGAAGTAAAGGAAGAACATGGGAAGGGAGGGGAGGCAAGAGGTAGGAAGGTGAGGGGAAGGATAAAGAAGTGGTAGGGTGAGGGGGCTGGAACGTTGAGGGTGAGGGGAAAAGGGAAAGGGATGATGGGGATGGGGATTGGGATGGGGAAGTGGAGGGGGAGGTGATTGGGAAGAGGGAGGGAGTGGGAAATAAGGGGAGTAGAGTGTGATGGGGTGAAGGGAATGAAGGAAGGTAGGGTGCAGAGTCGAGGGGGTAGGGAGGTGAGGGGAAGGTAAGAGTAAGGAAGAAGAGACGATGGGAAGGAACATGTGATGGGAATGGTGAGGGAGAAGGGAAAGGAAGAGGAGGGGTGTGGTTGGGAAGCAAGGGGAGAGGAATTGAAGGGAACAGAAAGGGTAAGCAAAGGTGAGGAGAGGGGAAGAGAACAGACGGGGGAAAGAAGAGTGAAGGTAAAGGAAAGGGTTATGAAAAGTAGTGGGGAAGTGGAGAGGGGGAAGAGATGGGGAAGTGGAGATGGGGAAGGTGAGAGGGGGAAGAGATGGGGAATAGGCATGTGGGTGGGAGGCGAGGGGATGGGATGGGAAGGGAGAGGGAGACAGAAAGGAAGGGGGTGGAAGGAAAGGAAGAGAAGAAAAGGGAAGGGAAGGGTGGGGGAAGGATTCAAACGGAAGGGAATGGAAGGTAGGGGATGCGGAGGAAGGTGGGAGAGGGGAAGAGAACAGAAAAGGAAACGAGGTACGGAAAGCGAGGTAAAAGGGGTAGAGGGTGGGGACGGGAGTGCTAGAGGAAGAGTGAAGGGATGGGAAAGGGAAGCTCAGTGAAGGGTAGGCGAGTGGAAGGAGAAGAGTGGAGATGGTAGGGAAGTGAGATGAAGTCAAGGGCAGAGTAGGGAAGAAGGAAGGGTAGGGGAAGGGTGAGGGAAGGGAAGAGTGAAGGGTAGGGAAGGGGGAAGGGTAGGGTAAAGGGGGAGGGGAGGGAGATGGGAAAGGGAGCAGAGAGTGACTGAGGTGAAGGGAATGGAGGAAAGGATGCAGAGGCAAGGGGTTAAGGAGGTGAGGGGAAGGTAAGGGTAGGAAAGAAGAGAAGAGGGGAAGGGGCCGGTGAAGGGTGAGAGGAAGGGAATAGTGAGGGGGAAGGGAAAGGAAGAGGGGTGTGGTGGGGAGACAAGGGGAGGTGAAGAGAAGAGACGGGTGGGTTTGATAAGGGTGAGGAGAGGGGAAGAGAACAGAAGGGAAGAAAAGGGGGAGAAGAATAGGGAGGGGAAGTGAAGGGTGAGTAAAAGAATAAAACAGAATGGAGGGTAAGGGAGAGGAAGGAGGGAGAGGGGAAGAGAATAGAAGAGAAAAAGAGTTGCGGAAAGGGAGGGAAAAGGGGTAGAAGAAGAAAGTGGAAGAGAAGGATTGGAGAGGGTGAGGGGTAGGAGGAAGGTAGGGAGATGGAGATGTGAAGGAGTGTGAATGGTGGAGAGGGTGAAGAGGCAAGGGGTAGGGAGGTGAGGGGAAGGAAGGGTAGGGAAGTAGCAAAAGGGAGGAGGGGGAAAGGAACAGAAGGGAAGGGGAAGAGGAGTGCGATGGGGAGGCGAAGGGAAGGGGTTGGGTCAACGATGTGACAGGATGGGTATGGAAAGAGAAGGAAAGGTTAGAGAATGGTGAGGTGACAGTATGGGGAGGGGAAAGGTGAGGGGAAGGGAGAAGGGGAGGAGAAGGAGAGAGAGGTAAAGGTAAGGGGAAAGGGAAAGGAAGGGGAGAAAGAGAGAATTGAAGAGAACGGAAAGGAAGAGATGGGCAGGGAAGTGAGAAGAAAGGGAAGGGAAGGTTAGAGATGGTGATGGTGGAGAAGTGTGGCTCAGGGGTTAGAGGCGGCAGACCCGGAAGCTGAGATCGGTCCTGGACCAGGGTTCAATTCCCCGCCTCGGCAGGTCTTGGGCTAAAAATTCCACGGACTCGATAATTCTCGCCCCGGTGCCTCCTCGACTCACGGGTTCACACTCTGCGACTCTGGGCAATAGCTTGCTTAATCTCCACAACGGCCCCTCGCGGCGGGATGCCTGACTTTCACCTTGTGGATACCCTGCTATCTCACAGGGGAATACCAGGACGGGTTCCCTAAGCAAGCGCCGGGAAACCCACAGCGGGTAGCTGTGCGCTATATAAGCTCAAATACATTTACATATATTTACATGGTGATGGGTGAGGTATGGGAAGGGAAGGAAAGAAAAAAAAAGGGGTAGCGAGGTGAGAGGAAGTCAGGAAAGGAGGGTAGGGGAAGGGAAGGGTGAGGGGGAAGAGAGAGCGGGAAGAGAGAGGGGAGGAGTAAGGGAGAGTTTGCTGGGTGGGGAGGGGATGGGAAAGAAGCAGTGGTGAGGGGTGGGGAAGCAAGGGGTAGGGAGGTGAGGCGAAAGATGTTTAGGAAAGTAAGAAGGGGAGGAAGGAAAGGGGGTGAGGGGTGGGACAGGAAGGGAATGGAAAATGTGAGAAGGGAGAGGGGGAGAGGGAGAGGTGATGGGAAAGGGAATGATGAAGGATGGGATAGGAAGCGATAGGGAAGGGGAGGAAAGTGAAGGGTGAGGGATGGGAAGGGGTGGGGTTGAGCAGGGAAAGCAGGAGAAGGAAATGAAGGGTAGAGAGGGGAAGTGTGAGGAGGAAGGGAAGTAATGGTGGATAGGAAGGCAGCGAGAAGGGAAGCGGGAAGGATGGGAAGGGTAGGGTTGAAGGGGAGGGAGGGGATAGGGGAAGGGAAGTGAAAAGAAGGGTAATGGGAAGGGGAGGGATAGGGGGAAGAGCTCGGAAAGGAATGTAAGAGATGGGAAGGGGGTGGGCAGAGAGAGGGAGATGTGAAGGGAAAGGGTAGGAAGAGAAGGAAAGGGAGGGTGGGGTGGGGTGGGGAGGGAAGGGGTAAGGAGGTTGAGGGGAAGAAAATATAGAGACGTTCAAAGAGAAGGGTAGGGTAGGTGAAGGTAGGGAAGGGTGGGGATGGGAGGAGAGGGGAAGAGAAGGGGTGTGGTGGGGAGGGGAGAGGAAGAGAAGGGGTTGGGTGAGCGATGAGACAGGAGGGGATGGGGAAAGGAAAGGGAAAGAGAACGGGTTGGGCAAGTGATGAGGTGGGAATAGATGGAGAAGGGAAGGGGTGAGGAGGGTAGTAAGGTAAAGGGTAGGGAGGTGAGTGGAAGGAAGTATAGGGAAGAAGTGAAGGGTGAGGGAAGAAAAGAGGAGGGTGTGGTGTGGAGGAAAGGTGAGGGTGAAGAATGGGATTGGTGAAGGGGAGGGGGAAGGAGAGGCCAGCGGAGGGGAAAAGAAGGGAGGAGTGGGGAGTCAAGGGGTAGGGAAGTGAGGGTAAGGAATGGTAGGGTAGGAGGGAAGGGAAGAGTGAGGAGAAGGTGATCGGAAGGGAGGTGAAGGAAGAATAAGGAGGAACGGAAGGGTGAGGGGTGTGAGAGCAGAGGGGGTGGAAACCGTGGGGTGGGGTTGGGCAGTGAAAGGAGAAGGAAGGGAAGAGAGGGGAAGGGTGAGGAGGAAGGGAAGGTAGGGGAAGGGAAAGAAAGGAAGGGGGAGTGAGGGGAAGGAGGAGATGGAGGAAGGGTGAGGAGGTAAGGGGTAGGAAGGGGAAAGGTAGAAAAGGGAAAGAAAGGGAAGAAGAGGAGTGTGGCAGGAAGGAAAGGCAAGGGGTGAGGGAAGGGAAGAAATGGTGGAAGGGGAGGATGAGGGAACGAGAAGGGAAGGGGAAGGAAGGGAAGGGTAGAAGGGATGGGGAGGTAGGGGATGGGGAAGGGAAGTGAAAGGAAGGGTGAGGAGAACGGGAGGGATAGCAGAAGAGATCGGAAAAGGAAGGGAAGAGCTGCAAAGGGGGAGGGTAGAGAGGGAGATGTGAAGGGAAGGGAAGGAAAGGGGAGGTGGGGAGGGAAGGGGAAAGGAGCTTGAGGGGAAGAAGTATAGAGACGTTCAAAGGGAAGGGGAGGGAAAGATAGGTAAGGAATGGGAGGAGAGGGGAAGAGGAGGGGTGTGGTGGGGAGGGTACTGGAAGGGGTTGGGTGAGCGATTAGATGAAAGATGGGGAAAGGAAAGGGGGGAGGAAAGGAAAGAAAAGAAAAGGGAAGAGAAGGGGTTGGGTGAGCTATGAGGCGGGAAGTGATGGGGAAGGGAAGGGGTGGGGAGGAGAGGGGAGGGTGGGAAGGTAGGCGGTAGGGAGGTGAGGAAAAGGAAGTATAGGGAAAAAGGCAAGAGGATGGGTGTGGTGCGGAGGCAAGGGGAGGGTGAAGAATGGGATTGGTGAAGGGAAGGGGGCAAGGAATGTCACAGAAGGGAAGGTGAGCAGAGGGGCAAGTGGGGAGGGTGTGGAGTCAAGGGGTAGGGAGGTAAGGGGAAGGGAGGATGAGGTGAAGGTGAGGTGAAGGGAGGAAGAATAAGGAGGAAGGGAAGGGTGAGTGGAAGAGTGAGGGGAGGGGAAGAGAGCAGAGGGGATAGGAACAGAGTGGGGTGAGGTTGGGCAGGGAAAGGAGTAAAAAGGAAGGGTAGAGAGGGGAAGGGTGAGGAGGAAGGGAAGGTAGCGGAAGGGAAAGAAAGGAAGGGGAGAGTGTGGGAAAGGAGGAGATGGAGGAAGGGTGAGGGGAGGGGAAAGAGAACAGAGGGGATGGGAACAGAGTGGGGTTGGGGAGGGAAAGGAAAAGGAATGGAAGGGTAGAGAGGGGAAGGATGAGGGGGAAGGGATAGGAAGGGGAGTGCAAGGGGAAGGAAGTATTGAGACTTTCAAATGGAAGGGGGCGGGGAGAAAAGGGTAGGGAACGGATGGGAATGGGAGGGAAAGGGATGGGTTGGGTGAGCGATGAGATGGGAGGAGATGGGGAAAGAAAAGGGAAAGGAAAGGAGAGAGGAAAAGAAAGAGAAGAAGTTGGGGGAGCGATGAGGCGAGAAGAGATGGGGAAGGGAAGGAAGCGGGGAGAGGGGGAGGAAGGTGAGGGGTAGGGAGGTGAGGGGAAGGAAGTATAGGGAAGATGTGAAGGGTGAGGGAAGGGAAGAAAAGTGAAGGGGTGTGGTGTGGAGGCAAGGGGAGGGTGACGAATGGGATTGTTGAAGGGAAGGGGGTAGGGAAGAGAAGGCGAGCGGAGGGGAAAGGAAGGGAAGAGTGGGGAGTCAAGGGGTAGGGAGGTGAAGGGAAGGGAAAGGGAAGAGAAGGGTGAGGGGAAGGTGATGGGAAGGGAGGAAGAAAAAGGAGGGAGGGAAGGGGGAGTGAAAGGGTGAGGGGAGGGGAAAGAGGCAAGGGATGGGAACAGATTGGAAGGGAACGGAATGGGTGGAAAAAAGAAAATGTGATGGATGGGGAGGAGGGTGTGAATGGGAGGAAAAGGAGAGGAAGAGAAGGGAAAGGGTGGAGAGGGAAAAGGAGAAATAACAGAGTGCGGGATGGGACCGGAATGGATACAATGGGAAGGGAAATGAGGGGAAGGGAGGCTGACTGAAGGGGAGAGGATTGAAGAGGTAAGGAAGAAAGTAATGGAGGGAATGGGAAATGGAAAGAAAGGGCGAGAAGGGGATAGGAGAGGAGAGATGAGAATGTAAGGCAGAGAAGGAAAAAAGGAATAGAAGGGAATAGAAAGGAAAAGGGAAGGGAATTTGATCAGAAGGGAAGGGAAGGGAAGTTTCAAGCCAGTATCAAGTCAGTATCAAGCCAGTATCAAGCCAGTTTCAAGTCAGTTTCAAGTCAGTTTCAAGTTAGGTTTCAGTTTGGTATCAAGTTTGGTTTCAAGTTCGGTTTTCATGTGGTTTATATACTCACCGTGTCCCTTTTGACCCATCCCCACGCACTTCTTTTTGGAGCCTGTTCGGCCCCGGCTGCTTGGGCCTCTCGCGGGCCTCGGCTCCAGCCGCCAGCAGTGGTCCTCTCCGTCTGGTGCTCATGAGTGCAATGCTGGGGCTGCCTGGTTACCAGCCTTGTATACCACGGGCACGTCACAATAGAGACTTTTCAACGTGTCAGCATGCATCACCGGTTTATGGGTGATGACAGGTGTTGCAGTGTAAGGGGGGAGCAGCCGAGACACGGCTTTAATTCAATTTCCTAAAAAAACAAATTCTATTTAGTCACAGAATGATTCTGCAATGAACCTCAAAGACGATCCCATCCTACCCGACCTTCTTCCCCGTCAGTGGCCTCTCTTTGTCTCTGCTGGGGCAGAAGCCTCCCCTCTGCACTTAGTGTGGTCCTCGTGACATCACAGTGGAGGGCCTGGCACTCACAGGTGTTCCATTCACAGGATTCTGCTGCAGGTGCTAGCATGGACCTCGTGACATCACAGTGAAGGGCCTTGCACGTCACAGGTGTTCCATTCACATGATTCTGCTGCGGGGAAGGCGCGGGCCATTTTTATGAATTTAAAATGTTAAGTTTTCTTATACTTCGTTTGCAATAAATATTTTCGACATTAGGCGCATTGTCGCACCAGGTGCGCAACGACGGTTGGGCTGATAGGTCTTCTCTCACCGGAAGTGTCCGATCTCTTCCCCAGACAGTAGTGCTGGTCTCACAGAGATGAGGAGAGGTCTCTAAGAGATGGGAACTGTAATGGAGAGGCCCCGTAATGAGCTGAACGACTCTGGGGAGATAAAAGGGGAAAGACTGAAACCAGGAGATGACAGAGGAAAGGGGAGTGAGATGAAGGGAGACCTCGGGGGAGAGTCAAGGGATGGATAGAGGCTGGGGAGTGAGATGAAGGGAGTCCTCTGTGGAGAGAGTCGAGGGATGGGTAGAGGCTGGGGAGTGAGATGAAGAGACACCCCGGGGGAGAGTCCAGACGTGGGTAGAGGCTGGGGAGTGAGATGGATGGAGACCCCGGGGGGAGAGTCAAGGGATGAGTAGAGGCTGGGGAGCAGGATGAATGGAGACCTCAGGAGAGTCAAGGGATGGATAGAGGCTGGGGAGTGAGATGAAGGGAGACCTCGGGGGAGACTCAAGGGATGGGTAGAGATAGGGGAGTGAGATGAAGGGAGACCTTGGTGGAGAGTCAAGGGGATGGGTAGAGGCTGGGGAGTGAGATGAAGGGAGACCTCGGCAGAGAGTCAAGGTGTGGGTAGAGGCTGGGGAGTGAGATGAAGGGAGACCTCGGGGTAGAGTCAAGGGATGGGGAGAGTGAGATGAAGGGAGACCTTGGTGGAGAGTCAAGGGATGGGTAGAGGCTGGGGAGTGAGATGAAGGGAGACCTCGGGGGGAGAGTCAAGGGGTGGGTAGAGGCTGGGGAGTGACATGAAGGGAGATCTCAGGGAGAGTCAAGGGGTGGGTAGAGGCTGGGGAGTGAGATGAAGGGAGACCGCAGGGGAAAGTCAAGGGATGGGTAGAGGCTGGGGAGTGAGATGAAGGGAGACCGCAGGGGAAAGTCAAGGGGATGGGTAGAGGCTGGGGAGTCATAGGAAGGAGTTTTGGGTTTAGGGAGAGTCCTGGCAGACATTGTTAGTGATAGTGGAAGGGCAAGGCATGTTGGGACTACAGGAGACTGTAGTGTCAAGCAAAGGACGAGCTGCTACGATGACGAGGTGGTCTTGGGGGTGGCTGGGGTTAAGGATTAGCTTTGGGGGAGACGAGAGAGGTAGTGAAGTCAGAAGATACCATCAGTTTGAGGCGTGTGAAAATAAATGGAGGCCGTGGTGCAGGGGGAGAATAATTGGAGGCTGGAGTAGAGGGCCAGTGGATTGGGGACCGGCAGGGGCAAGGCGAGGCACAGGCTGGCTGTCCCTCAGTGCTAGACGGACAGCCAGGGTGAGTTACTTCTAACTGGCTGCATTGTCCACTGTTGGTTGTCATTGTTGGGTCTTGTGGTACATGAAGTAGGAGCACGGGGGAGGAACCAGGTTCAAGCCCCCCCCACATTCAATTACTCGCACATGGAGTGGGCGGGTCTCGCTTATGCATGCCCATTCACATTGTGTGTGTTGCATAGCAGAAGGCTGATTTTCTCAACCCTTTTTCTGCCAACCTCTGCCTGTCCACCACACTATCTACCCTTCTGCTAATGCCCCAGCCTCTCTGTATGGGGTGCATTCCTCCGCCTGCACAGCCCCGGATGGGTCTGTGTGTCGGGGAGCAAACTGGCAAGAGGTAGGAGGCTTGTCAGAGACTGTGCTTTTGTACTGTTTGCCTGTTTATGTGCACCTGCCTGTGTGTTACTGTGAACCTATTTGCCTGTTTTTGTGTACTCGTCTGCTACACACACACACTTCACTTGTGTGCCAATGAATTGTGCTACATTGTGGTAAATGTGTGCATTGTTGTGGCATTTTGGAAATGGGGCAAGTGAGTACATTTCTGTTGGGTTGTGGAAAATGTATGTATGTATGTCATGGGGCATTAGACTGAGCAGTAAAGGGTAAATGTGTGGGTATTATGTTTTCTAAAGTATTGTTACGTTGTGATGTTATCTGTTCTGTTAGGCTTGTACCATTAGTATGGCATTGCAATGGCGGTTGGTGTTGCCCAAGAATGGCAGGGCGTGGAGATGAAAAAAAATGTACCTTCAGCTGTCGCATCGCGCTCTTCTGCTCTTCTCCTCCAGGCACGAGCTCCCAGACTCCACTGCGGCCAATCCTGATTCTGCTCTCATGCTGCTGGCGGCAGCATGAAGGCAGCGTCAGGGTTGGCCTGAGCGCCGTGTATTTGCGCACTGAGACGGGGAGCCCGTCCCTGCTTTCTCCAACCCGGCAATGCAACTTGGGTTAGAGACAGCTTCAACACGCATGACGGTTTGTACGGCCTGAGATGGCCGGCCAAACTGTCATGCTCACTGAAGGCGGGGCCCATCACTCCCCTCCCCTCAGTGCCTGTCATCCCCCCTGGCCCGCCGCCAAAGACTTGTCAGGAAAGGAAAGAAAAACGCTAATAAAAAGTCTGCCATAGCAAAGGAGCTGCCGCTGTGGTATTGTAGTGCTTTCACGTGTGCCCTTTCGTATTTTGGGAGATTTCCATCAATCAAATGTTAATTGTTTGGTTGTGTTTGGTAGTGATAGTTAGTAGTGATGTCTTAAATGTTTTGTATAGGGAAGTTTATTGTTAACGTGAAACTAAAATGAGCTGATTCAAGTAAAGGCCTTTCTAGTGGTCAGTGTCTGTGGTGTGCTGAAGCACTTTGCTGTTTTATATTGAGCTGGGGGGTCAGTTGTCCATTGGCCCGGCCTAGGGAGGTTGTTTCCTGGCAGCATCACTAGTCTGGTAAAAGTTATTGATGCAATGTGTGTAGTAGATTTAGGTTAAGATCATCTGAATGCCTCAAGGCGTATGTTGATGGGTTGCCTGAGTAGAGCTGGGGAGCTGGCAGCAATTTGCCAACTATATACAGCGCCTGGATCTCCCCGGGTGATAAGCAGCGCTATACAAATACCGACTGATTGATTGATGGATATGACTTTGGTGTTCTGGTGTGCAGTCAGGGGAGTTATCTGTCGTGTTTGAGAAAAAATGAATCCAGTTAGTAAGGTGTTGTGTACTGAGTATTGTTGCAAAAAAAGGAAGTTCTTGTGTGATGGAAGGTAGAATCAGAGAAGCGCAGCTGGAGGGAGGAAGTCACGAATGAATTCAGTGTGTGTGTGTCTGTAACTGTACGTGTACTCATATGTTCTTCTTTGCATGAGTGATTTCGAACTGACGCTGCAATAGGTTGTGGTTGCAAGTATTATAGGATAAAATGATTATGTGATATTTCAATTTGCTAGATGCAACTGAAAAGCTAAAAAAAATATGTGGTTATTATCCGCTTAAATTGTTCCCATTCACATAATCTCATATGCATACTTGAGGTACAGCTTTTTTGGGATAAAAAGAAACAAGCATTTGCCATGCAATAGGTCTCGCATTTGTGAGAGTCTGAGCTATTGGCATTGTAAATGACAATATGTGAGAAGTTGGCCTGGTATATGCTGTTCACTAGTTAAAGTGGACACCTTGCACCAGTACAATTCAACTCTTATGGTAGTAGGTTTAAGACAACCTTTAAAGAAAGCTATCCTAGTGGTAGCTGTGGAGAGCAGCCTTCAGGCTAAGTCTTTAGAGGTATGTAAAGCAGCTTGTTTTACCTTATAATCTCTTGAATTACTAAATGAAAGGACACCACATAGGTATATATATCAAATATATATGTATTTATTACTAGACACACTCTACTAATCTCTTTGAGATTAGAAGTCAGGAACATATGCATAAATCAACGTTTCACAATAAATTAAGCACAAATATGGCTGGGGCCCTAGGGGAGTACCAGACCATATACTAAAAAAGAGACTTAAGAATAACGACTTGCAAGGGGACATGGCCTAGGGCCTTCAGAAGCGCTGGGGCCTCACAAAACCACCCAAGGCAGGTAAGTAAAGGGCCCACGGGAGACGCATGCAGTGTGAGAACACAGGCGCGGATCCCTATTGACTTCAATGGAACAAGTCGCGGTTGGAAATTGAGAGTTTTAGGATACTTCGGGAGAGTCTACAAGCAAGTCACTTACAGGGTAAGTAGTTCTAGAGCGAACACACACAGGAGCACCATAGTGCTGGAGTTACCTCACCCAGGGAAGCCGGGTGCATAGGTGTCTTTTGGTGTCGGGTCGCGGCGTCGTTTTCAATCGGAGCCAAAGAAGACTTGCTGCTTGTGAAGACAGGAGAAGTGTCCGGTGGAATCCAAGGCTGGATTCAGAAGAAGGAAGACCTGAAAGCATAGGGGACCGTGTTGAAAGTCACTTGGCAGTCACCCAGGGCAAGGAAGATGGATGCCCACAGTCGTCGGGTGATTTCAGGTGATCAAGGGTGTCTTGACTCTTCAGCCACAAGGCCCAGGAGGCGTCGACGACTACCAGGAGCTGGATTCGGCGTGTCCCACGAAGTCTGCAGCTTACTGCAGTGTCGGTGACCAGATTGGAGCCAACAAGCCTTGGTAGCAGCAAGTCTCGTGGAAAGGATAAAAAGTCAACGGTGCAGACCAGCAAAGCCTGAGGGACTCACCCAGCGAGGGTAAGTCAGGGCACGCCAGGAGCAACCAGGGGAGCCCTTTGGAACTGTAGAAAAGTCTTCTGGGGTCCCACAAGCCAACCTGCAAGGGATCGCGAAGACGCCTCGGGAGGATTCACTCAACAGGAGCCCACGGTCACTTGGGACGGGGTAGGCCTCTGATCTTCGGAGGGATTCCTGCTGGAGGCTTGGACCACACGTGGTCCAATGCACAAGTTCGTAGAATGATGTGAAGGGGTTGCACTCGAAAATAGTGCACGGTACCCAGGGATTGCGGTTCCTCGTCACTCGTGGGGTCCACTTGCCTCAGCGTCGCTGGGGACTCACGATGGCCTTCGAGAAGTCAGGGAATCCTCTTCATGGGCTGCAGGGACTTCGGACTCCGGCGGGAGCGGGAAAGTTTGCGACCGTTGATTACAGTTTTGGTGCCTGCCAAGCAGGGGAGTCACTCCTTGACTCCAAGGGAGATTCTTCCGTCTTCCAGAGGTAGTGGAACGTCGAAGGTCCAGGATTCTTCTTCAGAGCGTCGTCCAGGGATATCTAGTTTGCAATGGCAAGGGTTCCCTAACTTATACTGAAAGGAAGGGAGGGACTAGCTCTATACCCCACCTATGGGAGGGTCAGGGGAGTGGATGGCAACCCCCACTTCCCTTTGTCCAGTTTCGTGCCAGAGCAGGGGCACGTAGCCCCTGAGCCGGTTTGAACTGGTATATGCACAGAGGAGCCTACTGCTCCCCAGTGCAGGACCTCAAAGCACTCTTGGAGTGCACCCACCCAGCCCCAATACACTCAATCCTGTCTGGGAGGTGGTCACACCTCCCTGTGACAGGATACCTATTGTTGGGCCTCCTCCACTACGAGTTTCGGTCATCAGCAGGAGGGCAGCCCAGTGTCTGTGACTGGTGGCATCCATTTTGTGATGCCAGGGTTCTTCAGGATTCTACCGCGTTTCCACAGTAGGTACAGGTCTATCCCTCTAGAAGGGTGGGATCATACTCCCACACCAGTTACTGGTGTGGGGGTATGATTCCAAAGCATTTGACACCAAACACGACATGTTTTGATGCAGCCATTCCAAAGTTAGCATTAACCGCAAGGTTATAATGCACTTAAGAGTATATGGTTTGACCGCATTCACAAACAGCCCCAGAGAATAGTCTCTTGAGAGCTGCAGAGGGGCCCTGCTCAGGCAGAGGCACCCCCTCACATGGAAACCAAGCACCCTGCCCTCAGGATTGATAGGGCCTGCCTTAGGGGTGACTGATAGGTTTAAATGTGTGTGCAGGGAGCGATATAGTGAACCTATATCTCAGTGAGGAGTGCTAACACCTCCTCACCCAGGCTGCAGTAGCAGGCCTGTGGTGTCAGATTTAATCTGCTTCCCAGGGGTGGCATAATACATGCTTCAGCCCCTAGTAGGCCTGTGAAGTACCTATGCCCTTGGTACCTAAGGTACCATATACTAGGGGCTCATAAGGTACCACAGAATCCAATCACTAGTGCACCTAATATGCACTCCAAGTTGTTTAGAGAGAACAGAGAGGCTGGGGCCCTGATTAGCAGGGTCCCAGCCAGACGATAGCCAGAAACCAGTGTAAACATCAGAAAAAAAAGTGGGGGCAACATAAGGTGCAGATCCTACTCTTCTATACAATACCTTTTATTTATGTGTTGGTTTTTAAAACATAGATAAAATGCATTATCATTTACAGTGCGAATAGCTTAAACTCCTGCAAATGTGAGACCTATTGCATTGCAAATGCTTTTTTGTAAAAGCGGCCCATGCCGCGCTTTCACTTTAATGGTGGCCAACCCCCTTTCTTTAGACAACCCGCGCCTAAAGAAAGGTTGCACAGCCGCCATTAAAGTGAAAGCACGATATGAGGCGCTTTAACAAAAAAAAGTGTTTGTTTGTTAAGTTCACAAACAAATGTTTTTTGTTTTTTTTGGTAAAAGCTCACCATGCCACGCTTTCACAAATAATAATTAAAGTTAAAGTGCAGTGTCGAGGCCCTTTTAAAAAAAAATTATATTGCGAGGGACTTATAAAGTAAGGCGCGCGCTGGTTATAGACAGGCACACGCTGGCTAAAAAAAAGATAAAAGCAGTTGGGAGAATGTCCTGCCTGCCAAAAGTCATTAAAGAAACTAGTGCTCGGAGGCTATAATTAAAGCCTACTGAGCAAGTACGAGTAACTACGCACGTAAAAGGGCCAGTCCTTATGGGAGGTTACAAGATGAGACAAGGTGGTTAGACTACTAAGCCTACTGACCAATGAAAAGCCATACGTTTACAAAGGATGGTGACAGGAGCCAATTAAAAAGATAGGTGGGAAAATGGGCGGAGCTTGATATCCATACCTGAAAATAGAATGCCTTGCAGAGCAGCGCATGCGCGGCCCAGGCTCGACCTAAAAAGCAATAATTCTTCAGCTCCACAAATTGCTGTTGCAGGATATCAGTGACATATCACATTTCAGGCAAGTTTCTTTGTTACTTTCTCCAGTAATATTACTTTTTTATTTATTTATTTATTTTTGGAGTTTTATATAGCGCATACAAGACCCGAAGGGTATCGGAGCGCTTTACAGAAGCAGAACATGAACAGAAACATAGACCTTAAAACAGCAAAGCATGAATAGAGACATGGGCATTAGAGCAGCATAATATGAATAGAAACATAGATATTAGGGTACAACGACTAGAGTCAAGAGTATTGGGGGTCACATCTATCGGGTTCATTGGACAGATGCAAAGAGATGACGGATAAAGAGAAATTCTTTTAATTGTCTCTTGAAGATCGTGAAGAAGGGATTAGTCCTGATGTGGGTAGGAAGAGAGTTCCAGATTTTCGGGACATTCCCAGAGAAAGAGCGGGAGAGGGCTTTTTGTTTATGTCTTTTGGGGGGATTAAGAGGAGCGAGTTGGAGCTTCTTAGGTTTCTTGATTGACCTGCTTTAGTGAGTTTGGCTGCGAGGTAGTCCGGTTTGCCTGTGTGTAGGGCTTCATGGGTGAGACAGGCAGTTTTGAACGCGCAGCGGGCTTTTGACAGGAAGCCATTTTAGGTCCTGTAATGCAGGGTGATGTGGTAGAGTTTCTTGGTCCCAGTGACCATTCTTGCAGCTGGGTTTAGGGTGGATCTCATGGGGGCCATGTGTATTTTAGCTGTCCCAGTTAGTGTGGCATTTCCGTAGTCCAGTCTGGAGAGAACTGGAGATTAGGTTGCGATTTTTAGGTCATTGGGGGGTATGAAAGGTTTGATTTTGTTGAGGAGTCTTAGGTCGTAGAGGGCGCCTTTTGCTGTGGAGTTTATGTGGGAGCACATGTTGAGACTTGAGTCTAGAGAGATTCCTAATGGTTTGGCTGAGGTAGCTGGAGTAAGTTTACAGTTCAGGGAGTCTAGGTTGTTTATCCATTCTTGGATTTGAGGGGGTTGTTCGTGATTGGAGAAAACAAGGATTTCGTTTTTTTCTTGGTTGAGTTTGAGGCGGTTGAGTGTTAGCCAATTTTCTACTTTTGACAGTGTGGAGTTGAGTTGGAGGATGTCATTGAGGGAGGAGATCTCAAGGTATAGCTGGGTGTCGTCAGCATAGAGGTGATAGTCGATGTTTGCTTGTTTTAGAATGGTAGTGAGCAGTCCATGAAAATGTTGAAGAGAGTGGGGGAGAGGACTGAGCCTTGGGGGACATCTCGAGTTGAGGGGGAGGAGTCGGACATCGTGTTCTTGATTTTGATGAATTGGGAGCGGTTATGTAGAAAAGAGGAAAACCATTTAAGGACATTACCATCTGCTCCGATGCATTTTTGTAGGGTGTCAGAGTAGTTTGTGGTTTACCGTGTCAAATGCAGCTGATAGGTCAAGGAGGACAAGTAGGCAACATCTGTTTGAGTCAAGGGAGTTATGAATGTCATTGGTTATGTTCAGTATGGCGGTTTCTGTGCTGCATCCCTTTCTGAATCCGGATTGGTGGGAGTAAAGTAGGTTGTTGGATTCCAGGTGTTGGTTCAGTTGGGCGAGAACACATTTCTCCAGGATTTTGGCTAGGAATGGAAGGTTGGTGATGGGACTGAAGTTTTTGAGGTCATTTGGGTTGGCATCTGGTTTTTTTTTTTTAGAAGGGGGGCGATTTGGCCCTGTTTGAGGCAGTCGGGTCCATTGTTTAGGGAGCTGTTGATGATCTTTGTCCACAGTGGGGTTAGGGTGAGGTTGAGGTTCTTAGCCAGGGAGGCGGGTAGAGGGTCAGCAAAGTGGTTGGAGGGTTTGGAGTTGGTAATCACATTGGAGATGTCCTCTTCAGAGAGAGGTTTGAAGTCTTTCCAACACTTGGGGGACGATGGGGATTTAGAGTGGAGGTTTACTTTGTTGGTTTACAGAGGAGGGGTCTCGTCTACTGGCAGTATGTCATAAACTGGGGTAGAGGTGGGTTTGGTAGTGGGTGAGGAATTGCTGAGTTGGGGTTGAGGCCGCCGGACAAGGGAGAGCTCGATATTGGTGATTTTGTCATCGAAGAATCTGGCATGGTTGTTGCACTGAGGTTTGGAGGCAGGGGGGTTTGCTTTGGTGGGCTTGGAGGTCTGTTTCTAGATGATGTTGAAAAGTTATTTGGGGCGGTTCTTGGCTTTGTCTAGTGCACTCCGGAAGAAGGAGGCCTTTTCCTTGATTATGTGTTCTTTGTAATTACTGCGTTCTTCTCTGAGCTGGGAGAGGTTGGTTGTGGATGGGTCTACTTTCCAGTCTCTCAGCTGCTCTTACCTTTCTTCTTTCGGAGTTGAGGTCTTTGTTGAACCAGTTTCTGAAGGGGGTATCTCTGATCCTTTTCAGTTTCAAGGGGGCTAGTTGGTCAAGAGCCGTTGTCATTGTCCTGTTGTACAGTGTTGTGAGCTCGACCTTGTTGAGGTTGTCTATGGAGGGAGGGAGAAGTGAGGTTATGGTTTCTTCAGGGATAGGGAGGGGGATGTCATTGAAGTTTCTGCTCTTTTGATAGGTAAATTGAGTTCTGGCTGGCGGACTAGCCGTTTGATTGATGTGGAATAAAATGATGTGATGGTCTGACCAGTCGATTGTAGGATATTGTTGATGGTTATTGTTTTGTTTTTGGCTATGATTGCATCAAGGGTAGAGCCCTTGCTGTGGGGTTGACCCTTGCAGTGTTGGGTGAGCTCAATTGTGAGAAGGAGTTTATTTAGGAACTGAATGAGTGTCCTTTTCCTTATTCCAGGGGACGTTAAAGTCACCCAGGATGATGTTGTCGGGGTTGGCTAGGGAGCAGTGTGCAAGTAGGTCTGATATTTGTTCTCTGAATGCAGGAGAGTTTCCTGGGGGTTGGTAGATGAGATGATATTTTGTTACTGTGTTATGACGAGTTATGATGTGTATTTCGAGGTATTCAAAGGTAGAGAAGGAGTAGGTTTTGATTTGAACTAGATTAATGTTGTTCTTATGGATGATGCCAATGCCACCACCTCGTTGGTCAATTCTGTCTTTTTTGATGATGGGGGGGGACTAGAAGGTCAAGGAGCGGATTGGATGTTTCATTTAGCCAGGTGTCGGTGAGGAATGCAATGTCAATGTCATGATTTAGCATGGCATCAGCCAGCTCTATCGCATGCTTGACTGCGGATCTGCAGTTTATAAGCATGCAGTTTGTCTTTCTGCTGTTGGAAAGGCTTTGGGAGGTGGGGGGAGCTTGGGGAATGGTTGAGCGTTGCGGAGGAGGTCTTGTGGATCTAAGTTGTTTGTTGGCTCTACCTATTACGGTGATTACCTGTATGTTGGAGGGAGGGGTTTGTGTAGTTGTAGGGATGTAGGTATTAGTGAGGGTCGCTGCCTCATTCAAAGACATCTCAGGAACTGCTCTTCTTGGTCTGAGAGATTGGGTGGTGATTCTGGGGGTGGAGCACCAGCTGGTTGTCTGGTGCTTGGGTAGTTGAGGTGGCTCATTGATGTTTATGAGGGAGGGGAGTATTGGGTGTTGGGTGGGGGGGGGCTTTGGTGTTGAGAAGGATAGTATTTACGCTTTGTGAGATTGTGTTGATTTGGGTATGGAGAAGGGATAGGTTTTCAGTTATAGTTATGAGGTGTTTAGGGGTCATTGGTAGGAGGGTGTTGAGTTGTGTTTCAATGTGTGTGAGGCGGTCGGTTAATTCTGCCATGGACTCTCAGTTTGGGGTGGTGGGAGAGGAGGAGTCGGGGGGGCAAACAGACTGAGGTTGTAGGCTGGGGCAGGAGGGTTGGGGGTTGATAGGGCTGGGGGGAAGTGTTGGAGGAGAGGTTCAGCTGAGGGTGTATGTTGGGACAGGAGGGTTGGGGGTTGGCAAGGTTGGGGGAGGGGAGGTGATGGGGGAGAGGTTCAGCTGAGGGTGTAGGATGAGACAAGGGGGTCGACTGGAGGTATTATTAGGGGGAGGGGTTGGGGGGCAGATTAGGCTGGGGTGTGGGTTTGGACAGGCGAGTCGGAGGAGGGTAGGATTAGGGGAGGTGGAGAGACATGTGTCTCCCGATGGGAGGTGGTGGGGGGGTTTTGGAGGGTGCGACTCGGGTGAGTTGGTGTTGTAATGTCTGAGGGTTGGTCGTCGGTTAGGCGGGCGATTGGGATGACGTGGGTGGGGGGGGTTGGGGTAGATGGATTGGGTGGGGTGGGTGGGTGGCTCAGGGCGTGAAGTCTTGGTGAGGGATGTGTGGCTGGGGGGATGGGAGTGGGGGTCGAGAGGGTTCTGGAGTGGGGGTGGGGTGGAGGTCTGAGGTGTTCGGAGTTGAGGGCTTGCGTCAGGTTCCATGGGCGTTCTGGGTTGGGTTCTGGGGGGGTGTGTTGGGAAGGGGTGGGCTGGTTGGACGGGGCAGAGATGAGGTTGCGCAACTTGGTGAAGGAGAGTTCAAATTGGCACAGGTTGAAGTCGTTGGCTTGGAACATGATTGTGCCATTTCTGTATATTGTTATGGTGGCGTTGATTCTGAGGGAAGAGGACTTGGAGATAGTCAGTATTTGGCCGTGGGGGATGTTGGTGATTTTGGTAATTCGGAGGAGGTTATCTAGGTTATTTCTCCATTTTGCGTGCCTTGTGGTGTAGAAGATGAGATCTGTTTTTGTCTTACCTTTGGAGGGGTTATGGTAGAGGTCATCTATGAGTGTTTCAGGGTGGTGCTTGAGTAGTCTGTGTTTAAAGATTTTAGTGGCGTTAGGTGGGTAGGTGATGGAGAAGGAATGGGGGCGTGCGGTTTAAGGTTGGTGAGAAGTAGGAGAGTGGAGGTTAATGGGGAGTTCTGGTGGGGTCTTATATTGGTTGACATCCTCCTGAATATGGGGGTAGAGAGGAGGGGGAAGAACAGGAGGGGGAAGAACAGGTGGGGGTTCTGGGTTGAAGGGTAACTGCAGGGATGGGGGCCACCGAGGGGTTGGGTAAGGGGTAAGACTAGGGTAGCGGCCACCTGTTAATTTGTATGCATGCAAATGACGTCAAGGTCTTATTCAGTATGCAAGGTGAGGATCTCAGTACAGCCATTTCAAGTAGGAGATTTGCTAAATAAATGTCATCCTCGAAAGACAAACGTCTATGAGACACCTCCTCCGTGAAAAATTAAAGAAATGGTGTATCAGACCCTAAGAGGTTCACGGAGCCCTGGGGTGGAATCCACTTCCTATGAAGATGATTCATGAACCAACTCTAATCTTTGTTTTGACCACACCTCTGATCAGATATCAGCCCAAGATTTATTCTATAGTATCCTCTGTAAATACAGCAAAATAACCATAAATCCCTCAAATAATTACATTCATTTGTCCTGGGAAATACCACACAAAAGTCAAGTTATGCACTACACAAAGGCTAATTAGCAGTAACTTTAACAATTACATATATGTTTAGAGTTGCTTTCAATCGTGCACAGATTGTACCATTATTACTGGCCCGCAACCTGCTTTAAAATGTATAGTTGGTAATAATTTTTGTAAATACTGCCCTGCCAACCCCTCCCCCTGAAACTATCCAAATAGTGTATTTGCAGTCGTGGAAGCGGGCAGGATAGGACTGGGACAGAAAATTGTCAGGCCATCAAAATAAAGTGCCCCCATTAGCGAATCAGATAGCTACAAATGTGGGTGACATTTCCAAATAGAGTCAGTTTTGAACTTGTAAAGACACCTTATAGGTGTTTTGTAAGGTGTTTGTAGCAATATCAGAAATATCAACAGTAAAAACCAGTCCATCAGACCATAAACACACCCGCAAACAGCCAAAAGAAGCCCCGCACACTGACCTGTCAGAGCAGCCCCACCAGCACTGCCAGATTGTCCTATGTGCAGGGCCACTAGAATTATACAACTTTGCAGTCGCTGCGTTTTCTGCATAGTTATGGATTTGCTGCATTATACATCATCTGCTGCAAATTTTAACTACAAAATATGTTCCTTCTATCTCAAATGGATCAAAAGTTACCAGAAATGCACAACACTTGTTGCTACACAGTGGATATCCCTTCACTGAGTTTGACTGGTCATCTTTCTGTTGCTTATCGCTGTTTTGCCCGGATAACGTTAGCGTGTAAAAATGGCAAAGATTTATTCTGTAGTATCCTTGGTAAATGCTGCCCTTTTTATAAATTACCATAAACACCTCAATACACATTTAAATAAATATTATATGGGGTTTGATATGGGCATTGAATTTCTGGTTGCTACATTTTAAGGATATTAGATGGCTGGATAGGGCTCAACACTATGGGGCTCTGTTAGAGATTGACTATTTTGTGAACAGCTGCCGAGAAATAACTCAGACGACACCAACTAAAAGTAGGCATTTGGTTGGGTAGTGAGGGAAGTCAATGCAGCAACTTTACGAAGTTGAGGTACAGCTGTGGAAAATGCAGTGGGACGAGCAGGAGGAGTGGAGAAGGAGGTAGTTCCGATGGAGAGTGAAAGCCAAAGGGAGAAAGTCTTGATGCCAGGAGGATGGAAAGGGAGGCGCATTACTTGAAAGGGCCAGAGCCATGATCTGGTGAAAGAAAAATAAGGGCAGGAAGCAAAATGGCATCTGCACATTCCCTTCCCCCCTGCATCTTGAGGGGTGGGGTCCCACATTATGCACCATAATGTCCCAGTTACTTACTGGTAAATCTTCATTACTTCGAGTCCAAGGCTTTCCCGATACAGTCCTTGTCTGCGGGATTTCATCTCCGTCCTGCAGATCTTGTTCCTAGGCTATGGAAGCAGGGGCCGGGCGGATTCATATCCTCAGGCCACCAAAGACCAGGGGGAGGAGGTGCGCTTGGATCAAAGAAAAGAACTTTAGTTTTGTCCAAATTTAATTTGGGAAAATTGGCATCCATCCAACCAGCAACTCCCTTTAGACATTCCTTGAGCTTACTGAGGGCAGAATCGGAGTGTTGCCAGAAGGATAATAGTAGTTGAGTATCATCCGCATAAGACACCACATGCACACCACAAGACTCAATCAACTGGGCCAGTGGTGCTAGATAACGATTGAACAAAGTAGGACTCAAAGCTGAGCCCTAAGGAACTCCAAATAGAAGAGGCCAGAGTGGGATGAGAAAGGATGAAGATAAATCCGCTGAGATCTATCCTCTAAAAATAACTTCAGCCAAGAGAAGGCTGTGTCTTGTTTGTCAGCCCAACTAAATCTATCCAAAAGGGTGGCATGTGAAACTGTATCGAATGCTGCCAATAGGTCCACCATAATCACCATCATAGAGTCAAGATGTTCTTTATCATATTCAGTAACTTCTAATAAGGCAGTTTCAGTACTCACACCTTGTCAGAAGCCAGCCTATGAGTCGTGCACCCGGCCATTAGATTCTAGAAAGGAGGAGAGCTGGCCATTTACCAATTTTTTTAAAACATATTTTTAATGGCATTTCACAATTGTATAAATGAATTTTACAGGTATGAATCATCATATCACATTTCTGGAGCTACAAATCTGTGCATGTCGGATTCCAATGTTACACAAGTAATAGAAAATATTTTCAATATATATTCCTAACAGCAGCTTGCAATATATGTGGTACTCTTACACTCCGTACCATGTCATATAATTTCCCCAGGCAATTTCTTCATCATCGCACTTACAAACTTTTCCCGTCAATTTGTCAACAAGTAAAAAATCAAACTAAACTTTGTGGTGTAGTGCCACGTAATACGCTTGTTACATCTTATGTGTTCGCAGGTATGCCTCTTAGTCCGTCTTGGGGCTCCTAAGTCCGAATCGAGCCTCCATGTGTTTGTAGCCATTTGTTTGTTACGGTGGGGAACCAGATGGGTCTGGGGATCTCGTATCAGGGGTGTCTTCCCTCAAGTCCTCTGCTACTTCTGCTCTTTCATCAGTTTCCTCGTTATTTCGGAACTCCCAATCCCTCATATCCTCCACCCACAGATCTGCAATGGGGCGTTTATGTGTCCCTTGCAAGACCTCTTTCTGGAGGGCCTTCAGTTCTGCCCTAGACCAGGTGTCTATATTTTTCTCCCAAGTTGTTATCGAAGGAGTGGTGGTTGCTAACCATTTCCTTCTTTATTTATTTTTAGAGTTTTCTATAGCGCGAACAAGACCCAAAATAGAGTATCAGAGCGCTTTACAAACAAGCGGAGTAACAATAAAAATGTTTGCAAAGTGGATCAAACAACGCATCAAAGCATGTTGTATCAAACAAATCAAACATTTTTAACCGGTTTAGGCAGGTGGCAGAGTAAGAATAATACTATTAGTAAAACAGAGCAGATAAAGTATCCAGACATTTTTAACGAGTTTCGTCAGGTAGCAGAAACGGTAATAGAGATGGTTTGTACAGAGCAGTTGGCGCAAGTTCGAGTATGAGTAAGTCAAAGAGGCGTATGTGTCCTTGAGGGGAGTTGTGGGGACAAGTTTGATGTAGTGGACTGGTAGAGTGCCTTGTAAGTCAATGAAAAGGCTGGTGGGCTAGTAGGGCACCAGACGGTGAGGCATGTGCGATGTTAAGGGAGGAATTTGCTCATCAGGAAAGATTTTGCTTCCCTTTTGAATAATGGTGTGGACGAGATTTTTCTGATGGGTGGAGGTAGAGTTCCAAATTCTTGGTGCCGCTCAGGAGAACGCTCTGTCGGAAGTTTTTTTCTTACTGAAGCGAAGGGGTTTCAGGAGTAGGTTGTTGGCGCTCCTAGAGTGTCTGTTTCCTCCAGATAAAGTGAGTTTCTAGGCTAGGTATTGGGGTGTGTTGTGGTGGAGAGCTTTGTGAGTAATTCAGGCCCTCTTTAGGTGGTTTCTGGCTTCGTAGGGTAGCCGGTTGAGCGCCGTGAAGTGTGGAGATATATGGTCAAATTTACTAGATCCTGTTAAGAGTCTTGCTGCTGCATTGAGACAGGCTTTTAGAGGCCCTGTTGAGATTTTGGGCAGCCCCGAAAGGGTAGTACAACCGTATTTCAACCTTGATATGACTAAAGCCTGAACTGCAGTTTGGAGGTCAGGGCTCTCGATGAATGGTTTCACTTGTCTGAGATAGCCGAGGTGAAAGCGGGCATTTTTAGCCAACAGGTTGATGTGTGTTTGCATGTTAAGGTTTTTATCCAGTGTGATTCCCAGCGATTTGGTGGAGTCCACCAGAATCGGCGTCCAATTTAGAGCAGTGATCATCTTGGTCCATTCCTTTATCTCCAGAGAGTTTTTAGGAGGGGAGATTAAGAGAAATAAAGTTTTTTGTGAGTTTAGCTCGAGGAAGTTGGTCGTTAGCCAGTTGACGGTCTTTTCGAGAGCTTGATTCATTATCTTTATCTCATCAATGGAAGTGATCTTGATGTAAAGTTGAGTGTCGTCCGCGTACATGTACATGTGCTAGGATATGTTCGCCTGCTGTTGAAGTTCGGTTAGTGATTTGGCATAAAGGTTGAATAATGCTGGGGATAGGGTTGAGCCTTGAGGTACTCCTAATAGATTGGGTGAGGTGCAGAGAGATTTTTGTTCACCATGAACGACTGCGTTCTGTTTTCCAGAAAAGATTTAAACCATTGAAGGACTGTGCCAGAGAAGCCCATCCTGTTTTCCAGTCTAAGCATTTTGCCATGATTGACCGTGTCAAAAGCTGATGAGAGGTCGAGCAGGACTAGTAGACATGTATCATTATGGTCTAAAGCGAGGAGGGCATCATCTACTATATGCAGAATCGCTGTTTCTGTGCTATGTCCAGGTCTGAAACCTGATTGGCAGTCGTTCAGTAGTTTGAAATCAGTGATGTGTAGGTTCAGTTGTTCCTGAACAAATTTTTCCAGGACTTTGGTTAGCATAGGAATGTTGGTTAAGGGTCGGAAGTTATTGAGACCGGAGGAGTTTGCTGTTGGTTTTTTTTAGCATAGGGGTGACTTGACCGTCTGGGATGTGACCTTGCGCTAGCGAGGCATTGATGATTTTGGTCAAGAGAGGGGAGATGATATGGTGGATGTGGGGTAGGCAGTTTGAGGGGACAGGGTTATTGAAGTGGTTATTGGGTTTGATGGTAGCTAAGGTTTTAGTGATGTCACTGGGTTCGTAGAGTTTGAATGTGGACCAGTGCGAGTTCTTTTTAGGCAAAGTTAGATCAAGTTGATTAGGATTTTCAGCTTGTGTGGTCATTAGGGAAGCTGCGGTAATTGCTGCTGAGCTTAGTTCGAGTTGGAGGGAGTTGGTTGTTGTGAAAAAACGAGGAAAATTCTTCACTACTGAACCATAAAATTCCCCTTGGCACCCCAAAACCTATACCCACCCTGAACCGTATAATCACCCTTTGCACCCCAAAACCCATAGCCACCCAAACTCTAAAATAACCCTTTGCCCCCCAAATCGCTTACCCATCCTGAACCCTAAAATTACCCTTGGCACTCCAAAATCCATATCCACCCTGAACCCAAAAAATTACCATTGTCACCCCAAAACCCATACCCACCCTGACCCTCAAATTACCCTTGTCACGACAAAACACTAACCCTGGGCGTAGTTCGCGAAGTAGCACTACGCGAAGCTACGCAAAGTGCACTTCGCACTACGCGAGCTACGCGTAGCACTTCGCGAACTGCGTAGTACCCTGTTCGCACTGTGCAAGATGTCGTTTTCAATGATTGCACAGTGCGGACAAGCAACCGGCACTGTGCAATCATTGAAAACGGCATCTTGCACAGTGCGAGCTGTAGTTTTCTGTCGCTCGAGTAGATTTTTACTCGAGCGGCAGCTTTCTCAACGCAGACTGGTAGTTTCTCATCGCGAGCGGTCGCGAGCATACGCGACCACTCGCAATGAGAAACCTGACCTCCTCGCGTTGAGAATCTCGCCGGGAGGTTTATTTTCCACGCTCGCGATCGCCAACTTGATGTTGCTGATCGCAAACGAGGAAAAAGTCTCGCCGGGATGTCATTTTGCTTGCTCGCGTATGCCAACTTGACGTTGAGGACCGCGAGCAAGCAAAAAATGACCGCTGCACTACGCAACACTACGCAAGCGTAGCGTAGTGCTTTGCCCAGGCTTACAAAACACGTACCCACACTGAACCTTAAAATCACCCTTGGCAACCCAAAACCCATGTCCACCCTGCATCCTAAAATTACCCATGGCACCCCAAAACCCATTCCCACCCTGAACCCTAAAATCTCCCTTGGCACCCCAAAACTATGTCATGTTTATTCTCAATAATACATAGGTCTGTTGTAAATCAGATTCATGCTTGCCCAATGCATTTCGGGCCTCTTTGCGGCCCTTCTTCAGGGGCTGATCTAGAAAAAAATAAGAATGATACAAACGTTTTAACATGTACGTGCAGGAAACTACTGTTCACAACAATACAGTTTTTCTCTTAAGTTCATGACATAGGTTTTTGGTAAATACAAAAAAATGCTCAATATGTAAATCATAGAATGCCATGACATGATGATTTAGTGAGAAAGGACACCCTGTAAAAACCAGTCACCCTGTGTGTAGAAATTATGCATGTGAACGTGTACTATGAGAACGTGAAAAAAAACGTGAAAAAATTAGCAATACCTGATTGCCATGTACTCGAACGCTCAGTGAATAAATGGAAAAAATGCACATCCTTATCATAAACCAAACTTCAAAAACCGTAATTTACCAGGATGTGAATAAAAGTATTATCCGCAGACTAACCTTCTATCTTAAACAGATCCACGTATGCTGGTGCTGCCTAACGGGATCACAGTCATGAAATGGATTACTAAAAAGAAAATTGATAAAACGAGTTACCGTCCCCGTTAATAAACACAGCTGCTCTGAGAATGTTCAAAGTTGCAAAAAGAACTTGCGCTCACCTTTTACCGGACTCTTCAGTATAAACGATAGAAAACAATACTGAACCCGACAAGTACTCCTATGTCGATGGAGAAATCAGTTCCGCGTCTTCCATATAAGGGAGTAACGCCACCATAAACAAAAACGGACTAAAACACATGATCCTCGTATCTGCGCGCCCGCCATGTTGGAAAGGGAAAGCTCAATAACCCACAACAGGGAATTTGAAAGCACTAAAAAAGGACTAACTTAATAAAGTCGAAAACAAGGATTGCCACCCTGTGAAAAAAGTGAAAGAAAATGTATGAAGAAAATATTACGAGGTGTGAAGATGGTGAAAAATTGAAAAAAATTAAGGAAATAAAAAGCACTGTAGTGAACATTTTTTTGAGAAATCAGTCGACATGTCTTCAACAATGCGCAATACATCGGATTAAAGAAAACATCCTAGATCTACTTTGTCATTGATCCCATGGGGATCTTGAGTATTTAACCTCCTTATCCACTACTACAGTATTATTAAATAGAGTGCTTTTTATTTCCTTCATTGGGTATGTAGTAACTGGTATTGGTGTGTCAATGGTTTCAAATATGGTACTGTGTATTTTACAGTGAGTTATGAAAGGTTATACTAGTGTATGATGAGGTGTATCAGATTGTCACGTGGATGATGTCATCAGTGATGTCATTTGAGATGTCATCAGTGATGTCACTGACCATGTCATGAATGATGCAATATGTGACATCATCAGCAGTGCATTGCGGGCGCGCGAGTTATAGTTAGCAGAACTAACTATAGCAGGGGAATTTCTATGGTTTTGTACAAGTGAAATGGCCAGCTAACTATAACACCCCTGAAACCTATGGTTTTTTCTGTGAATTTCTAAGGTTTGTTACAGGGGCCTGCACATGACAGGCCCCTGGTTGCCCTCCCGACTAAGTCCGGGCCTGTCCACCCCCAGTCAACAGACACAATTATCCAACAACACCTCATTTATTCAAACACATAGTAACTCATAGTTAATATGTTAAAAAATCACCATTACAATTATACACTCATTCATATAGTTACTCTCACAATCACTGACTCTTACACATACTTATTTATATACACCAACTCTCACATACAATGCCTTTTATTTTTTTTACTTTGTTGAAGATGTACAACTAAAACATATTCGCTCACCAACACACAAATAAATACACTCAGTCACCCAAACAACTGTTTCCACATGCACTCTTAAACCCATACACCTAGTCAATCAACCATTCACACATCTATGCATAGAGTTACACACACCCCATCCAACCACACACAAACTCAGTGTCCCATACAAATACTCACCCAACTAATCAATAACTAATATACACACTCATGTAGTTAGTGACCAACTGATGCAGCATGTTATACAACAACAGAGACAGTGATGCACACATTCACATAGTTTGGTTACTAATCCATGTATTAAGTGAGACACTTTTAATTACTCACTTAGACAGTCAGACAGCTACTAAATCCTCCATCCAGACAGTTATATATCCACTCAATCTTCAATACAGATTGGTATCAAGCTAAACTACACTCACTGGATGTCATCAGTGATGTCATTTGAGATGTCATCAGTGATGTTACTGACCATGTCATGAATGATGCAATATGTGACATCATCAGCAGTGCATTGCGGGCGCGCGAGTTATAGTTAGCAGAACTAACTAAAACGAAGGAATTTCTATGGTTTTGTACGAGTGAAAATGGCCAGCTAACTATAACACCCCTGAAACCTATGTTTTTTTCTGTGAATATATATATATATTATTTTTTTCTTTGCCCAGGACTGTATGCACACTAAAACAGAGCAATGAACTGACTGTGGAAGAATTATTTTATCAGGGTATAATAGATTCCCGTGGTTACCACCTTTCCTGGTTTAATGTCAATTAGGTAATGAAAACTCTTCATGAATTTCTGCAACACTTTAGAGCGTGAACAAAAAAAAGCCTTTAGGATGTGCAAAGTCTTTCATCTGATACAGACTAGCAAATACATTAAAATAAAGAGTTTGTGCTTGATGTGAAAGCCAGACAAGAAGAAAACATTGACATACCAAGGAAGTCTTTAATCCATAGCAGTCCGATTTTACCTATAATAGTAATAATGGCTGTTTCAAGGTGACTACTTTAACATCACTTGCAAATGAGGGTTCAAATGGTTTAGGGTCCAGAACTGTTGAAACAACATTTACATTTCCTATACAAAGAGGCTTATTCTTAGGCAGCAAAATAAACTAGAAATGATGAAAGGATCTATGAACTGCTCCATTTCTTCGCCAAAAAAGTTTCCAACTCAGTTATTCTGTATGACTCTATAACCAAAACATATAATGAAAACAGAAATATACCATCATTCTGTGGGCATTTTAGAAAAAGGACATTTATTTCTAATGTTCAAAGACAAAAATAGACCCATTTGATATTTTTCCATTAACTAGTGGAATTTATTCCAGCACCCTGTCTGAGAGAACTATGTGTTCCAGGAACCAGATGCCATTTGAGGAAAGAGATCAATCATTTTATTGAAGAGCGAGGTACTCCCAGGTAGTGTGGGGCTGAGTCTCCTTCTTAAGTCAGTACACCGAAATAGCAAAAGCGGATGGACCAAGAGGGAGCAACAAGATCATGTTAACGTCTAATTAGACTTGAGTTTGTGCACGAGTTTCAGTATTGGAGGTGTTAAAAGAAGAGAAACTAAAGACATTTCATGATTTAATAGAAAGGACCATTCAAGAGATTCTTTGTAGTAGTGTTGTAGCCAAAAATAACTATCAAATAGCAACACCATTTCAAGTTAAATGAAGTAACAATTTGTTAGAATTATTTAGGCTTGTTATCTGAACTGCTTTCAAGCTCTTTGAACCTTTGAGATGCGCAGTAGAAATGAGTGTCCTGATCCAGTGTCGGGAATCAAACTTACATCCCCAGCAACAAATGTTGGTTAAATCAGTGTTGCCAAACTTATGCACATAGAATTTGAGTTGTGAGTAAAGACCAACATCATCTTTTTGTGAGGTAATGAAAAGTATGAGGACAAGTAGACGCGCTGTGAGCTAGAAAGTTTCTGTTAATCGGCTTCTCTTCCAGTGATCATGTCACATCTCTTCAGGGAACCATGGTATCTCCTATCTGACTTCCAGAAGGTCTTTAGTTAAATCCATGCTTTCATCCACATTATTGAATACAACACTTATAGGAGAAAGTTACAGAAGGCCCACAAAATAAGGACCGTATTACAAGAGCTTAATCACATTTATTTTCATGTCCTATAAAATATGGAAATATGAAGGAGTCTTTCTTGCACTTGGCGCCAGGTTCCAGGAATCCAGTAGGCATAATGCCCCCTTACTGTGGTTGTACAGCTCTAGTACATCAAAGTAAATGAATGTTTTGATGAAGGCCTTAATTCTCTACAGCAGAAACAATTCTTTAATAGATGTACTGATAAGCAATCAAATGAGTAAACAATTTAATGAAGTATATGTGCTGCAAATGAACCACTCAGGGCATGCCTTGGTTCACAGACGCTCAGAGAGGAAAGGAGGATAGTTTTCAATACAGTAGTTTGAACAAACTAGTCTCATAGGTTTGTTGCTACTGCATCCACATTCTCCGTGGGAAATCAGAGTATCAAATTCATGTCCAAAGGTAGAACCATAAATAAAACAAAGTTCTGAATCACAAATCGATGGGAACTTTAAATTTAGTGGCCAATTACCACGGTGTTAGATAAATTACTATTGGTGCAGTCGTGTGAAATCAGCTAGTTTTTTTGACCAACTGGTTTCCATCACTCTAAAATGGATGAGCTCTGCTCACATCTGTCTGCTATACTTAGAGGAAGAATCTTCTTTAATAGGTGAGCCTCTGGTTCCTGAAGCCCACCCCTTAATTGTGGGGACAACATTGGCAGGTTGATAATAGTCTTATTCTTCAAATGATTACTCTTTGGAACAAGCACCTCACAGACAAACTAAACAAAAGGTACTATTTAATTCCTCACCACAACTTTGTCCATTAGTCATAGAATAATCTATATTTGTGGTGAGGATAAAAATAATTACAGAGGAAGTATTTTCCTTTCACTGTATAGTTGGTGAAATATGTTTTCGTATTAAAGGACTCCTCATAAACAGAAGTAGAGGAACTTAATACACAAATGAATTTGAACAGGACCAGAGATGGATGTCGGCTCTGATCTCTCCAGGGATAAGATTTAATTATTGTTACTATTATTAAAAGGTGTCTGTATCAGGACAGTTAACACATATGGAATCAACTGTGTTGAAATGATAAAGACAAATAAGAATACGAAAAAATGGAAAAGCCTGGATCACATCTACAATTACAGGCAAGAAACCAGGCTAAGTCATGTAGCAAGAGATCAGTAAATGCTATGACAGTTTTCAGTCACATCATCTTCTTAACTCCTTTTTCACAACGTAGTCCTGGCTACTTGCCTCTGGTCACGCACATCTGTTCACCAACATTAATATATGCGTAAAGCCTGTATACTCAATCCAGAAAGAGGAGAGAAAAAGGAAGATTATTAGCAGAGAGGACACAGAAGCAGCAGGTACCACAACATTCCAAAACTGAGCTCATACAGCATCACAAGTCTTCCCGCTGGAATCATACAGAAAAAAGAGAGATCCCTTACTGTGCTCCTACAACAAATCAACAGACTGTTTTCCGAGCTTCCTCACTGGATTTACACCACCCAGGATAGATAAATAGCTGTACATATATTAGTACTCTGAGTTAAAGAATCCAAGTTACTTCAGGACTATGTACAGTAAGACCTTGCATGGGTTGACTCTGACTACTCAAACATCTGAACACTATACAGGGTGTACAGGGAAGGGAAATGATAATAAATAAATGTACACTACATAACAAACAATATGTACACAAGGAGCAAACTTCTGGCATAAATACTACTGCTACAACACTATGCACATGGAGAATATCAGTACAAGCATTTTGCTACTATATAGTCGTAACACTACACTGAGCAGCCGCCTCGAGAAAGCCTCTATGTACACATACTAAGTAAAAGCAAAGGAATGATTTGTTTCCACCCTATCTAAGAGGATAGTGTAGAAAGTAAACCCTAGAAGGTTGCGATAACCTCAGATTCGTTGATGTCTGATGCCCCTGTATCTGTCCACAAAAGAGTGTGCTGTTTCCTTGATGTCACATTCAACCCAAAGTAGTGGCCAAGATGGTGATCTGAAGAAGATTGAGTGACGGCCCACTCACTCAACGGAAGAGTGCTGTCCAGCAAATTAAGACAACTGCCCAAAAAAAAGTCCAGACTGAAGCCCATCCTATCTGAGAAGGCACCCAGGTACTGGTGTCCATGGAGGCAGCTTGCAGATGCAATGGATAGCAGTTCCGAGGGCATAAATTGTGTTCCAGTTAAAGAGAAGTAGCAGATAAAAAGCATGAAGGGTCTGGGAAGGGATGGGTGATTCGGGAATGAAGGAAAAAAAATCTTATTTTAGGGGGGGCAAAAATCCGCAAAGTAGTGGTGCTGCAGAGCTTCATCGGCCGAGATCCTCTCCACTGGGTTACACTTCAGCAAGTTCTAGCCAAAAAGAGAAAAGAACAATTACTTGTGATGCTGGAAACGGCAATCGTATCATTCTAACCCCATTTTTCAAATACCTAACAGGCTACAGAATAGTTTGGATCTGCTCCTAACCTTTTACACTGTGGTTTCTTAGTTTCCCAAAAAATAATCATCAATCACGCAGCAATCAACCTTTAAGTAGTAGGAGGCAATTTTATCTTAAATCAAAGATAACCTCCTATTCAATGACACAGCGACCCGGGTCGCTATCAGGAATTTGATTACTGCAGCAACGCTTAAGTTATCTAACTGTGAATAAAGGGAGGAGATCATAAACTCCATGTCGGACATTCATAGTGAACTGTTTACAGGGCTTAAAACATTTTTTATTAAAACTGTCCCTGCCACAACTAAACTGGTTCCCAAGCGAGAAAACTCTTGGTTTGATGGTGGTTGCAGAGCCTCACGCAAAGCACTGATCTCAGCAATTAAATCTAGACACCCGCAAACGATCAGGAGCTGTAGAGCTGCTTATAAACTTGCCCAAAGCCTGGCTAAATCTAAATGGGACGAATCACGCTGGCAAGAGCTACTCGAGGCCTGCGAGGGCAGAAACATGACCCACTTTTGGCACCTTTTAAAATGGGGTAGGAACCCACATGCTATGATACCGGCTAACCATGTAGCTCCTGACCAGTGGGTCAGCTATTTTGAAAACCAATTTTTCTCTAGGGTGTTGCCTTTAGAATCCCCACGGGTCTTTAGTGGTGCTGCTCCACTAGAGTTTACCTCTAGTGAGGTAGTGTCTGTTTTGAAATCATTGCCGTCGGGAAAAGCCCCAGGCCCCGACGGTATCCCCGCCGATCTATTCAAGCAGGAACAGGATCTATGGGTTCCCTACCTTCAAACCTTAGCCAATGCCCTGGCTGGTGGCGCGTCGGTCCCGGTGTCTTGGTTTGGGGCAGAGATATTGCCTATCTATAAGAAGGGTGATCGCTCTGCCCCTGCCAACTACCGCCCGATTAGTCTCATCGACGCAGTTCAAAAAATTACTGCCCGTCTGTTGTTGGGTCGTATTACAAGCTGGATCAACGAACACGACATTCTAACGCCCCTCCAGGCAGGGTTTCGGACACATGTCGGGACCATAGATCAAGCTTTTAGGTTCATGCTTCTTTATTGGAAGGTAGTTCATTTGGGGGGGGGGGGAAGCTTTTTGCAGCTTTTGTAGATCTCAGGTCCGCATTTGATACGGTGCCAAGAGCTAAATTGTGGGATGTCCTCCGTGAGATGGGCATGCCGGCTGAACTATTGAGGTTCTTAGTTATTTTACATTCTCATACATACGCACAGGTCCGATGGGGCAAACCAGGCGAGGTGACAGCGAGATTTAACGTGACCAAAGGGGTCAGACAAGGGTGTGTACTGGCCCCCACTTTGTTTTCCCTGTTTATCAATGGTGTAACTAGGTATTTTCTTGACTTTCCAACAGATGCACCCACGTTAGCAGGCATGAAAGTTCCCCTGCTCATATTCGCGGACGATACTCTCCTTATTTCTAAAACCCGCCAGGGGCTTCAATTAGCACTGACTCGGTTTGAGTTATTTTGCCGCGACCATGAGCTCGAGGTTAACGTGGGGAAGACAAAGTTTATGGTCCTTCGTGGCACCCGTCCAGTTAAAGCCAGGGTTGATATGGGTGGCGCAACGCTTGAACAGACCTCCACCTTCACCTATTTGGGGGTCACATTTAGTGACAATTTAAGCTGGAGGCCCCAGATCGACCTCCTTAGTCTTAAGCAATCACAATTAGGTGGAGCGTTGTATAAAGAACATAGACTATCTTGCACCAAACCAGTAGCTCCGTTGATCAAAATCTATGGATCTAAAATTATCCCAGCAGTCATGTATGGTGCTGAGTTATGGGGGTTCAGTAAACTGGACCCTCTGAGGGTGGCCCAAAATAACTTTTTGAGGTCTATAGTTGGGCTACCCACATCAGCCCCACGAATTCCCTTGCTATACGACCTAGGATGTCAGCCTATTGAAGATATGACCCGGTATAGGCCTTTGGCGTTTTGGCGTCGCCTATGGACCACCCCGGAGTTATCTCATTATGCAAGGGCACTGCTGGAGGTAAAAGATATGGGGGCTCCCATAGAATTAGCTGGTTAACAGAAATTAAATCTATCTTGATAGATATGGGTATGGGCGATCTGTGGTTTAACCCTGTGACGGCTGTTTTTCCCCCTAAAAAAGTCTTCAGGGATTCCTACTGGCTTTGGTCACAGCATAAACGTCATTCCTCCTTGACTGCCAACTCTTTGACAACATGTTACCTGTCTATTAAGGATCAACCCACTCTTGAGGCATACTGGGATGTAATAACTAAGAAGCTGGACCGGAAACTGTATCATCAATTCAGAATAGGGTCCCTCCCATTATGCTCTTTCACTTCTGGTTGGTCTATTAACGGCAATGACAAATGCCCAAACTGTAAGAATTTAGTCGAATCCGACGATCACTTTTTATTTGTCTGTCCGCTATATGACCGACCTAGAAGAGTTTGGTTGCGGCCTGTGTGTCGTGAACTAGGTTCAAGATCTGCCCAGGCTGCCAAAAGGATTCTTAAGACGGATACATCTTCCCTTGTGGTTATTGGTTTAGCTAAATACATTAGATGGGCTTGGCTACTACGGAGTAGGCATAATTCTTGTAACACTTTGCCTCCTACCACAGAATTATAGCAATTGTTACTCTCTTGGAGTCTGTTTTAACCAATTCAAGTCGTGTTCTCTAACCATTTAATACCTTTTTATTCCTGTTTTTAAAGAGTTATGTATTTATAAATGGTTTTTATGGAAATGATGTAAACTATCGCATATTTTTTAAATGTATTTTTTATCTATGTCTTTTAAGATGAAATATTCGAAATAAAGACTTTCTTGACTTGACTTGACCTATTCAATGACACAGGTGATGCGATCTTTCGTAGGTCTAGAACTCTCTCAAAGCTGTGGTGGTGGGGACTTTACAGTGGAACATGTTAGGCTAAAGAACATGAGGGGGGAATGCTGTTTACCCTCCAGAGAGAACTATGATAACTAAGTGCAACACAATGTAAACTCCTCACAGAAAATATGCAGTCATGTTTTAGCACTGGGAGGACAGTTTAGCATGCAGGAATGCAAAGCAGAATTTACTCAATTGGAGGGGTTAAACAAATATACTAAGAGGGTAGCTACACAGCTGGGGGATGCTGGTATCAAAACATAGGCAGAAATAGACTCAATCATTTGTAGAATGCATTGAAAGATCAGATAAACTATTGGCATTCCAACAGTACTATCAAGACCCTTACACCAGGGAAACAGTAGCCCTGAACATGCTGACAGAGTATATCAGAAAAGCTGGGCTTGGATACACTAATGGCAGACTAGAGTGACTCATTGACTAGCCTGATCACTTTGGAAGAGGTAATCAAAGTTAATAAAAGTCTGAAATTAGGAAAGGCTATGGGAAAATGTGACTTTCCAGCCTTCTTTTTACAAAACATACGGGCTGAGATTGGTAGCCATAATAGCAAGGGTACAACCATTTTGCACACCCAGATACAAGTCACACCCTTAATGATGGAAGCTAGAGTATCTGTTCTTAGGAAGCCAGGAAGACACCCAGAAGACTGTAGCTCCTGTTTCATCTCTCCACTGAACATCATCAAACAACTTTATTCAATCTATTTAAAATCATAGATCATAAAAGTACATACATTAAAATAATTTTTCTGACCATAAAATCTACTGGGAAATGAATATTAAAAGTACCTATTACAAACCCTAAATATAGAACTTCAATTATAACATTTCCTCAGTATACAAAATGTTTGTATTCGATGTTGAAAATCAGTAAAGTGAACACAGTGCAAATTCAACTATCACGATTGCCTACAAATATCCCAATTAATATATGACTAAAAATTAATTACAGCTAAAACGACTGACACAGCCATAAAAGCGATACAAAAATGTAAAAATTAATTCTTGAGTCAATTAAATAATTTTGTGAATGATGTATAGGCACAGTTAGTTATAAAAATGTAGATGCCTCAATTTTATAAATTGTCTCCTTCGCTTACAAGCCCAGAGAAATGAAGCGACAAAGAAACAGACAAAGGGATCATTAAGCTTTTTCAAGAACAGGGCAATACGACATTGTACAAATGTATATCGTTTTAAAAGCGGTAGAATATATCTAGATCTTTGTTCTTTGTACTTCTTAGCAGGGAAGCCCGGCATCAAAGGAATTAAATGTATGCAAAACCTAAGAAGAATTCATCTGTGCTGTAAGTTTCTAACTTTTTCTAAGTATGAGTACTTGCCCTCCATTGGGGGCGTAGTCAGTTGGTACAACATTACAACAGATTTTGCACAATACCTTTCCTTTCTTTCATAAGCTGCCTTTGCTAGAAATAGTGCTTTGAGTCTATTTTTTGGAACTTTAGAGTAGGAATTCGTATTTGTAAATAGTTCAAGTGCACCTAGGGATAAGAGAGTAGATTTGACATACTACAACCAGACAGTTTTCTGTACCTTATACAGTAACAGACAGTTTTTTTAATTATAGTCTGAGTTAGGTCTACTATGTCTCTTTTCCATATTGAATGCCATAACATGATAGGGGCAAGGCTTATAATGTCAGTCACACAGGGTAAGTCTAATTCTAAATGACAGTCATAGTTAGAAAATGAGCCAGGGAGAAAAACTACCCTCTTGAAGAAACCATTCTCTAACTTTTGAAGAGAATCTATTGATGCTGTTCCCCACAGCCCTGCCCCATATGTTGTGGCCGAGATGGTTTTAGCACTATAGATCTTTTTATGGTGGTGATGGGTTTTGGGCCCAATTTCTTGATAAACTAGAAACCGCAACCACAGTGCGCTCTATCATTAATTCACTATTTCCACCATGTGTGACCAAGAGTGTTTATTGTCAAATGATACCCCTAGGTAGGGAAAAGTCTCCACTACTTCGACTTCCAATATGGAAAGATGGGGTTCTTTTAGAGGGGGATAATCCTCTGACTAGAACAAAGGATTTGGACTCATTTACTCTAAGGTCCAACGATGACATGAAGCTCACATAGGCCTCTATAAGGTGTTGTAGTGCTACGCCTGTCCTAGCTCTTAGGACAGCATCATCCGCGTAAGCCAGGATCAGGAGTGTTGCCGGGGGAAAAGAGAGTACATCTAGTGTGGCGCCAGTTAGGGCGGCCTTTATCCCATTTGTGTAAAGCGAAAATAAGAATGGGGCAAGGACGCAGCCCTGTCTAACGCCCCTCATGATTTTAAAGGTTCTTGTACATTCTCCATCCCTTCCATATCGCACACACGCCATCGCCTGAGATTACAGCTGACGAATAAGGTTTGTTAGCTGAGAATTCATACCCATCTCTACCATTATTTTCCAAAGTTTAACATGACTTACGCAGTCAAATGCGGCCGTCAGGTCCATAAAGGCCATATAAGTCTGGCCGCTCTTTTCTGCGGTATACTTAGCGATGATCAGGCTCAAATTCAGACACCGGTCTATTGTGCCTTGTTGGAAGGCGAACCCCGGGGGAGTCGGAGAGACCACCCAGGGGGGCCCCCACACTGTACGAAGTAGCCGAGCGCTGCTGAGAAGCCTCCTAGGAGAGGTCCTTCTCCTATACCGTACCAGCACAATAACACCACCACACAGGACTCGAGGATGTTTATCACGATGAGCAATTCTTTATCAGTATTTAAGAAGTTACGGTTATCGATATATACAAGGGGGGATCGAGGGATCCGCAAGAGTCTCAAAGTCTTTGGTAGGGACGGGGTAGCGGGACAGTCTTTGGTAGCAGCTGGGTACGAGGGTGCCTTAGGCCCAGTTCTTGTTCCTCAAGCTGGAGGGACTCTGTGTCCTGGAGTGGTCGAGCCGCGACGGCGTCAGCAGGGCTCTGGTGATCAGTTCGTGGAGCTTGAGCCGCGACTAGGTCAGCAGGGCTCTTAAGGTGGTTCAGTTTAGCTCGAGCCGCGACGACGTCAGCAGGGCTCTGGGGGAGGCTTCAGCGAGGTTGGGCCGCGACAGCGTCAGCAGGGCCCCGATGTTCCGTGAGGTTCCTTGTCTCAATAAGGTGGAGCCGCGACGCAGTCAGCTGGGCTCGTGGTATAGGGTCAAGCAAGAGTTCTTCTCCGTAGGGTCAGCCGCGATTCCATCAGCAGGGCTCTTGACTCCGGGATACAACTGCTGTTCCTTTGCGGGATTGCCCCAGATATAGGTCTGGAGCCCTTTGATGTCCGGACCCTTGCGCCTGGGGGGGGCGGAGAGGCCGGGCTGGGAGAGGCCAGACGCCCAGCGGGAGAGGCGCCAGGCCCGGAGAGGCCGGAGGACGATCGCACCTAGGTGTGGAGGGACGGTGGGGGTCCCATCGAAACTCTCCTCCGGGAGAGGTGAAGTGGCCATGCGGTGCCCCCTGGCCAGATCGTGGTGCCTCGATGTCGGGGCTTCGCTGGGGCCGAGGCCGGGGGGAGCCGGGTCGCGTGGGCTGGTGCGGGGAGCAAGCATGGGGGGAACCCCGAAGAGATGAGGGGTTCCTGTGCGGCCTGGAAAAGGGGGCCGCTGAGGCAGGTGTAGGCAAACGGGTACAATCCAAGGGGGACCTCGAAGGGAGGAGGGGTCCCTGGCGGCCTGAAAGGGCGGCCCGTGTAGGCCGGTGCGGGGGACGAGCACAATCCAAGAGGGTTGAGACCACGCCACGAGGCCGGGTCCAACATGCCTCTACCCATCTGGTATCCATACTGGGCTGGGATTAAGATGTTTTTTTCCCTTCCCGAATATTCTAGCCTGTTTAACAGAATTCGTCCCAACTATTTCGCAGTGCTATCTAAAAGGGATATAGGACGGTAATTCTGAGGCTTGGATTTGTTTCCCTTTTTAGGTCGAGCTGGAGCCAGCACGCATGCGCTGCTCTGGCGAGCTGCTGTAGTGGAGTATGGAAGAGAAGCCCCACCCACTCTCCGCCCATATTTGTCATTGACTTCTGTCTTTGTCCTTCTTCATTGCAGGCCTCCGATTCAGTAATCTTGCAGGCCTCCGATTCAGTAATCTGTTCGTCCTGCCTTAGTACCGCCTTTTCTTCATTTGTAACCTCCCATGGCTACTGGTCCCTTTACTTCTGTTGTTACACGGTATGTGTTTATTAGTCTGTAAGCACCATCTTTTTAGGTCTCGCGAGCCAAAGGCTCGAAGAGACATTTTGAATATGGGCTTCAAAAAGTGCTACCAGGCCAGCCTAGAGCTACAGTGCATGTGCGCGGGCGCGCGCTTGCACTGCTTACTTTCACTTTCTCGGCCGCTTTGATCGCGATCACTTTCACTTTCGCGGCTTTGCTGCGCAGACCCAGCCTCCTCTGCCGGCACACCCACTGTTTTCAGTGATTCACCTTCAACGCCACTTGTTGCTTCTTACTTTCCTACCCTTTCTCCTCTACCTTCCTCTCCTTTTAATCTGCCTTCACCGTATATCCTTTGCTCTCCTCCCTTCCTTCTTTACAACCTTCCTTACTTTTTTCATCCTTCCTTCATCCGCTTTCTCGTCTATGCCTTCCATTCTTAAAATGTACGCGGAGTCTGCGCAGTGTCTGCGGGGCTCATGCGCTTCGTCCTCTCCAGCATCAGAGCGGTCTGCTTCAGACGGAGAACGGCTCTCACCCTCTTTGTCCACCTCCATTATTGTGCGTGGTTTTTGACATCCGCGTCACCACCCATTTGGCGATTCCTTCATATTTATCCTTGGATATCCCTTGTTTCCCTTTGTGTGTTTTTTTTTTTTGGTCAGTCCCCCCAGGGCACAAGCAGGCATCCACTTCTGTCTTTTTTGCTCCGATCAGCTGTCCTGACAGAAGTGGATGCCTGCTTGTGCCCCGGGGGAACTGACACCAAAAACCGTATTTGGTCAACTTTTTGATGAGGAACGGGGAAGGGGCCTTTCATTGCTGTTATGATGTATGTTACTTTATATTCTCTGAGAAGATTCGACATTTATTTCAGGGAATGCAGAGATTTTTTCGAGGAGAAGTGAGCAATAACAGCGCTCCTTGTCAGTCTGTAACTGGGCATTCATTATGAAAGAATTTAGATTATCCAGTCGCGATTCTATCTTCTTCACGTTCTTTGCCAGGGACTGTAATATTACAATCTGAGAGTCCATTTAGTCAGCATGCACCATTGCCACCTAGCCCATGGTTGTTAGTGTGGTGTCAATGACCGACCACCAGTTCTGTATCTGTAAGTTCATGACTGGTGTGTCAAAGGTGGACTTTTCGTTGTTAACCACTGAGCCAGGGTTATCCACCCTATCTTTCTGTACCAAAGGGGCTTTGTTGCACCTGAGAGATTCTGAGTCCAAGCGGGATCTAGGCTCCTTCTGAGACCCTCAAGTGGGTGAGTGATGAGATTGTTAATTTTTCCGTTTCGTTGTTTTTAATTTATAACGTTCATGACCACTATTACTTGACTGGAGGCCTAGTGGGTCCGTTACCGATAACAATTCTTCATCTCTTATGTACGGTTCCTCAGGTCTAATGAAACTAAAGTCTGTGCCATTGTGTTTTGATTAGGATTGCACGCACACACACACAACCACACACACACAACCACACACACACACAACCACACACACACACCCCACACACACACACACACACAACCACAACACACAACCACACACACAGAGAACCACACACAAAACCACAAACACACACAAAACCACAAACACAACCACATACAACCACACACACAACCACACACACACACAATCACACACATACAACCACACACACACCCCACCACACAACCACACACACACAATAACACAAACACATAACCACACACACAATAACACAAACACAACCACACACAACCACAACACACAACCAACCACACACACAACCACACACACACACAACCACACACACACACACAACCACACACACACACAACCACACAACCACACACAACCACACAACCACACACACACACACACCACTCACACACACAACCACAACCACCCACAACCACAACCACTCACACACACAACCACAACCACCCACAACCACCCACAACCACACACAAACCCCACAACCACACACAACCACACACAAACCCCACAACCACACACACAAACCCCTCAACCACACACCCACAACCACACACACAAAACCATACACACACACAAACCCCACCACACAACCACACACACAAAACCATACACACACACAAACCCCACCACACAACCACACACACAATAACACAAACACATAACCACACACACAATAACACAAACACACACACAACCACAACACACACAACCACAACCCACCCCCCCCACACCCACACACACAACCACAAGCACACACACACACAATAACACAAACACACAACCACACACAACCACAACTACACACACAACCACAACAGCACACAACCACACACACACACAGAACCACACACAAAACCACAAACACAACCACTTACAAACACACACAACCACACACACACACACCACCACACACAAACCCCACAGCCACACACACAAAACCACACACACAATAACACACACATAATCACACAAACACACACCCAACCACAACACACACCCAACCACAACACACAACCAACCACAACCACACTCAACCACACACACACAACCACACAAAACCACACACACACACACACCACCACACACACACACAACCACACACACACAACCACACACAACCACAAACACACACAACCACAATAACACAAACACACAACCACACACACACAATAACACAAACACACAACCACAAACACAAAACCACAAACACAACCACAACCACACACAACCACACACGACCACAACCACACACACCCAACCACACCCACACACAACCACACACACAAACACAACCACACACAATAACACAAACACACAACCACAATAACACAGAACCACACACACAACCACACACAAGCACACACAATAACAGAAACACACATCCACACACACAACCACAACTACACACGCAACCACAACACACACACTACTACACACACAATCACAACACCCACACACAGCCACACACACAACCACAAACCGTTTTCTGGCTGTCAGCATAAATACGCTGTCACCAAACACGATGAACACCTTGGGAAAGTTTGTGAAGTCACCCCCAACTTTGAAACCCCTTGTTGTAGCGGAGTGCGTGCTGTACACATGGCAATACCTTGACACAGCGGACTGTTGCAAGGAATGCTTTGAGCCTCGGAGGCTGACAGACCTCAGTCTGTGCATTAGTTCACCCCGTCTTGGCACTGCATAAAAACAGGATGCCCACTGTCCAACATGAAGTGAGACATTGTGATCGGGGCTGGAGATGCTGTTTAGCAATCTGCTTAGAACATTGTGTTTCATTTAGGGCATTAAACATAAAGGAGCACTGGCAATGCTGATAAAATGGATTTCATTTTGAGTAGTGACTAAAACTTTTTTAAAAGCCTGCTGTACTGAAACAAGCATTTGCAATGCAATAGGTCTCGCATTTGCAAAAGTTTCAGCTATTGACATTGTTCATGACAATGCCTTTTTAATCTATTTTATAAAACAAACACATAAATAAATGGCATTATCATTTACAATGCCAATAGCTAGTGTTGCATTATTATTAACAATGCCAACTGCTCACACTTTTATAATGCGAGACCTATTGCATTGCAAATGCTTGTTTTTTTCCTGCTGCAGGCAGGACAACGTGCGCAGCCGGGACCATGGCGGCCGCTTGTTTACTGCTATGTCCTTCTCCGTGACTCCGGCTCGTTAAACTTCGGAGCACATCAGTTTCCACGCTCTTTGCGTGTTTGCAGTTGGTAGCGCTCCCCTTCCAAAATCTGTTCACAGATCAGTGCTCTCCCGCCCTTACTACCTTTGCAATAACGAGCGTGTAGAGCTCCCGCACTCCTTACAGGAACTGCTGTGCTCAGAGCGCAGTCCCTGAGGCTGCAGGAGCCAAACTAAGGTGTTTTGATCCCGAGCTTGGGTCTGTTTGTATTCCACACCAGCCCTCCCAGCCTCCCCCTCCCCCTCCACGGACTCCTTGGGAGCTGCGGCGTCCTTCCTGGCCTTGGGCTCTCCAGGAACATTCACGCTTTCAGGCAGCTCCTCTTTCACTATCATTTTGGACTCAGTGGTGTAACGAAAGATTAAGGGGCCCCCCTGCAGTGTACACGGAGGGGCCCGCTCAGGATTCAATACGGAGCTCTCAGGCCTTAGTACTGTGCTGAGGGGGCCCCCTGCAGCTCGGGCCCCCCACGCCTTAGTACTGTGCTGAGGGGGCCCCCTGCAGCTCGGGCCCCCCACAACGCAGGGTATGCGGGGGGCCTGTGTTACGCCCCTGTTGGGCCTTCGTTTATTACAATCCGCTTCCTTACTCTCTCCCCCTAACCCCTCCACGCACCCAAATATGTCCTTAGTTGTAATTTTCACGAATATACAGACGTGCGTACACCCAGCGAGAGACTAAAAAGTACACAACCAACCTCGGCCGCGGGGTATTCAACTTCTTGCAGCAATGCTTTGTCTTTGAGACCAACTTACAATGTGACAGAAATTCACATCACGCTGTTTTGTTTTTATTAATTGTGTCATTTATTTTACAGGCTTATTTTTATGTGCTGTTAAGGGAGCGAGTGTGTGCTCTACAAAGCGCAAGTGTGTTTTATTTCCAAATAAAAAGTATAATAGGATGCATTGTAATGTAATGCAGAACGCTTTCAAATTTTCTGACAAATTCTAAAATATGTGCTATTATTTTGCTTTTGTAAAATTACAAATAAAGGCAATTTAAAGCTCGTTTTGTGTACTTGGCATTTTGTTTTATTTGCTGAAATGTTTACCTTAGGAGCATTACTTTTGCTTTATTGGTACCTTAAACAGTGTGATTTCCTGTGCATAACTTTTTATTTTAAGTACATTTTAACAATGAGTCCCTAAACTTCCCCGATAATACTAATGTTCGAGGGTTTGCTAGCTCCTAAGCCAAAGAACAATGGCCTAGGCAGACAAGGGGAAAGGAAGGGCCAGTTGGGGAACAGACACATCAGGTCCTTCCATAGCTTCAGCCTCAGAAAATCTTAGCCCATGCGATACGTCACTCCCTCCCCAGCCTCGTGACATCCCGACCAGCCCAGAAGAGGATCATTTGGTTATTCAGGTTGATTGCTCTAATCAATTTAAAGAGCTGGAAAACCTAGAAAAACCTGAGAGTCCCGACAACAACATTCCACGTGTGGGTAGGGGACAGGCCAGTACAGGGTCACACGAGGTCCAGACTCTTGCCGTGAGTTCTGGGACTCTGGAAGATCAATTGAATGGTTTAAGAGACAAGATTAAATCCCTGAAGATGAATATGGATGTGATGGCTAAGTTGTAAACAGAAAAGCTGGACACTTTATCTGCCTTGATCAGGTTACATCCAAATACCCTGGGAAGTACTGACTCTGTGCAAACGAAGCACGATATGGCAAACACTGGATTACATAACTCTTATGCTGAGCATCATAAAAACGTCCCCAACAATCCCAGAGGCCAAGAGGGGGAAGCAATATATGAAAAGGTGGACCCGAGCGCCAGACCCAAGTACACCCTCACCGAAAGCAGCCCACAGGACAGAAAGAATAAGCCAACTCTTTCCAATGCCAAACCCTTTGATGTGTATATGATTAATGTTCCCAAAGTCTAGAGGGGCCATACTGAAACTCATGAGGGGTTGGTGAATAAGGTAACCCATTGGATACGTCACAAAAGGGGATGCAGATCCATAATAAGAGAGGATATATTGAATGTCAAAAGGTTTGCTTGTGGTAACCTAGAGAGGGATTACATAGGAATAGCCTTCAGGGATAGAGCTCTAGCTGAAGGTTTGATTGCACTAGAACTATGCTTTAGACCAGATAATGACATCCAAATTAGACTGAAATTACAACCCCCAGGTTCTAGGGCAGATTTAAGGGATAAAATAAAGCAGACATCTCTGCCTAGGCTTGGTGAGACAAATCCAAGGAAAGCATGCAGCATCTCCAACACCTCAGATATAGATTGACTTAATAATGCTAAGTCCGATTCTCATTCAGGAGGATTTCACTTTCCTGCTATTGAAGGGGCCCATTCCAATATACTCCATACTCCGTGTAGTATTGTAAGTCCTGAGGTTACAGACTGTTGTACTACTATCAAGGACCATACATTATTGTTGGGAAGCTGCACACAGCCAAACATTTTTAGCCAAGTCCTGACAGAGTGTGATTAAGATTCCTTTCATGTAATGTTGCAGGTATCAAGTCCAAACTGTCAGATTCGGAGTGGGGTGCATTTGTAGATTTACACCATATTATCTTTCTACAAGAAACGTGGGCCACCAGTCCAGTACTTCGCCCTGGTTTCTTGACATTTACTGAAGAAACGGTCCCCTCCTCGGCCGGACGTCCATCTGGAGGCCTCTTGGTCTGGCTAAGCCTGGACTTATTCCAAGAGGTAATAACCATTCCCACAAACTTTAGAGATTTATTGGTCCTACAAATTAAAATCACTACTCAAACAGGCACTAGATATTAGATCAGTCCCTCCCATCATACCATCTCCGACTGTAAATAGACTCAATGAACTGACGGGTCAGTTCCACCCTAATGCGTTAAAAATTGTAGCTGGAAATCGTGGATAGTGTTATTTGATGTATTAAACTCCTTCGGTCGCAATTCAGGGCTTGTCATTAATTGGGTGAAATCCTGTGTTTATGTGCTGGTTGGCGACCCCCCTCTTCTCCCTCGTGGCTGTCCGATTCAGATTTCACATTCTGGATTTAAATACTTAGGTATCCACGTGTCCCTGGATCCGGCGGTCCGTTATGCTCTGAATCTGCTGCCCCCGCTCCAGCGGCTGCGGGCCGATGTTGCTCGTTGGCGGAAGCTCCCGCTATCGCCGCTTGGCCGGGCAGCCTTATTCAAAATGATGTCTCTTCCACGCTTTTTGTATGCATTGCAGAATACGCTGGACGTGGTGCCCGCCCGATATTTTAGTGAGGTAGAGAGCCTCCAGAGGCAACTAGTGTGGGATGGGAGACCGTGAATTGCTCTCGCTAAATTGACCCTTCCGTGGTATGACGGTGGCATAGCTCTTCCTGATATTAGAAGGTATTATTGGGCGTCCCAGTTGGTGGCGGTGAACCATGGGACATATGGCCCGGCGGTGAACCCCGCGTACGAGATGGATAAGCTACTGTTGCCGGGCAGAGATTTCAATAGAGCGCTTTAGTCTACGAAGGGAGGCACTAAATTGACAGGTCCTACGAAAAATGCAGTACGGACCTGGCACTGCGCCACCGCTGCTACGGGATGGACGGGCCGTCTGTCTCGTGCGACTCCACTGTATGCGTCTGATGCGTTGGGTGGTTTATGGCGTACTAAGGGCTTTGAGAAATGGGATTTGATTGGAATTAGTCGTGTGGGGGATCTCTGGACGAAGGGCGCTTTTAAAACGTTTGAAGCTCTTCAGACGGAATATAAGCTGAGTGATCGGGAGTTCTTTCGCTATGCGCAGATGCGCCATGCGCTACTTGTCGCTTTCCCGAATCCTGCAGACATCCCTGAAGCCTCCCCGTTGGAGGATCGTTTACTTGATGGTTACCTGCCGGATAGTACTATTTCCCTGATCTACAAAAAACTGATCAATACTCGAGCGGACCTCCTCACACATTTGCGAGAGGTCTGGGTCGCCGATGGCCTAGAATTGGATGATGAGGACTGGGTCGCGGCCATAGCGTCCCCGAGGGAGGTTGCCATACCGGCTCGCCTTCGATTTGTGCAGTTAAAGATTTTACATAGGGTCTATGTCACCGGTCCCCGCTTGCTTCACATGGGTTACACAAGTGATGGTTTATGTCGGCGTGGTTGTGGCCTGCTTGGTACTTTTCTCCATATTCTGTGGGAGTGTCCGAAGGTGCTACGTTTCTGGACTGGTGTGCATGCAGTGATGGAGGAGGTTACGGGTGTGGCCCTGCTCCCTGAGGCTCGGCGATGTGTGTTGAATGTGTGGGAACCGACTGACTGCGATGTGGCACAAGAACGCTGGGTGACTTTGGGCAACATGATCGCTAAAAGAGACATTGCACAGCTCTGGGGTTCCGGTAGGCCTCCCACAGTTACGAAGTGGAAAGAGAATATGGATTGGTGCATGTTCCGAGAGAAGACTGTTTACGTGGCCAGAGGCAAACCTAAGAAATGGAGTAAGATGTGGGGTCCCTGGAATTCCTACCGTGGGGATATATGCACCCCCCCCCTTGGTGGTCACACCAGACGTAACGATGTCCCCTTGACTTTGATGTTCCTGGTCTTTTTCCCTTTCGCTTTGCAGGATTGATGACTGGTCTTTTCCCTGCCCCCCCCCCCTGCCCTTCTTAACGCGAGTTACTGTGTAATGGGCTGCATTGTCGCTGTTGTCCCCCGCTCATGAGAGAGCAAGTTCCTGCTAATGGAATTCTTCTGCCTGGTCTAAGTTTCCTTTTGTTGTTTTTATTTACAAAACAGTTAATAAGAAACCTTTCTGTAGTGCTGTGTTCAGTTGTGGGCGGCTGCAGCCGTTACGCGTGCGGTTCGCTCCTGCTCTCATGATTGCTGTATTATTGTTGTCCTAAGTTAGCGGCCGGCCCAGGCGGTTGTAGGCCCATGACTGTGAATATTTGATGTATAAATAAAGGTTTAAAAAAAAATAAATAAATAAATAAATTGTAGCTGGAGACTGCAACACCAATATCCCGACGAATGCTGGGTGTATCCTCTCAAAAATGACCCCCCAATGAGAGTATAGGAAGGCAACTAAAACATCCAAAGTCTGTGCCCAATTATTTGATGTTATTATATCTCATGGGTTGAGAACCATTAATGGCAACGCAGAATCTGATTGCCCACCCCGTTCCACATTCAAAAGAGGCTTTAGCACCTCTAGGATGGATCTTATATTGTTGGACAATGAGCTTTGGCCCGATTTAATTGATATGCAGGTTGTCCCCCGACCAGAAAGAGATCATCAAGCATTAAGGGCAACCTTCTCGATGATTCCTTTTAAAGATGGAAACCGTTGTAGTCACCTCATTAATTGACGCTACAAATAATATCAGAAATGTTAAATGGATATATATATATATATATATATATATATATTACCTACTGGCGGGTCGCCAGTAGGTAGTTATAGTTAGGACCTATTATCCATAGGAAATCCGCAACATTTTATTTGGAATAACTTTGGCGCCGGTTGACGAATCTTCGCGAAATTTTAAAAACTCGTGGCCCGCTCCGGTCCGCTCCTATCCTGAAAGTCTCGGGGTGATTCATCAAGCGGGGGCCGAGAAAAAAGGGGGGTCCCAAAACGTGTTTTCCCCATGCAATTTTCCATAGGGACCTTTAGTTGCAGCTACAGCCCGAACTGCTGAACGGAATTACACCAAATTCGGCAAAGAGGTAGCCCTTGGTTCACACTCGTGCCTTTTGGTTAAATGGTGTAAATCCGTTCAGAAGTTCCTGAGAAAATCAAAAGTAAAATCACATATATATCTGGGCGGAGCCTAACCACACATGTCATCGTGAGATCTGATTGGCTGTCAGCACTTCATCCAAGAAGAGGTGGCAGCCATCTTGGGACCAATATACATGATAGCACCTCATTAAAAAGCATTGTAGTTAATAGAAGGTTTTAAGACTTTAGTTACATTATAAATCATTTGTTGATGGTACCATACTCATTTTAGTAATTGTGGTGTGTTCTAAGGTGATTTTACCATGTGAAAAAGCCTTCTGCTGGGATATCATGAATCATGTTTGAGAGAAAACTATTTTCTCATGCTTTTCCCACAGAGGTTTGGAAGGTGATCTATAAGAGCATATTTTCTGTAAATTCACATTATCTTTCTCAGTCATGTGAGAATGAAGTCTGACCTTCTCAGTAAAACATGTACATCCAACAAGGGCAGAGGCTGTCAGTTGATTCTTTTGTGTTCTACTGCAGCTTCCCAGAGTGTTCTAAAGAACAACTAGAGCGCTAACAGCCCTACTTATGACAAATGTATGGCACACCTGAAGCCATTTTGATTAGAATAAAGTGGTAACTCTTAAAATATTTAATTTAAAAAGTAACAAAATGAGGGGGTTCATTTTGCATAGAAAGTATGATTAGTGCTGCAGAAAGAAAAATTAGGGCACATTTTGAGTGACTTCTCAAATCCTCTTCTATTTCATTAAAATATTCTGACATGCAGACTGAAACATGCACTTTCAATACCAGCAGCAGACTTCCCTGGTGAGCAGTAGCTTTACTACAGTGATCTAATGAGCAACTAGAGTGCTAACATTCTGAATTTATGGCAAATGTGTGACACATCTGAATGCCTTCTTGATGGAACCAAAGTAAACAAGCAATGAAAATGCAATAGGTCTCGCCCTCATTTAAGTTGCAGCAACTCTGTTTAAGTTACAGCAACTCTGTTTGTAATTAGGTGGCTTTTTAGCTTTGCTTTTATTAGTGTTTTTCAAACTTTCATGTACATAACATGCATATGTACTCATATATGTATATGTATGCATGCATTTATATTTGTATTTATATAGATATGCGGATTATATATATGTATGTATATTATCTACTGGCGGTCGCCAGTAGATAGTTATAGTTAGGACCGTGTTTCCATAGGAAATCCGCAACATTCTATTTGGAATAACTTTGGCGCCGGTTGACGAATCCTCGCGAAATTTTCAAAATAGGTGGGGCGCTCCGCTCCGCTTCTACCCTGAAAGTCTCGGGGGGGATTCATCAAGCGGGGGCTGAGAAAAAAGGGGGGTCCCAAAACGCGTTTTCGCCATGCAATTTTCCATAGGGACCTTTAGTCGAAGGTACAGCCCGAACGGCTGAACAGAATTACTTGAAATTTGGCAAAGAGTTAGTCCTCAGGTCAGGGATGTGCCTTTTGCATATATGGAGTCAATCTCTTCAGTAGTTCCTGAGAAAATTGCAGTTAAAAGTACATAAATATCTATAGGCGCGCACCCTAACGTGCGCGAGCGTAATTCTGATTGGTGGTTACATGGCACTCAACGTTCAAATCGGTCGAAATCAGGAAGTGTTGGCCGCCATTTTGTTTGTTTTCAGTGCGAGAGTGAAAAAGGAAGGTGGCGAACGTGAAAAGGGGGCAGGGTAGAGAGTTCCTGACCCCCTAGCCTTTGTCAGGGGGTCCCTGAAGGACCCCGAAGGCAGAAAAAAACATTTAATTTATTTTTTTAAATCGCCGAGTGCGCGCTCCGTGCGCGCATGGTGCGCGCACGGTGAAAAACCATAAAAAAAAAAAATTGGAAAAAAATATATAACAAATATAATAATACATACATAACTTAGCATTTAAAAAACCGTACAAATTCACTGAAAAAAACAGAGGTTTCACACACGTTATAGTTAGGAATTAGCATTTAAAAAACCTTGCAAATTCACTTAAAAAACCATAGGTTTCACACATGTTATAGTTAGCAGGACATTTCACTCGTAAAAAACCAATGAAATTCCCCCGTTATAGTTAGTTCAGGTAACTATAACTCGCGCGACCGCAATCCACAATGTGTCATTTCAGATGTCATCAGTGATGTAACTGACCATATCATGAGTGATGTAATATGTGACGTCATCAGCAGTTTATTGTGGGCGCGCGAGTTATAGTTACCTGAACTAACTATAACGGGGGAATTTCATTGGTTTTTACGAGTGAAATGTCCTGCTAACTATAACATGTGTGAAACCTATGGTTTTTTAAGTGAATATATATATATATATATATATATATATATACACACATACATATAGAAATGCATATGCATATATATATATATATGTGCATATGTGTGCGTGTAGAGAGAGGTTGAGAGATGTAAAGAGGTAGAGGTAGAGAGGTAGAGGTAGAGAGGTAGAGAGGTAGAGGATGAGTAGTAGCAGAGTGAGTAGTAGAGAGTAGTAGAGAGTGGATAGTAGAGCAGTAGAGAGTGGATAGTAGAATAGTAGAGAGTGAGTAGTAGAGAGTGAGTAGTGGAGAGGTAGTAGAGAGTGAGTAGTAGAGTGAGTAGTAGAGTGAGTAGTAGAGAGTAGTAGAGAGTAGTAGAGAGTGAGTAGTAGAGAGTAGTAGAGTAGTAGAGCGAGTAGTAGAGTGAGTAGAGAGAGTAGTAGTGAATAGTAGAGTGAGTAGTAGAGTGAGTAGTAGAGTAGTAGAGAGCGAGTAGTAGAGAGTGAGTAGTAAAGAGTAGTAGAGTGAGTAGTAGAGAGTGAGTAGTAGAGAGTAGTAGAGAGCAAGTAGTAGTGAGTAGTAGAGAGTGAGTAGTAGAGTGAGCAGTAGAGAGAGAGTAGTAGAGAGAGTAGTAGAGTGAGCAGTAGAGAGCAGTAGAGAGTGAGTAGTAGAGTAGTAGAGAGTGAGTAGTAGAGAGTGAGTAGTAGAGAGTAGTAGAGTGAGTAGTACAGAGAGAGTAGTAGAGAGTAGTAGAGTGAGTAGTAGAGATTAGTAGAGAGTGAGTAGTAGAGAGTAGTAGCGAGGGAGTAGTAGCGAGGGAGTAGTTTAATTTAAAAGGAACTCAATGAGGGGGTTCATTTTGCCATAGAAATTAAGATTAGTGCTGAAGAAAGAAAAATTAGGGCACCTTTTGAGTGACTTCTCAAATCCTCTTCTATTTCATTAAAAAATTCTGACATGCAGACAAACATGAACTTTCAATACCAGCGGCAGACGTCCCTGGTGAGCAGTCGCTTTACTACAGTGATCTAATAAGCAACTAGAGTGCTAACATTCCGAATTTATGGCAAATGTGTGACACATCTGAATGCCTTCTTGATGGAATCAAAGTAAAAAACTGAAAGTATTTCCTACTGAGGAGACTGTAGTAAATGAGGAAATTAGGAAACTTCATAACAAATAAGTCTCCCAAGATGGCCACCAGAGACAAAAGAGCCCAAATGTAGCACAAATATCACCCAGATGTAGCCCAAGTATAGCCCACTTATAGAATGTCCCAGAGTGTTCTAAAGAACAACTAGAGCGCTAACAGTCTTACTTATGACTTCCCCGGTGAGCAGTAGCTTTACTACAGGGATCTAATGAGCAACTAGAGTGCTAACATTCAGAATTTATGGCAAATGTGTGACACATCTGAATGCCTTCTTGATGGAACCAAAGTAAACAAGCATTGAAAATGCAATAGGTCTCGCCCTCATTTAAGTTAAAGCATTTCTGTTTGTAATTAGGTGGCTTTTTAGCTTTGCTTGTATTAGTGTTTTTAAAACTTTCATGTACATAACATGCATATGTCTGCATATATGTATATGTATGCATGCATTTATATCTTATTGGGGGACTCACTTGGTCGTAATCAGACCTTTCCCTCTTTTAATCAAGGCATTACAGCGCTGATTCAGTACAAACGGCTCCGCTACTGACATCCATTTGGAGCGATGCATGCTGGTAATTGGAGTCTGAGACATCGGGACTGCAGCTGCCAATGATTAGTAGCGGAGTAAGCTGACCTCCCGCCAATGGGAGTGCCGTGATATATTTAAAGGAGGGATAGAGCGAGTCTCAGTGCAACAGGCATCTGAGGAAGGCACACTCGCCGAAATGCATCATGCCCTGCACTCTGTGAATAAATGGCTGCCTGAATATCCCCTGCTGTGTCCTCTGGTCTTTCCATTCGGAGGTGATCGTCTTTGTATATTTTCACGTGCTGGCCAGTAGCACGTGTTAGAGGACCCGTCTCATCAAGTGGCCTGCAATAATATTGGCAAAGTGGTGGAGTATCCAAGGGAATGGAACAATGCGGGCCCGCCACATGAAAGGATCCGAGAAAGTGGCCGCTGCTATCAGCAGTCCGTCACTGGATGGAGACGCGCGGTATCTGTACCTTCGCGTCACTGCCCTATTTGGACCCAGAATTGCGGCTGAGGCGTTGGGGATTCAAGGTAACCATGAACACTCTTATTGGGGGACTCACTTGGTCGTCATCGGACCTTTCCCTCTTTTAATCAAGGCATTACAGCACTGATTCAGTACAAACGGCTCCGCTACTGACATCCATTTGGAGCGATGCATGCTGGTAATTGGAGTCTGAGACATCGGGACTGCAGCTGCCAATGATTAGTAGCGGAGTAAGCTGACCTCCAGCCAATGGGAGTGCCGTGATATATTTAAAGGAGGGATAGAGCGAGTCTCAGTGCAACAGGCATCTGAGGAAGGCACACTCGCCGAAATGCATCATGCCCTGCACTCTGTGAATAAATGGCTGCCTGAATATCCCCTGCTGTGTCCTCTGGTCTTTCCATTCGGAGGTGATCGTCGTTGTATATTTTCACGTGCTGGCCAGTAGCGCGTGTTAGAGGACCCGTCTCATCAAGTGGCCTGCAATAACATTGGCAAAGTGGTGGAGTATCCAAGGGATTGGAACATTGCGGGCCCGCCACATGAAAGGATCCGAGAAAGTGGCAGCTGCTATCAGCAGTCCGTCACTGGATGGAGACGCGCGGTAACTGTACCTTCGCGTCACGGCCCTACTTCGACCCAGAATTGCGGCTGAGGCGTTGGGGATTCAAGGTAACCATGAACACTCTCATTGGGGGACTCACTTGGTCGTCATCGGACCTTTCCCTCTTTTAATCAAGGCATTACAGCGCTGATTCAGTACAAACGGCTCCGCTACTGACATCCATTTGGAGCGTTGCATGCTGGTAATTGGAGTCTGAGACATCGGGACTGCAGCTGCCAATGATTAGTTGCGGAGTAAGCTGACCTCCCGCCAATGGGAGTGCCGTGATATATTTAAAGGAGGGATAGAGCGAGTCTCAGTGCAACAGACATCTGAGGAAGGCACACTTGCCGAAATGCATCATGCCCTGCACTCTGTGAATAAATGGCTGCCGGAATATCCCCTGCTGTGTCCTCTGGTCTTTCCATTCGGAGGTGATCGTCTTTGTATATTTTCACGTGCCGGCCAGTAGCGCGTGTTAGAGGACCCGTCTCATCAAGTGGCCTGCAATAATATTGGCAAAGTGGTGGAGTATCCAAGGGATTGGAACACTGCGGAGCCGCCACATGAAAGGATCCGAGAAAGTGGCCGCTGCTATCAGCAGTCCGTCACTGGATGGAGACGCGCGGTAACTGTACCTTCGCGTCACGGCCCTACATGGACCAAGAATTGCGGCTGAGGCGTTGGGGATTCAAGGTAACCATGAACACTCTTATTGGGGGACTCACTTGGTCGTCATCGGACCTTTCCCTCTTTTAATCAAGGCATTACAGCGCTGATTAAGTACAAACGGCTCCGCTACTGACATCCATTTGGAGCGATGCATGCTGGTAATTGGAGTCTGAGACATCGGGACTGCAGCTGCCAATGATTAGTAGCGGAGTAAGCTGACCTCCCGCCAATGGGAGTGCCGTGATATATTTAAAGGAGGGATAGAGCGAGTCTCAGTGCAACAGGCATCTGAGGAAGGCACAGTCGCCGAAATGCATCATGCCCTGCACTCTGTGAATAAATGGCTGCCTGAATATCCCCAGCTGTGTCCTCTGGTCTTTCCATTCGGAGGTGATCGTCTTTGTGCATTTATATTTGTATTTATATAGATATGCAGATTATATATATATGTTTATATATGTATGTATATATATATATATATACACACATACATATATATAAATGCCACGCCTTTGGAATCAACTGCCGGATGTCGTTCGGAAAGAGCCAGGCTTACTCCCTTTTCGAAAGATACTGAAAACGCTGCTTTTCAGAGACATTTTCTAAGATCTCTGCGACCAGGACTGTCTTTACCGGGCTAATTTTGCAAATCTCCTTCTGTCAGCGCTAAGAGACCTGTCGGTATACATGCGCTATATAAATTCCCCTACAAATACAAATATATGTGCATATGTGTGCGTGTAGAGAGAGGTGTAGAGGTAGAGAGAGTAAAGAGTGAGCAATAGAGAGGAGTGGAGAGTAGTAGAGAGAGTAGTAGAGAGAGTAGCAGAGAGTGAGTAGTAGAGAGTAGTAGAGAGAGTAGTAGAGAGAGTAGTAGAGAGGTAGAGAGTAGAGAGTGAGTAATAGAGAGTGAGAAGCAGAGAGTGGTAGAGTGAGTAGTAGAGAGTGAGTAGTAGTGAGTAGTGTAGAGTGAGTAGTAGAGAGTAGTAGAGAGTGGGTACTAGAGAGTAGTAGGGAGTGAGTAGTAGAGTGAGTAGTAGAGAGTGAGTAGTAGAGAGTGAGAAGTAGAGAGTGTGTAGTAGAGAGTGAGTAGTAGAGTGAGTAGTAGAGAGTGAGTAGTAGAGAGTAGTAGAGAGTGAGTAGTAGAGTGTAGTAGAGTGTGTAGTAGAGAGTGAGTAGTAGAGTGAGTAGTAGAGTGAGTAGTAGAGTGAGTAGTAGAGAGCGAGTAGTAGAGAGCAAGTAGGAGTGTGTGTAGTAGAGAGTGAGTAGTAGAGAGTGAGTAGTAGAGAGTAGTAGAGAGAGTAGTAGAGAGTGAGAAGTAGAAAGTGAGTAGTGGAGAGTGAGTAGTAGAGAGTAGTAGAGAGCAAGCAGTAGTGAGTAGTAGAGAGTGAGTAGTAGTGAGTAATAGAGAGTGAGTAGTAGAGAGCAGTAGTGAGTAGTAGTAGAGTAGTAGAGAGTGAGTAGTAGAGAGTAGAAGTGAGTAGTAGAGAGTGAGTAGTAGAGAGAGAGTAGTAGAGTGAGTGGTAGAGAGTAGTAGAGTGAGTAGTAGAGAGTAGTAGAGAGAGTAGTAGAGAGTAGTAGAGAGAGTAGTAGAGTGAGTAGTAGAGTGTGAGTGGTAGAGAGTAGTAGAGAGTAGTAGCGTGAGTATTAGAGTAGTAGAGAGTGAGAAGTAGAGAGTGAGTAGTAGAGAGCAGTAGAGAGTGAGTAGTAGAGAGTAGTAGCGAGTGAGTAGTAGAGTGTGAGTGGTAGAGAGTAGTAGAGAGTAGTAGCGTGAGTATTAGAGTAGTAGAGAGTGAGAAGTAGAGAGTGAGTAGTAGTGAGTAGTAGAGGGTGAGTAGTAGAGAGAGAGTAGTAGAGAGTGAGTGGTAGACTAGTAGAGAGTGAGTGGTAGAGAGTAGTAGAGTGAGTAGTAGAGAGTAGTGTAGAGAGTAGTAGAGAGTGAGTAGTAGGGAGTGAGTAGTAGAGAGTAGTAGAGAGTGAGTAGTAGAGAGTAGTAGCGAGTGAGTAGTAGAGAAAGAGTAGTAGAGAGTGAGTAGTAGAGAGTAGTAGTCAGTAGTAGAGAGTGAGTAGTAGAGAGAGAGTAGTAGAGAGTGAGTGGTAGACTAGTAGAGAGTGAGTGGTAGAGAGTAGTAGCGTGAGTATTAGAGTAGTAGAGAGTGAGTAGTAGAGAGTAGTAGAGAGTGAGTAGTAGAGAGTAGTAGCGAGTGAGTAGTAGAGAGTAGTAGAGTGAGTAGTAGAGAGTAGTAGCGAGTGAGTAGTAGAGAGTGAGTAGTAGAGAGTAGTAGTGAGTAGTAGAGGGTGAGTAGTAGAGAGAGAGTAGTAGAGAGTGAGTGGTAGACTAGTAGAGAGTGAGTGGTAGAGAGTAGTAGAGTGAGTAGTAGAGAGTAGTGTAGAGAGTAGTAGAGAGTGAGTAGTAGGGAGTGAGTAGTAGAGAGTAGTAGAGAGTGAGTAGTAGAGAGTAGTAGCGAGTGAGTAGTAGAGAAAGAGTAGTAGAGAGTGAGTAGTAGAGAGTAGTAGTCAGTAGTAGAGAGTGAGTAGTAGAGAGAGAGTAGTAGAGAGTGAGTGGTAGACTAGTAGAGAGTGAGTGGTAGAGAGTAGTAGCGTGAGTATTAGAGTAGTAGAGAGTGAGTAGTAGAGAGTAGTAGAGAGTGAGTAGTAGAGAGTAGTAGCGAGTGAGTAGTAGAGAGTAGTAGAGTGAGTAGTAGAGAGTAGTAGCGAGTGAGTAGTAGAGAGTGAGTAGTAGAGAGTAGTAGTGAGTAGTAGAGAGAGTAGTAGAGAGAGTAGTAGAGAGTGAGTGGTAGACTAGTAGAGAGTGAGTAGTAGAGAGTAGTAGAGTGAATAGTAGAGAGTAGTGTAGAGAGTAGTAGAGAGTGAGTAGTAGGGAGAGAGTAGTAGAGAGTGAGTAGTGGAGAGTGAGTAGTAGAGAGAGAGAGAGTAGGAGAGAGAGTAGTAGAGAGTAGTAGAGTGAGTAGTAGAGAGAGTAGTAGAGAGAGTAGTAGAGAGTGAGTGGTAGACTAGTAGAGAGTGAGTGGTAGAGAGTAGTAGAGTGAGTAGTAGAGAGTAGTGTAGAGAGTAGTAGAGAGTGAGTAGTAGGGAGTGAGTAGTAGAGAGTAGTAGAGAGTGAGTAGTAGAGAGTAGTAGCGAGTGAGTAGTAGAGAGAGAGTAGTAGAGAGTGAGTAGTAGAGAGTAGTAGTCAGTAGTAGAGAGTGAGTAGTAGAGAGAGAGTAGTAGAGAGTGAGTGGTAGACTAGTAGAGAGTGAGTGGTAGAGAGTAGTAGCGTGAGTATTAGAGTAGTAGAGAGTGAGTAGTAGAGAGTAGTAGAGAGTGAGTAGTAGAGAGTAGTAGCGAGTGAGTAGTAGAGAGTAGTAGAGAGTGAGTAGTAGAGAGTAGTAGCGAGTGAGTAGTAGTGAGTGAGTAGTAGAGAGTGAGTAGTAGAGAGTAGTAGTGAGTAGTAGAGAGAGTAGTAGAGAGAGTAGTAGAGAGTGAGTGGTAGACTAGTAGAGAGTGAGTAGTAGAGAGTAGTAGAGTGAATAGTAGAGAGTAGTGTAGAGAGTAGTAGAGAGTGAGTAGTAGGGAGAGAGTAGTAGGGAGAGAGTAGTAGAGAGTGAGTAGTGGAGAGTGAGTAGTAGAGAGAGAGAGTAGGAGAGAGAGTAGTAGAGAGTAGTAGAGTGAGTAGTAGAGAGAGTAGTAGAGAGAGTAGTAGAGTGTGAGTGGTAGAGAGTAGTAGCGTGAGTAGTAGAGAGTGAGTAGTAGAGAGTAGTAGCGAGTGAGTAGTAGAGAGTGAATACGAGTGAGTAGTAGAGAGTGAATAGTAGCGAGTAGTAGAGAGTGAGTAGTAGAGAGTAGTAGAGTGAGTAGTAGAGAGTGAGTAGTAGGGATAGAGTAGTAGAGAGCAGTAGAGAGTGAGTAGTAGAGCAGTAGAGAGTGGAGTGAGTAGTAGAGCACTAGAGAGTAGTCAGTCAGTGTCAGTCAGTCAGTGTCAGTCAATCAGAGTCAGTCAGTCAGTGTCAGTCAATCAGTGTCAGTCAGTCAGTGTCAGCTAGAGCAACTCTGCTAACCTGGTTCTCTGGCTCTAAAGCAGCTCTGCTGACCTGGTTCTCTGGCTCTAAAGCAGCTCTGCTGACCTGGTTCTCTCCCTCTAAAGAAGCTCTGCTGACATGGTTTCTCTGGCTCTACAGCAGGTCTGCTGACCTGGTTCTTTGGCTCTAGAGCAGCTCTGCTGACCTAGTTCTTAGGCTACAGAGCAGCTCTGCTGAGCTGGTTCTCTGGCTCTACAACAAGTCTGCTGACCTGGTTGTCTGGCTCTTAAGCTGCTCTGCTGACCCGGTTCTATGGCTCTAAAGCAGTTCTGCTGACATGGTTCTCTGGCTCTAGAGCAGCTCTGTTGACCTGGTTCTCTCCCTCTAGAGCAGCTCTGCTGACCTGGTTCTCTCCCTCTAGAGCAGCTCTACTGACCTGATTTCTCTGGCTCTACACCAGCTCTGCTGACCTGGTTCTTAGGCTCTAGAGCAGCTCTGCTGACATGGTTCTCTGGCTCTAAAGCAGCTATGCTGACCTAGTTCTATGGCTCTAAAGCAGCTCTGCTGACTTGGTTCTCTGGCTCTACAGCAGCTCTGCTGACCTAGTTCATAGGCTCTAGAGCAGCTCTGCTGACCTGGTCCTCTGGCTCTACAGCAGCTCTGCTGACCTGGTTCTCTGGCTCCAAAGTTCTGCTGACCCGGTTCTCTGGCTCTAGAGCAGCTCTGCTGACCTGGTCCACTGGCTCTAAAGCAGCTCTGCTGACCTGGTTCTCTCCCTCTAAAGCAGCTCTGCTGACCTGGTTCTTAGGCTCTAGAGCAGCACTGCTGACCTGGTTCTCTGGCTCTAAAGCAGCTCTGCTGACCTGGTTCTATGGCTCTAAAGCAGCTCTGCTGACCTGGTTCTCTGGCTCTAGAGCAGCTCTGCTGACCTGGCTCTCTGGCTCTAAAGCAGTTCTGCTGACCTGGTTCTCTCCCTCTAAAGCAGATCTGCTGACCTGGTTTCTCTGGCTCTACAGCAGCTCTGCTGACCTGGTTCTCGGCCTCTAGAGCAGCTCTGCTGACCTGGGTCTCTGGCTCTAGAGCAGCTCTGCTGACCTGGGTCTCTGGTTCTAGAGCAGCTCTGCTGACCTTCTTAGGCTCTAGAGCAGCTCTACTGACCTGGTTTCTCTGGCTCTACAGCAGCTCTGCTGACCTGGTTCTCTGCGCTCACGATGCACGCACCCGACTTCGCGAAAATATATTTAAAAATAATATAAGTTTATAAGTACAAATATGTTATTTTTATGACTATCTTAGATAATCTCTTGCCCTAATATGTAAATTAAAGACGCATACATATCATTTTGGAACATAATTTTGTTTTGCGGGAGTCGCGTACCCAGTGAGCCCCAGCACGTATATGACGTCACGCGGGACCCGCCACCGCGTGGGACCCGCCACCGCGCAAGCATCTCGTACCGTAATGCGCATGTGTCGCGAATATCGCGGGAGCAGGAGTTGCGGACTGGTCGCATACCAATCGTGCACATCACGTAATATTAAATGTATATGATGTAACTGAAAAACACGCAGCCGTCGCACACCGTACGCGGATCCTTCACGACTTTTCTAAAATAGCGGCTAGAATCCGCGCACACATCGTGATGTGTATGCTTTGCGGGCGCACGAGTTATAGTTAGCAGAACTAACTATAACGGAGGAATTTCTATGGCTTTGTACGAGTGAAATGGCCAGCTAACTATAACACCCCTGAAACCTATGGTTTTTTCTGTGAATTTCTAAGGTTTTTTTAAATGCTAATTTCTAACTATAACGTCTCTGAAACCTATGGGTTTTTCAGTGAATATATATATATATATATATATATATATATATATATATATATATATATATATTCACAGAAAAAAACATAGGTTTCAGGGGTGTTATAGTTAGCCGGCCATTTCACTCGCCAGAGAACCAGATCAGCAGAGCTGCTGTAGAGCCAGAGAAACCAGGTCAGCAGAGCTGCTCTAGAGCCAGAGAACCAGGTCAGCAGAACTGCTGTAGAGCCAGAGAAACCAGGTCAGTAGAGCTGATTTAGAGCGAGAGAACCAGGTCAGAAGAGCTGCTTTAGAGGGAGAGAACCAGGTCAGCAGGTCTGCTTTAGAGCCAAGGGACCAGGTCAGCAGAGCTGCTCTAGAGCCAGAGAACCAGGTAAGCAGAACTGCTTTAGAGCCATAGAACCAGGTCAGCAGAGCTGCTTTAGAGCCAGAGAACCAGGTCAGCAGAGCTGCTCCAGAGGGAGAGAACCAGGTCAGCAGAGCTGCTCTAGAGCCAGAAAACCACCATGTCAGCAGAACTGCTTAAGAGCCATAGAACCGGGTCAGCAGAGCTGCTTTAGAGCCAGAGAACCAGGTCAGCAGAGCTGTTGTAGAGCCAGAGAACCAGATCAGCAGAGCTGCTCTGTAGTCTAAGAACTGGGTCAGCAGAGCTGCTCTAGAGCCAGAGAACTAGGTCAGCAGGCCTGCTGTAGAGCCAGAGAAACCAGGTCAGCAGAGCTGCTTTAGAGGGAGAGTACAAGGTCAGCAGAGTTGCTTTAGAGGGAGAGAACCAGGTCAGCAGAGCTGCTCTAGCTGACACTGACTGACTGACTGACACTGACTGACTGACACTGATTGACTGACTGACTGACTGACACTGATTGACTGACACTGCCTGACACTGACACAGGCTGACTGACTGACACTGAGTGATACTGACTACTCTCTACTACTCACTCTCTGCTACTCTCTCTACTACTCACTCTCTACTACTCACTTTCTACTACTCACTCGCCACTACTCTCTACTACTCACTTGCCACTACTCTCTACTACTCACTCTCTACTACTCACTACTACTCTCTACTATTACTCTCTACTACTCACTCTCTAATACTCTCTACCACTCACTCTCTACTACTCACTCTCTACTGTTCACTCTCTACTACTCACTCTCTACTACTCGCTCTCTACTACTCGCTCTCTTCTACTCACTCTCTACTACTCACTCTCTACTATTCTCTACTACTCACTCTCTACTACTCACTCTCTACTACTTGCTCTCTACTACTCTCTCTTCTACTCACTCTACTACTCTCTACTACTCACTCTACTACTCTCTACTACTCACTCGCTACTACTCTTTACTACTCACTCTCTACTACTATCTACTACTCACTCTCTACTACTCTCTACTACTCTCTATTACTCTTTACCACTCACTCTCTACTACTCTACTACTCACTCTCTACTACTCTACTACTCACTCTCTACTACTCTCTCTACTACTCACTCTCTACTACTCGCTCTCAACTACTCTCTACTACTCACTCTACTACTCTCTCTATTTCTCACTCTCTACTACTCACTCTCTACTACCTACTCTCTACTACTCGCTCTCTACTACTCGCTCTCTACTACTCGCTCTCTATTCCCTCTACTACTCACTCTACTACTTGCTCTACTACTCTCTCTTCTACTCACTCTACTACTCTCTACTACTCACTCTCTACTATTCACTCTCTACTATTCGCTCTCTACTACTCTCTACTATTCACTCTCTACTACTCACTCTATACTACTCACTCTCTACTACTCGCTCTCTACTACTCTCTACTACTCACTCTATTACTCACTCTCTACTACTCTCTAATACTCACTCTACTACTCACTCTCGACTACTCACTCTCGACTACTCTCTCTACTACTCCCTCTCTACTACTCTCTACTACTCACTACTACTCACTCTCTACTACTCTCTATCTGCTACTCACTCTCTGCTACTCTCTCTACTACTCACTCTCTGCTACTCTCTCTACTACTCACTCTCTACTACTCTACTACTCACTCTCTGCTACTCTCTACTACTCTCTACTACTCACTCTCTACTCTGTATTATTCACTCTCCACTCTCTACCTCACTCTACCTCTCTCTCTACTACTCTCTACCTCTCTACCTCTACACGTCTACCTCTACACCTCTACCTCTCTCTATACGCACACATATGCACATACATATACGCATATATATGCATTTGCATTTACATACATGTATAAACATATATATAATCTGCATATCTATATAAATACAAATATAAATATATGCATACATATGCATATTATGTACATGAAAGTTTGAAAAAACACTAATACAAGCAAAGCTAAAAAGCCACCTAATTACAAACAGAATTGCTTTAACTTAAACAAGGGCGAGACCTATTGCATTTTCAATGATTGTTTACTTTGGTTCCATCAAGAAGGCATTCAGATGTGTCACACATTTGCCATAAATTCTGAATGTTAGCACTCTAGTTGCTCATTAGATCACTGTAGTAAAGCTACTGCTCACCAGGGAAGTCTGCTGCTGGTATTCAAAGTGCATGTTTCAGTCTTCATGTCAGAATTTTTTAATGAAATAGAAGAGGATTTGAGTAGTCAAAATGTGCCCTAATTTTCCTTTCTGCAGCACTAATCATAATTTCTATGGCAAAATGAACACCCTCATTTTGTTCCTTTGCAAATTACATGTTTTAAGTGTTACCACTTTATTCCAATCAAGATGGCTTCAGGTGTGCCATACTATTGTAATAAGTAAGACTGTTAGTGCTCTAGTTGTTCTTTAGAACACTCTGGGACATTCTGTCATTGGGCTATACTTGGGCTACATCTGGGTGATATTTGTGCTACATTTGGGCTCTTTTGTCTCTGGTGGCCATCTTGGGAGACTTATTTGTTATGAAGTTTCCTAATTTCCTCATTTACTACAGTCTCCTCAGGAGGAATACTTTCATTTTTTTACTTTGATTCCATTAAGAAGGCATTCAGATGCGTCACACATTTGCCATAAATTCAGAATGTTAGCACTCTAGTTGCTCATTAGATCACTGTAGTAAAGCTACTGCTCACCAGGGAAGTCTGCTGCTGGTATTCAAAGTGCATGTTTCAGTCTGCATGTCAGAATTGTTTAATGAAATAGAAGAGGATTTGATAAGTCACTCAAAATGTGCCCTAATTTTTCTTTCTGCAGCCCTAATCATACTTTCTATAGCAAAAAGAACCCCCTCGTTTTGTTCCTTTTTAAATTAAATGTTTTAAGAGTTACCACTTTATTCCAATCAAGATGGCTTCAGGTGTGCCATCTGTTTGTCATAAGTAGGACTGTTAGCGCTCTAGTTGTTCTTTAGAACACTCTGGGAAGCTGCAGTAGAACACAAAGGAATCAAATGACAGTCTCTGCCCTTGTTGGATGTACATGTTTTACTGAGAATGTCAGACTTCATTCTCACATGACTGAGAAAGATAATGTGAATTTAAGGAAAATATGCTCTCAGATTAGCTTATAGATCACCTTCCAAACCTCTGTGTTAAAAGCAAGAGAAAATATTTTCTCTCAAACATGATTCATGATATCCCAGCAGAAAGCTTTTTCACATGGTAAAATCACCTTAGAACACACCATAATTCCTAAAATGAGTATGATACCATCAACAAATGATTTATAATGTAACTAAAGTCTTAAACCTTCTATTAAATGCAATGCTTTTTAATGAGGTGCTATCATGTATATTGGTCCCAAGATGGCTGCCAACACTTCTTGGATGAATTGCTGACAGCCAATCAGATCTCACGATGAGATGGGTGGTTAGGCTCCGCCCAGATATATATGTGATTTTGATTTTCTCAGGAACTACTGAACAGATTGACACCATTTAAGCAAAAGTCACGAGTCTGAACTGAGGACTACCTCTTTGCCAAATGTGGTGTAATTCCATTCAGCAGTTCGGGCTGTAGCTGCGGCTAAAGGTCCTATAGGAAATTGCATGGGGAAAACACGTTTTGGGACCCCCCTTTTTTCTTGGCCCCCGCTACAACGAATCATCCCGAGACTTTCAGGATAGGAGCGGACCGGAGCTGGCCAAATGTGTTAAAAGTTTTGCGAAGATTCGTAAATCGGCCCCAAAGTTATTGGGAATAGAATGTTGCGCATTTCCTATGGAAAATAGGTCCTAACTATAACTACCTACTGGTGACCGCCAGTAGGAGATATATATATATATATATATATATATATATATTTTGCCCGAAAGCTTCAGGAAGGCACTCAGCTTGAAGTCGACCATCCGGTCTGCATTCTTTCTTTCCTCGACCACCCAAGAGATGTTTCCTGCCTGACGCGTTTCAATGCAAAAGCATCTTAATCATAGGCTGCACACAATTTTGGCTGGAAAGAGCTTAATCTATTTATTAATTTACGCATGCGTTGATTTAATTAATTACCCTAAGTGGGCGTATGCTTAGTGCAGTCAGTTTGGTGCATGCTGGGCATTGTAGTTCCCTTCTTGAGCCTCAATATTCCCTAAGTGGGTTTCTTGCCGGAATTGTAAATTAAAAGCACATTAACTCCTTAGTAGGACTTTGGGCATCGTGAAAAGCCACTTTTCCTTGGACTTCAAGCGCTGCATGGCAATTGAACAGTTCTTCACCGCAGCCTCTCCTTCTTTTTTCCATAACGGAGATGGTGCTCTTCCCACGACGAGGGCCGCCGTCATTAATCTGAATAAACAAAGTACCCGAAAGCTTCAGGAAGGCACTCAGCTTGAAGTCGACCATCCGGTCTGCATTCTTTCTTTCCTCGACCACCCAAGAGATGTTTCCTGCCTGACGCGTTTCAATGCAAAAGCATCTTAATCATAGGCTGCACACAATTTCGGCTGGAAAGAGCTCAATCTATTTATTCATTTACGCATGCGTTGATTTAATTAATTACCCTAAGTGGGCGTATGCTTAGTGCAGTCAATTTGGTGCATGCTGTGCATTATAGTTCCCTTCTTGAGCCTCAATTTTCCCCAAGGCCCAGAGAGAGGCTAAGGTAGATAAACCCTCTTTCCAATAACCGAGACACACCCTATGATAACTAAAGACTTATAAGAAGACAGCCGCTACAGAAATATTATATCAACATAAGGGATACATAGAAAGATAACACCAGGACTCCTTCAGGTATGGAGATCAGGGAACTCAAACACACGCTATCTGTCTCAACAAAGTCGCTATCTGCCTCACTTAGGAAACGAGAAGTATCGAAGGATAAATAGAACCCTGAGAGGCTAAAGGTCTTGAATGCTAGACGATAGCGGCCAAACAGATGATATACTAACTCTGCCGGTATAACAGCAGGTTGGAATGTACGCTCAAATTCTGTATCAGATCCCCTAATTTTCTCTATCCGTTATAAATCGGCATATACAAAGATATTTAATGGCCCTGATGAAGATGGAGAAGGAGATTAGTAAAATTATCCATTGAAACGTACGTCGGCCGGATTGTTTGGTACCCCAGACTCCAGCACAGCTCAAGAGGGTGGATGTTTCCATCCCTTGATTTTTTCATCTGTCTATGCAGTGTTGGTCTGGGTGGCAGTATGCTAGTGAGAGGATGATGTATGACTGTGGAGTTCTTGAATGGGTTATGGTTGTAGGGGAATGTAATTGTCAAATCTCAGTGTTCAATCATTTTGTGCAATAATTATTGGACAAGTAAATAATAATTTATACTGTGAATATTGTATAAAATGAAATGTTCGTTTTAATTAATTGTAAACTGAGAAATGTGTTCCTGTCAAATACAAAAATAGAAAGTTTTGAAAAAATATATAAAAAATATTTCAAATAAAGAATGAAAAAATAATTACAGACTCAGATGTGTTGAGACAAGTTTTTGAATTTGCCCCAGTTTTTGAGCTTTAGTAAGCCAGTGGTAAAGCAATAGAGGTTGGGTGGGAGTTTGCTTTTGCAATAATATATATTTCATGTTTTTTTCCCCTTCTCCCAGACCTATTAAATAGGGGGTAGCCTTACTCATATTGACCTAGCACTTAGTCCCATATACCTAACAGTCCTAATAAAACCATTGTTATATTGGATTAGTTTGTGGCCCACGCAAGAACTAGGAACCTATAGAGAATATGGAAGAGATATAATAGGTCTCGATAGGTCACTGTGCACCCCATGGCTGAAAAACATGAATGAAACATCACATAGAATAGGCATGGATGAACTATGGTCATCCCCTGAGTCTTGGTTAAGGGTGATGCACAAAAAGTAAAACAGCTATATTGGAAGGAAGTCCTGATCAAAACATTGGAAACATACCCAGATAGTTGGCTGACAGGTCAGTTCTTAAATCATAAGTGTCTCCCAAGCTTTGAACCTTTTATGGATAGAATGTACCCTTTTCAAACCAAACGTTTATATGTTCAGTTCAGATGTGGGCTTCTACCCCTGAGAATCCACACTTCAGCACGGACCAATTCTCTGGAATGGTTAGGCCCTGCTGCATAGTTTTTAGGCTTCGGCTCAAGCGCACATTAAATTAATATTAAATAACAGCATACATTTTATGTTTAAAACATTAAAGGGGCATTTTGGAGAGCATATCCAGGTACAGCTGCAAATTATAACACAAGAAACCAGGTTGTAATTATGGCGTTTGCTAAACATCCCGTTATTCAGGGCAAGTCAATTTTCTCTCCATGTTGAGAAAAAGGGGTACATGTGTTACAGTGTTTCTGACATTCTTGTTGAAGTCTTGGCGTCCTCCTAACATATGGTGATTTGGGGCAATTGATACTTTTTTAGCCATATTCACTGCTGCAACTTCAGACTGCTAAATTAAAAGATAAGATCTCTTCCCACAGAAAAGGCAGACCGCTTTAACACTATGCGGGAATGTTTTCTTTTTTATTACTGTGTGTAAAGCAGATGTTGAGCGGCATGTCAAGGAGCAGCTAAATTTTGGTTAATATTAAGTTTTGTTTAATTGTGGCAGCAACATTATTTCTATTTAATCTACTTTGCTCTTTCGTTTTGTGCCCAAAAAAACGGATACTTTTTAAATACTAGACACTGTACGAATACTAAATTGGATAGTTTGTGCAAATTTTATGAACACTTAGTATTACTTTTGAGATAAATGTTTCACAAATATCTGAGTTTCGGGAGGGCTTGAGGCTATTTTATGTTTTACACCAGCACACTCATTTTTAATACATAAATAAGCTTTAGCGACCACGCAGTTATTTTATTTGGAAATATTTGATAAACAGTATCTGCGTTTTCTCAAAAGGGTGCTACATTTTTGATGTTGTGGTTGAGTTATTTATGTTGTGCCCGAGTTATTTGTTTATTTAAGAGAAAGTGGTGCTTTCCTGCAACATTCAGAGCGCCTAGCGCACTTTCACTTTCCAAGCAGCCCGGGACAATGGCGGTCGCTTCTTTGCAAGGAAATAGGTTTCGCATTTACAAGAGTTTGAACTATTGGCATTGTAAATGACAATGCCTTTTATTTATGTGTTAATTAGCAAAACAGATAAATAAAAGGCATTATCATTTACAATGCCGATAGCTTAAACTCTTGCAAATGCGAGACCTATTGTATTGCAAATGCTGCTTATATATTGCCACTATAATGCTTGTTTTCCAAGAAGGTAGAGGACCTATCTTGGATATCACATTAAATACGAGGGTTAACAATGGAGCCCACAGGTCTTGATATTCTAGAAAAAAATCTATAGGTACCCCGTCCGGGCCTCGGGCTTTGGCGCGACTACACTTGCCCAAAGCAGTTCTTACTTTATTCAGGTTGAATGACAAATGGTCCATTGAGGATTCGGAGGGACCAGGTGGTTCACACATCCGTACAATTTCAGACCAAAAGATCATCTCAAAGTGCGCCACCCAGGCGTCTTCACCAGCACCACAAGGAAAAGATCAGTTACATTCTCGCAAGGATTAAAAGAGTATTACTCTGAGTTAGCAGTTAACAAGAAAATGATTTTCAAATAATCAAATTGAAATTGTTAACGCTGATATTTTCACACCATTTTACATGAATGCCTCAAGCATGTTAACTATGGATGCTAAAGCACATGGAGTGGGGTCAGAAATTTCGGAAGTCTGAGAGAGGGTACAGAAAACAGTCACATTTGCTTTGAAATCTTTTAACAGAGCAGAACGCAACTACTCTGTCAGAGAGGGAAGCCCTGGCTGCAGCTTGGGCCGCAGAATATTTTCATACTTTTTGGTGGGGGAACACATTTCGAATTAAGGACTGATCATAAGCCTTTACTGAAAATGCTATTACTAGGAGGGGCAACCAATGGTTCGGCAAGGTTAGCTAGATTTGCTGCAAGGCTTCAGGAATATACATAGAAAGCTGAACTTGTACCACGTTGGAAAAACATCCAAGTGGTTTTCTTGTCCACTCCTTAATTGGCAGCATACTGATCCGAAAGCAGTGAGAGGAGATTTATTAGAATCTGTAATGACAAATGTAGAGGCTGTATTGGCAGAGGATTGGGGAGCTGTATCTCATGTGGAATAGGAACACGTAGCTATAGCTGACCGAGTCTTTCACAAAGTCACCAAGGGTGTACGAGTTGGATGGAGGTAAGAAGCTAACTTACCTACCACGTTAGAAAGCTTTTTTCCAAATTGAAAGATTAATTGAATTTGGAGTGTGTATCGTAATTTGGTGTTGAGAGGTGAAGAGGTTATGGTCCTCTGCAGGGAGTTAAAGAGAATTGATTGACTTAGCACAGTACAGGCTTCTAGGTCAGATTTTGGCATGCCTGGCAGTTGAAAGACAAATAAATGTTGCCACGGATAGACAAAGATATGACAAACCTGTTAGAGACGTGCATGGTTTGTATTAAAAGTGAAAAGATATTAAAGTTGAAACAGAACCGATTGTAGGCTTAGTGGTTTAGAAGGAGCTTCGAACATGTGTTTGGAATTTAATGGTCTAATAGACTACTTAGCAATGTCCTGGTGGAAAAGGCTAGCAGTTTACTCAAGGGTGCCATCCAGTCAGCAGTGAGCAGTAGATTAAAACATGAAGGAGTCAGTGAAAAATATGATGCGAGCCTATTGCACAACATGCAATGGTACCACCGGTGAGCTGCCTTTCCAGTTTTTGTGAGGCAGTAAACCCAGGACCGTACTAAAGCCTCAATGAATTTAAAGGGTAAATAAAGATTCAACATAAAAGGTGGAAAGAAAGAGAGTCAATACAATTCAACTTGGTGACTTAGTAAAGTCAAGTTGGGAAGGTGGAGTAGTGGGGTTAATACATTTGCAGATCCTGAAGAAGTAGTGAAAGTGTACCCATGGCATGTACTGTTGAGTAATGTTTAGAAATAGAAGAAGAGATGAGCGGCCTTGTATCGTAAAAAAAAAAGATGTGAAGATACAGATGGAAGAGAGGAATGTCAAAAACCGAGGTGAGGAAGGATGTAGTTGGTTCATGATGATGAAAGGTGAAGAAATGGCACAAAGTGCAATATGGAGTGGAACGCAGGGAACCAAGGAGAGAAACATGAAGGCAAAAGGTGATAGTGAGTTGGCAATATTAGTAATGGTCATACTCTATGAGGTTCAAGAAGATTGTGGCATGGAGAGATGGTTGCCAGCTTGCCTACGTGATTTTGTTATGTCTTAATTTTATAACAAGAATGTAGAACAATTGTTCTGGTTTCTTTTTTATTTCAATAGTTATGTTTCTTTGTATATTCCAGTTTGATGTTATTGCTTTTCATTTTCCAGTTGTTTGTAATTTTCTCATTTGTAAAGAAAGTAGGTATGTTATATGTCTTTTGTGTGGATCACCCTGCCTCAAGAGAGATCACAGAACCTGGCCATCTTGCTGGGATGACTCGGTTCTAGGATATCACCGGGTTCGGGTAACAGCATCTGTTATCCTGACAGCAGGCAAGGGAGTTTCATATTGGTTTGTGAACTGGCTAATAAAGATGGGAAAGGGACAAATACATCAAGAGGGTACAACATTGATTACAACAGCAACAGAAGACGTGTACCATCAGTTGCATATCGCGACCAGGCAGGTCTTACAGTTAAGGCAGGTGGCAAAGAACACAAATAGGTTATACACCTGGTATATGTGGCAAATAAACAGAAGAGAGAGAGAGAGAGAGAGAGAGACAATACTTGTGTCATTGGATGCTGAGAAAGCATTTGACTGTATTAGTAGTTTCCTTGGCAAGGTTTTGCATGCATAAGGATTAGGCCCTCCAAATCAAATTCACCCAAATGGTAAAGACTCGCTGAATGTTGACGCAGAATGCAACACTAGACAGGGCAGCCCGATGTCACCCTTGTATTCATATTGCATCTTGAACGTCCAGCTAAGAAGCTACACAAAGTAACAAATACTGGAGGAGTGAAACAATAAATTTAAAATTCTGCCCCTTCTGATGAGGGAGCTCCAGTAATTTAATGGAGTCTTAGGTTTCAAGGTTAATACTCACAAATCAAAAGTATCAATCTACTGAAGTATAGCATGGCATGGCTCTGGAAAATTCTCTATTCAGGTGGTGTGGATAGCCTCTTTATATCTGGAGTTGCAGATCAAAGTGACATATCACAGCTGTATGCTACTAACTTCCCTTCTATAGCCATGGAGCTTAGGTTGGACCTTTCAAGATGGCATAGCCTCTCCAGATTGTTGCTAGGATATATTGCATTCATCGTTGTTCTTGTTTCTAGTACTGCCCTTAGTTATAACTCAGTAACTTTTAACCCCTTCTGTGCCCATGACGAGATGGTCTCGTCATGGAGCACAGTCGCGCTGTGCCCATGACGAGACCATCTCGTCATGGGACCCACCCTTGGGGGAAGCGCTGGCGCTCCCCCCGTGATTCGTCGATTTTTTTTTTTTTACTGGGGAGGCAGGGGAAGACCTTCCCCTGCCTCCCCCCGCTCGCGTCATCAATGACGTCAGCGCGCGAGCCGCGCTGACGTCAGTGGAGGCTTCCCCTTTGCTCTCCGAGGCGCAGGAAGCCATTTGCTTCCTGCGCGTCGGAGAGTAAAGGTCAGTTTTGGGGCTGGGGAGGGGGTATTATTGCATCTGCGGGTTAGGTAGGGTGGGGGCACAATGTTGGGGGGGTAGAAATGTTTTTATGTAGGCTCCGCTTTGTTCCTGCGCTTGGATCGTCCAAGTGCAGTTGATTCTATGTGAAATGGATCCAAATAATAAACGCACGTTTTCGAGAGATGCCCTTTTTCTCTCGTCTTCTGTATGAGGGGTGCTGCTAGCGTGGGATGGGGGTGGGGGGGCGAAATAAAGTAAGCCATAGGGGTTGCAAAGTGGCCAGATTGATTTTATGTGCATCCAAATACACCAGCATCACATAGTTTTCCAGTGAAGTGCTACTTTCGTTTTCTCGTCTTCCTTTGAACAGTATTGTTGTTCCCAGGGGGGGCTAAATAAAGTAAGACAGAGGGGTTGCAAAGTGGCCAGATTGATTTTATTAGCATCCAAGTACACCAGCATCAGAGTTTGCCAGTGAAGTGCTACTTTCGTTTTCTCGTCTAACTTTGAACAGCATTGTTGTACCAAGGGGGGGCGAAAAAAAGTAAGACAGAGGGGTTGCAAAGTGGCCAGATTGATTTTATTTGCATCCAAGTACACCAGCATCAGAGTTTGCCAGTGAAGTGCTACTTTCGTTTTCTCGTCTTCCTTTGAACAGTATTGTTGTTCCCAGGGGGGGGCGAAATAAAGTAAGACAGAGGGGTTGCCAAGTGGACAGATTGTTTTTATTTGCATCCAAGTACACCAGCATCAGAGTTTGCCAGTGAAGTGCTTCTTTCGTTTTCTCATCTAACTTTGAACAGCATTGTTGTTCCCAGGGGTGGTGAAATAAAGTAAGACAGAGGGGTTGCAAAGTGGCCAGATTGATTTCATTTGCATCCAAGTACACCAGCATCAGAGTTTGCCAGTGTATTGCTACTTTCGTTTTCTCGTCTTCCTTTGAACAGCATTGTTGTTTCCAGGGTGGGAGAGTGTACCATTTCTGGAGGTACTGCAATACCTGGTTGATGGGTGAATTGGAAAACACAATGTGCACCATGGTTCTGTGTTTATGGATGTGGTCTACCATACTGCTTATGTTTTGTAAGGATGTAAGCAATGGACAGTGAAACGGTTCCCTTCAGGGCCCTCTAGTCATGTCCATAACTTTTCCGGTGAAACCACTCGCTGATTTCTGAATAGTTAGTGAGAGATCGTTTAGGTAACCATGTTGTTTCTGCTTACATTTCACATGCTTTGCATTCCCTAGGAGTTTTTTTGTTTTTTTTAGGCAGCGTATTACTCTTATCAAGTGCATAATTTGAATTGAGCCACATCCAAGTGTTTATAGCGGGCACAATTAGGTTATAGCTGAAGGCAGTGCGAGTTTCTCTCAGTGGGCAAGTATGGCGTTCAGTGGGGATGTGGCACTATGGCCGGAGCTGTTGAATTTGGAAATGGGGAACCGGGTTCAGCATTCATGACCAGTCCACCACACCACTGTACTGAGGGAGCACATTCCCATGCTACACCATAGAAGGCCCCACTAGACCTTAGAAGGCTTGATGTCTTAGCACAAGCAGGTGTACTGTAGTGGTGTCAACTTACAAAAGAGTACAAAGTACAAGTAGAGTTATAAAAGTGCAATAAATGGCAGACACGCAAAACACAGGAACACACTGGGTAGGCACTTCTACGGGCATGTAGAACAGAATTTCCTATAATCTAAAGACTTCCTTCACACAATAGAGAGGGTGTGAATTAAGTTTGGAAGTGTCTTTGCAGGAGGAGAACTTTGAGGTTAGTTTTGAAGGACTGGGAAGAGGGAGGGGGTGGTCCGGAGCTGAGGCTCAGTATCAGATTCTCGCCACGTTGCTTGTAAAGGATTGGGCCATCGATCTTTCCTTTTTGAAAGTGGGAGGGTCAAGCAATACATTTTGCGCAGTACGTGATGGTCTAGAGCATTATATGCATATGTTACAATAAAGTTTTTCTTCTTCTTTTTATTCTAGTCTAAAGCTTTTCGACGGTGGCTGTTCTGCAGTTTTGTGTATTTGCATTGTGTTGGTAAGACATTTTTTGTTGTTGTATTTACACCAAATGAGTAATAATATGTCTGAATGAATTTTTTTGTAAGTGATGTCATAATGGCGGCATATTTAGTTAGTGGTTTGAGCATGAAATTCTTTGCGATGTGTTTTGCATAGTCTTATGTGTAATTGCTTTTCTCTTGCTTTTTTAGTGGGATATTGTTGATCCATACTGTGTCTGTACAGAGTTGGTGGTGGTGAGTAGTTTAGCTGCCTCTGGCAAGTGAGTGGTATTGTTTTGGAGTATATTTGAGTTTTTGATAAAGGTGCTTTTTGTTTATTACTTATTTTACAAAGAGTTTGTTGTTGTTGACTTGTTTGACAAGTTACCTTTATTAGTAAGCAATATGGCTAGCCGTAGAATGACTGCTCAACAGGTGGTCAGTATGCTTCTTGAATCTTCCTCTGAGCATGATTATGAGACTGACAGTGCGTCTGAGGGAGAGGAGGGAGGGGAAGATTCTGGCAGTGAGTTTTCACTCAACATGGAATCATCGGATGGTACTCTCAGTGCAGATGAAGGTACTCTTGGTGTGGATGAAGGTACTCTCGGTGTGGATGAAGTGCCTGTCTTAGAGGAGGAAACTGCTGTGCCGATGGTGCAAGAGGCATCTGAATTGCAGTCAGAGGCTGCTAGGCTTCCTACTAGAAGTGCTGGACTTTGGGTTGATCCAAACATGGTGCAGCCGGTGTTGCCTGCCTTTAGCGGTGATGCAGGGTGTACAGTGAATTGTGAAAACTTTTTGCCTATACAGTTTTTTCAGTTGTTTATGGATGATGTATTTTTGGGTGAGATTGTTGAGCAGACGAATTTGTATGCTGAACAGTTTTTGAGGAACAACAGCGACAAACTTAGGCCCCAGTCTAGAGCTACCCGGTGGACTCCCACATATCTTAAAGAGATTAAGAAGTTTTTGGGTTTGACTTTATTGATGGGTGTGGTAAGGAAGCCAACCTTGGCTTCATATTGGTCTACTAGCCCCTTGTTGGCAACTGCCATATTTCCTGCAGTTATGACTCGTAATCGGTTTTTACTTTTGCTACGTATGCTGCATTTTGTTGATAATTCTATGGCGTTGCCACGAGATCACCCTGACTGTGACTGTCTTTTTAAGATTCGGCCCGTTCTTGATCACTTTGTGGATCGATTTTCTGAGATCTATACTCCAGGGAAAGAAATATCTATTGATGAGTCTTTGGTCTTGTTCAAGGGCCGTTTGGTTTTTAGGCAGTACATCCATAGCAAGAGGGCACGCTATGGAATTAAGCTGTATATTTTGTCTGAGAGTAGGACAGGATATGTTTTTAATTTTCGTGTGTACACTGGTAGAGATTCTGCTATTGACCCCCCAGGTTGTCCGTCCACTTTTGGAGTTGCAGAGAAAATTGTGTGGGATCTTGCTAGGAGACTGTTTAACAGAGGCCACCATTTGTACCTTGATAACTTCTATACTGCTGTGCAATTATTTAAGGAATTGTATAAAGTGGACACTTTTGCATGTGGCACAATCCGCTCTAACCGTAAAGCTTATCCGAAAGAGCTTGTTTGCAAAAAACTTCAGAGGGGGCAGTGCAGTTCCTTGCGTAGTGATGAACTACTATCTGTAAAATTTGTGGACAGGAGGGATGTGTACATGCTGACTACCATCCATGATGAGAGTACTTCACCTGTGGCTGTTTGGGGTCAGGTTGCTGAAGTGCGCAAACCTGTGTGCATTCTAGACTACAATAAGCACATGGGTGGTGTTGACAGAGTAGATCAGAGGTTGGAACCTTACTCTGCTATTCGGAAGGCTTATGTTTGGTATAAGAAGTTGTCCATCCATTTCTTCGAATTAGCAATGTTCAATGCTTTTATTGTGTTCAAGGAGTGTTCTCCTGCGTCAAAGTTGACATTTCTTCAGTTTCAGCACTCTGTGATAGCTAGCCTTGTTGTTGTGGAACAGGCAAGTGTTCCTAGATTTGGAGTGGTGGAGGATGTGGATCGATTGAAAGATCGCCACTTTCCTGATTTCATCCCTCCCACACCGGCAAAAGATTCTCCCACTAGGAGATGCAGAGTCTGTTGGCGAAGAGGTACGCGGAAGGAGATTCGTATGTATTGCCCCGACTGTCCATCTAAACCTGGGCTGTGTGTCCCTGCTTGTTTTAGAGCGTACCATACGCAAAAGAATTTTTGGGAGCATTCATGAGTGGTAAAGTTAACTGATTGGTTTGTATTCTTTGAAAAATTTGATTCTGTTTCAAGGTTGCCGTTAGTGCAATGTGTTTAGTTTCTGATTTTGTGTTTGTAGATTTGTATCTATTTGTGATTTGTTTGTGTTTTTATTTTTGTCTAAAAAAAAAACCTAAATGTGTTGGCAGTGTGTGTGGACTGGCACTTCTTTGCCGGTGTACGTGGAATGGTGCTTGGCTGGCGGTGTGCATGGACTGGTGCTTGGCTGGTGGTGTGCGTGAACTGGTGCTTGGCTGGCGGTGTGCGTGGACTGGTGCTTGGCTGGCGGTGTGCGTGGACTGGTGCTTGGCTGGCGGTGTGCATGGACTGGTGCTTGGCTGGTGGTGTGCGTGGACTGGTGCTTGGCTGGCGGTGTGTGTGGACTGGTGCTTGGCTGGCGGTGTGCGTGGACTGGTGCTTGGCTGGCGGTGTGCGTGGACTGGCGATTGGCTGGTGGTGTGCCTGGACTGGCGCTTGGCTAGCGGTGTGCGTGGACTGGTGTTTAGCTAGCGGTGTGCGTGGACTGGTGCTCGGCTAGCGGTGTGCGTGGACTGGCGCTCGGCTGGCTGTGTGTGAGTAGTGACTTGCTGCTGGTCACTACACACACTGCTAGCTGAATGCCACTCCACGCAATCCATCTGCTTGTGTAGTTGCTGTGTCAGGAATGTGGGCGTATGAAAGTGATGGGCCCTTGAATGGCGCTGTGTGCTGGTGTGAGTTTTGTTATGTGATGGGCCCGCGGCTGGCGGTGTGAATGGTTTTGTATGTCTCACGCGTATGAAAGGTGTATGAATGGCCTGTAAAGAGATTGGTGCCTTGTCGTGGCTTTACAGCTCAGGAGCTGTGAGTCAATGGTTCAGTTTCTCGCCCTTTCAATTATTAACAGTGCATTTCATTTTTGTGAAATCACTTGCTAATACAATTGTATATTCTGAACCATCACTCACATTCGTGCCAAATCCAACCAGTATGTGTGTGTGCTTGAGGATTAGATGGCTGTGCAGTAATATTTGCCTTTCTGAAGCAGGGTGTACCTTGTCCCTTTTGTGAATTTTGTAATGTGTTGTTTTTGTGCCTGGTGGTGCGAATGGTCTTGTGTGTATCACGTATGAAAGGTGTGTGAATGGCCTGTAAAGCGGTTGGTGCCTTGCCGTGGCTTTACAGCTCACGAGCTGCGAGTCATTGGTTCAGTTTTTTCTCCATTGAATTATTGACAGTGCATTTCATTTTTGTGAAATCTCTTGTTAATAAAATTTTATATACTGAACCATCACTCGCCCTCGTGCCAAATCCAACCAGTATGTGTGTGCGTTTGAGGAATAGGTGGTGTGCAGGATTCTTTGTCTTTTTAGTTTCTCTGCCAAGGTGTATGTTCCATGTAAAAATAACCCACCAAGTGTAGATATTGTCGTAAACCCATGGGAGTTCATGGTGATGTCTCTCTTGTGAATTACAAAAAGGTTTTTTATCCTCAATGTCCTGCAAACCTCAAAATATCTGTCACATTGTCCATGCAATATTGTGCCGAAATTCTCACGTTGTAGAAACAATGTCAAAACGTTCCGGTTTTGCAAGGGGTCAACTGTCTTTTTGGCCCGTGCTCGGCGGCCATCTAGGGAAACCTACCAAACCCATACATTTCTGAAAACTAGACACCCGGGGGCTTCCAGGGAGGTATGGCTTTCGTGGATCCCCCAACGTTTCCTTACCCAGAATCCCCTGCAAACCTCAATTTTAGCTGAAAAAATCACTTTTTTCACACTTTTTTGTGTGGGAAAGTTGTGGCATCACCGGGCTCACTCAAATTTCACACCTCCCAGCGTTCCCCTGGGTCTCCCGGTAAAAATGGTGCCTCACTTGTGTGGGAGGCCCAAGTACCCGCGACAGGCAAGGGCCGAAAACGTAGTGATGCGACATCAACATTGCCTATCTCAAAACCACCTGGTTTTACAAGGGGGGTCTCTTGGGTTTTTGGCCCGGTGCACAGCGGCCATCTAGGGAAACCTACCAAACCCATACATTTCTGAAAACTAGACACCCGGGGGCTTCCAGGGAGGTATGGCTTGCGTGGATCCCCCAACGTTTCCTTACCCAGAATCCCCTGCAAACCTCAATTTTAGCTGAAAAAATCACTTTTTTCACACTTTTTTGTGTGGGAAACTTGTGGCATCACCGGGCTCACTCAAATTTCACACCTCCCAGCATTCCCCTGGGTCTCCCGGTAAAAATGGTGCCTCACTTGTGTGGGAGGCCCAAGTACCCGCGACATGCAAGGGCCCAAAACGTAGTGATGCGACATCAACATTGCCTATCTCAAAACCACCTGGTTTTGCAAGGGGGGTCTCTTGGGATTTTGGCCCGGTGCACGGCGGCCATCTAGGGAAACCTACCAAACCCATACATTTCTGAAAACTAGACACCCGATGTCGCATCACTACGTTTTGGGCCCTTGCCTGTCGCGGGTACTTGGGCCTCCCACACAAGTGAGGCACCATTTTTACCGGGAGACGCAGGGGAACGCTGGGAGGTGTAAAATTTGAGTGAGCCCGGTGATGCCACAACTTTCCCACACAAAAAAGTGTGAAAAAAGTGATTTTTTCAGCTAGAATTGAGGTTTGCAGGGGATTCTGGGTAAGGAAACGTTGGGGGATCCACGCAAGCCATACCTCCCTGGAAGCCCCCGGGTGTCTAGTTTTCAGAAATGTATGGGTTTGGTAGGTTTCCCTAGATGGCCGCCGTGCACCGGGCCAAAAACCCAAGAGACCCCCCTTGCAAAACCAGGTGGTTTTGAGATAGGCAATGTTGATGTCGCATCACTACGTTTTGGGCCCTTGCCTGTCGCGGGTACTTGGGCCTCCCACACAAGTGAGGCGCCATTTTTACCGGGAGACCCAGGGGAACGATGGGAGGTGGGAAATTTGAGTGAGCCTGGTGATGCCACAAGTTTCCCACACAAAAAAGTGTGAAAAAAGTGATTTTTTCAGCTAAAAGTGAGGTTTGCAGGGGATTCTGGGTAAGGAAACGTTGGGGGATCCACGCAAGCCATACCTCCCTGGAAGCCCCCGGGTGTCTAGTTTTCAGAAATGTATGGGTTTGGTAGGTTTCCCTAGATGGCCGCCGTGCACCGGGCCAAAAACCCAAGAGACCCCCCTTGCAAAACCAGGTGGTTTTGAGATAGGCAATGTTGATGTCGCATCACTACGTTTTGGGCCCTTGTCTGTCGCGGGTACTTGGGCCTCCCACACAAGTGAGGCACCATTTTTACCGGGAGACCCAGGGGAACGCTGGGAGGTGGGAAATTTGAGTGAGCCCGGTGATGCCACAACTTTCCCACACACAAAAGTGTGAAAAAAGTGCTTTTTTCAGGTAAAATTGAGGTTTGCGGGGGATTCTGGGTAAGGAAACGTTGGGGGATCCACGCAAGCCATACCTCCCTGGAAGCCCCCGGGTGTCTAGTTTTCAGAAATGTATGGGTTTGGTAGGTTTTCCTAGATGGCCGCCGTGCACCGGGCCAAAAACCCAAGAGACCCCCCTTGCAAAACCAGGTGGTTTTGAGATAGGCAATTTTGATGTCACCTCACTATGTTTTGCGCCGTTTCCTGTCGCGGGCACTAGGCCAACACACACAAGTAAGGTACCGTTTTTCTCGTAAGACTCTGGGGAACGCGGGGTGGGTGGAAATTTGTGGATCCACGCAGATTCCGGAACTTTCCACGACAGAAATGTGGGAAAAATGTGTTTTTTTGGACAATTTTTTAGGTTTGCAAGGGATTCTGGGTAACAGACCCTGGTGGGAGGCAGTCAAGTCACCCCATCCTGCATTCCCCTGGGTGTCTAGTTTTCAAAAATGTATAGGTTTGCTAGGTTTCCCAAGGTGCCCGCAGAGCTAGGGTTCAAAAACTACAGCTAGTCATTTTTCCAAAAAAGGGTCATTTTTCACTGCGAAATTGAGGTGTGACCAGGTTGCGTTTTGCGCCGTTTCCTGTCGCGGGCACTAGGCCGACCCACACAAGTGAGGTACCGTTTTTCTCGTAAGACTTTGGGGAACGCGGGGTGGGTGGAAATTTGTGGATCCACGCAGATTCCGGAACTTTCCACGACAGAAATGTGGGGAAAATGTGTTTTTTTTGACAATTATTTAGGTTTTCAAGGGATTCTGGGTAACAGACCCTGGTGGGAGGCAGTCAAGTCACCCCATCCTGGATTCCCCTGGGTGTCTAGTTTTCAAAAATGTATAGGTTTGCTAGGTTTCCCAAGGTGCCCGCAGAGCTAGGGTTCAAAAACTACAGCTAGTCATTTTTCCAAAAAAGGGTCATTTTTCACTGCGTAATTGAGGTGTGATCAGGTTGTGTTTTGCGCCGTTTCCTGTCGCGGGCACTAGGCCGACCCACACAAGTGAGGTATTGTTTTTCTCGTAAGACTTTGGGGAACGCGGCGTGGGTGGAAATTTGTGGATCCACGCAGATTCCGGAACTTTCCACGACAGAAATGTGGGGAAAATGTGTTTTTTTGGACAATTTTTTAGGTTTGCAAGGGATTCTGGGTAACAGACCCTGGTGGGAGGCAGTCAAGTCACCCCATCCTGGATTCCCCTGGGTGTCTAGTTTTCAATAATGTATAGGTTTGCTAGGTTTCCCAAGGTGTCCGCAGAGCTAGGGTTAAAAAACTACAGCTAGTCATTTTTCCAAAAAAGGGTCATTTTTCACTGCGAAATTGAGGTGTGACCAGGTTGCGTTTTGCGCCGTTTCCTGTCGCGGGCACTAGGCCGACCCACACAAGTGAGGTACCGTTTTTCTCGTAAGACTTTGGGGAACGCGGGGTGGGTGGAAATTTGTGGATCCACGCAGATTCCGGAACTTTCCACGACAGAAATGTGGGGAAAATGTGTTTTTTTTTACAATTTTTAAGGTTTGCAAGGGATTCTTGGTAACAGACCCTGGTGGGAGGCAGTCAAGTCACCCCATCCTGCATTCCCCTGGGTGTCTAGTTTTCAAAAATGTATAGGTTTGCTAGGTTTCCCAAGGTGCCCGCAGAGCTAGGGTTCAAAAACTACAGCTAGTCATTTTTCCAAAAAAGGGTCATTTTTCACTGCGAAATTGAGGTGTGACCAGGTTGCGTTTTGCGCCGTTTCCTGTCGCGGGCACTAGGCCGACCCACACAAGTGAGGTACCGTTTTTCTCGTAAGACTTTGGGGAACGCGGGGTGGGTGGAAATTTGTGGATCCACGCAGATTCCGGAACTTTCCTCGACAGAAATGTGGGGAAAATGTGTTTTTTTTGACAATTATTTAGGTTTTCAAGGGATTCTGGGTAACAGACCCTGGTGGGAGGCAGTCAAGTCACCCCATCCTGGATTCCCCTGGGTGTCTAGTTTTCAAAAATGTATAGGTTTGCTAGGTTTCCCAAGGTGCCCGCAGAGCTAGGGTTCAAAAACTACAGCTAGTCATTTTTCCAAAAAAGGGTCATTTTTCACTGCGAAATTGAGGTGTGATCAGGTTGCGTTTTGCGCCGTTTCCTGTCGCGGGCACTAGGCCGACCCACACAAGTGAGGTATTGTTTTTCTCGTAAGACTTTGGGGAACGCGGGGTGGGTGGAAATTTGTGAATCCACGCAGATTCCGGAACTTTCCACGACAGAAATGTGGGGAAAATGTGTTTTTTTTGACAATTTCTTAGGTTTGCAAGGGATTCTGGGTAACAGACCCTGGTGGGAGGCAGTCAAGTCACCCCATCCTGGATTCCCCTGGGTGTCTAGTTTTCAATAATGTATAGGTTTGCTAGGTTTCCCAAGGTGTCCGCAGAGCTAGGGTTCAAAAACTACAGCTAGTCATTTTTCCAAAAAAGGGTAATTTTTCACTGCGAAATTGAGGTGTGACCAGGTTGCGTTTTGCGCCGTTTCCTGTCGCGGGCACTAGGCCGACCCACACAAGTGAGGTACCGTTTTTCTCGTAAGACTTTGGGGAACGCGGGGTGGGTGGAAATTTGTGGATCCACGCAGATTCCGGAACTTTCCACGACAGAAATGTGGGGAAAATGTGTTTTTTTTTACAATTTTTAAGGTTTGCAAGGGATTCTTGGTAACAGACCCTGGTGGGAGGCAGTCAAGTCACCCCATCCTGGATTCCCCTGGGTGTCTAGTTTTCAAAAATGTATAGGTTTGCTAGGTTTCCCAAGGTGCCCGCAGAGCTAGGGTTCAAAAACTACAGCTAGTCATTTTTCCAAAAAAGGGTCATTTTTCGCTGCGAAATTGAGGTGTGACCAGGTTGCGTTTTGCGCCGTTTCCTGTCGCGGGCACTAGGCCGACCCACACAAGTGAGGTACCGCTTTTCTCGTAAGACTTTGGGGAACGCGGGGTGGGTGGAAATTTGTGGATCCACGCAGATTCCGGAACTTTCCACGACAGAAATGTGGAGAAAATGTGTTTTTTTTGACAATTTTTTAGGTTTGCAAGGGATTCTGGGTAACAGACCCTGGTGGGAGGCAGTCAAGTCACCCCATCCTGGATTCCCCTGGGTGTCTTGTTTTCAAAAATGTATAGGTTTGCTAGGTTTCCCAAGGTGCCCGCAGAGCTAGGGTTCAAAAACTACAGCTAGTCATTTTTCCAAAAAAGGGTCATTTTTCACTGCGAAATTGAGGTGTGACCAGGTTGCGTTTTGCGCCGTTTCCTGTCGCGGGCACTAGGCCGACCCACACAAGTGAGGTACCGTTTTTCTCGTAAGACTTTGGGGAACGCGGGGTGGGTGGAAATTTGTGGATCCACGCAGATTCCGGAACTTTCCACGACAGAAATGTTGGGAAAATGTGTTTTTTTTGACAATTTGTTAGGTTTGCAAGGGATTCTGGGTAACAGACCCTGGTGGGAGGCAGTCAAGTCACCCCATCCTGGTTTCCCCTGGGTGTCTAGTTTTCAAAAATGTATTGGTTTGCTAGGTTTCCCAATGTGACCGCAGAGCTAGGGTTCAAAAACTACAGCTAGTCATTTTCCAAAAAAGGGTCATTTTTCACTGCGAAATTGAGGTGTGACCAGGTTGCGTTTTGCGCCGTTTCCTGTCGCGGGTACTAGGCCGACCCACACAAGTGAGGTACCGTTTTTCTCGTAAGACTTTGGGGAACGCGGGGTGGGTGGAAATTTGTGGATCCACGCAGATTCCGGAACTTTCCACGACAGAAATGTGGGGAAAATGTGTTTTTTTTTACAATTTTTAAGGTTTGCAAGGGATTCTTGGTAACAGACCCTGGTGGGAGGCAGTCAAGTCACCCCATCCTGGATTCCCCTGGGTGTCTAGTTTTCAAAAATGTATAGGTTTGCTAGGTTTCCCAAGGTGCCCGCAGAGCTAGGGTTCAAAAACTACAGCTAGTCATTTTTCCAAAAAAGGGTCATTTTTCGCTGCGAAATTGAGGTGTGACCAGGTTGCGTTTTGCGCCGTTTCCTGTCGCGGGCACTAGGCCGACCCACACAAGTGAGGTACCGTTTTTCTCGTAAGACTTTGGGGAACGCGGGGTGGGTGGAAATTTGTGGATCCACGCAGATTCCGGAACTTTCCACGACAGAAATGTGGAGAAAATGTGTTTTTTTTGACAATTTTTTAGGTTTGCAAGGGATTCTGGGTAACAGACCCTGGTGGGAGGCAGTCAAGTCACCCCATCCTGGATTCCCCTGGGTGTCTTGTTTTCAAAAATGTATAGGTTTGCTAGGTTTCCCAAGGTGCCCGCAGAGCTAGGGTTAAAAAACTACAGCTAGTCATTTTTCCAAAAAAGGGTCATTTTTCACTGCGAAATTGAGGTGTGACCAGGTTGCGTTTTGCGCCGTTTCCTGTCGCGGGCACTAGGCCGACCCACACAAGTGAGGTACCGTTTTTCTCGTAAGACTTTGGGGAACGCGGGGTGGGTGGAAATTTGTGGATCCACGCAGATTCCGGAACTTTCCACGACAGAAATGTGGGGAAAATGTGGTTTTTTTGACAATTTGTTAGGTTTGCAAGGGATTCTGGGTAACAGACCCTGGTGGGAGGCAGTCAAGTCACCCCATCCTGGTTTCCCCTGGGTGTCTAGTTTTCAAAAATGTATTGGTTTGCTAGGTTTCCCAATGTGACCGCAGAGCTAGGGTTCAAAAACTACAGCTAGTCATTTTCCAAAAAAGGGTCATTTTTCACTGCGAAATTGAGGTGTGACCAGGTTGCGTTTTGCGCCGTTTCCTGTCGCGGGTACTAGGCCGACCCACACAAGTGAGGTACCGTTTTTCTCGTAAGACTTTGGGGAACGCGGGGTGGGTGGAAATTTGTGGATCCACGCAGATTCCGGAACTTTCCATGACAGAAATGTGGGGAAAATGTGTTTTTTTTGACAATTGTTTAGGTTTGCAAGGGATTCTGGGTAACAGACCCTGGTGGGAGGCAGTCAAGTCACCCCATCCTGGATTCCCCTGGGTGTCTACTTTTCAAAAATGTATAGGTTTGCTAGGTTTCCCAAGGTGCCCGCAGAGCTAGGGTTCAAAAACTACAGCTAGTCATTTTCCAAAAAAGGGTCATTTTTCACTGCGAAATTGAGGTGTGACCAGGTTGCGTTTTGCGCCGTTTCCTGTCGCGGGTACTAGGCCGACCCACACAAGTGAGGTACCGTTTTTCTCGTAAGACTTTGGGGAACGCGGGGTGGGTGGAAATTTGTGGATCCACGCAGATTCCGGAACTTTCCACGACAGAAATGTGGGGAAAATGTGTTTTTTTTGACAATTGTTTAGGTTTGCAAGGGATTCTGGGTAACAGACCCTGGTGGGAGGCAGTCAAGTCACCCCATCCTGGATTCCCCTGGGTGTCTAGTTTTCAAAAATGTATAGGTTTGCTAGGTTTCCCAAGGTGCCCGCAGAGGTAGGGTTCAAAAACTACAGCTAGTCATTTTGCAAAAAAAGGGTCATTTTCACTGCGAAATTGAGGTGTGACCAGGTTGCGTTTTAAGCCGTTTCCTGTCGCGGGCACTAGGCCGACCCATACAAGTGAGGTACCGTTTTTCTTGTAAGACTTTGGGGAACGCGGGGTGGGTGGAAATTTGTGGATCCACGCAGATTCCGGAACTTTCCACGACAGAAATGTGGGGAAAATGTGTTTTTTTGACAATTTTTTAGGTTTGCAAGGGATTCTGGGTAACAGACCCTGGTGGGAGGCAGTCAAGTCACCCCATCCTGGATTCCCCTGGGTGTCTAGTTTTCAAAAATGTATAGGTTTGCTAGGTTTCCCAAGGTGCCCGCAGAGCTAGGGTTCAAAAACTACAGCTAGTCATTTTTCCAAAAAAGGGTCATTTTTCACTGCGAAATTGAGGTGTGACCAGGTTGCGTTTTGCGCCATTTCCTGTCGCGGGCACTAGGCCGACCCACACAAGTGAGGTATTGTTTTTCTCGTAAGACTTTGGGGAACGCGGGGTGGGTGGAAATTTGTGGATCCACGCAGATTCCGGAACTTTCCACGACAGAAATGTGGGGAAAATGTGTTTTTTGGACAATTTTTTAGGTTTGCAAGGGATTCTGGGTAACAGACCCTGGTGGGAGGCAGTCAAGTCACCCCATCCTGGATTCCCCTGGGTGTCTACTTTTCAAAAATGTATAGGTTTGCTAGGTTTCCCAAGGTGCCCGCAGAGCTAGGGTTCAAAAACTACAGCTAGTCATTTTTCCAAAAAAGGGTCATTTTTCACTGCGAAATTGAGGTGTGACCAGGTTGCGTTTTGCGCCGTTTTCTGTCGCGGGCACTAGGCCGACCCACACAAGTGAGGTACCGTTTTTCTCGTAAGACTTTGGGGAACGCGGGGTGGGTGGAAATTTGTGGATCCACGCAGATTCCGGAACTTTCCACGACAGAAATGTGTGGAAAATGTGTTTTTTTGGACAATTTTTTAGGTTTGCAAGGGATTCTGGGTAACAGACCCTGGTGGGAGGCAGTCAAGTCACCCCATCCTGGATTCCCCTGGGTGTCTAGTTTTCAAAAATGTATAGGTTTGCTAGGTTTCCCAAGGTGCCCGCAGAGCTAGGGTTCAAAAACTAGAGCTAGGCACTTTGCAAAAAAAGGGTAATTTTGCATTGTGAAAATGTGGTGTGACCACGTTGCGTTTTGCGCCGTTTCCTGTCGTGGGCACTATGCCTACCCACACAAGTGAGGTACCATTTTTATCGGAAGACTTAGGGTAATTCAGATTTGTAAAGGAACTGTTATTATCTATTGACTTTCCATGCATTTCTGCTTTCCAAATGAAAGATATTGTGTAAAAAAGTCATTCTAAAAAAGGACTGATAATTCTCATGCTAGTATGAGTATTCCCAATTTCAGAAATGTGCAAATATCTACTGTTTCTAAACTCTATATTTTGTTCCCATTTCAGAAATACATAGGTGTCTTTCATACCGATTTTTCCATGTACACTTTTTTACAGAATAATTACTATATACCCAGTACATAATAAAAAACCATTGCAAGTTACTACTTAGTTTTTGGCTCTGGGTTCGTCGGGTTCTTGGTGAACCCTCAAGTCCTATATATCCCCACAACCAGTAATGTCCAGCGGATGCAACGGTATATTGCTTGCAAAGAGCTGTCATAATTAGAAGAAGTTACAGGTGAAAACGTTGACACAAAAGGCTGTTTTTTTCAACTAAATTTCAATTTATCCTACATTTAACTGTTTGTTTCTATAAAAAAACGTTGATGGATCTACACAAATGACCCCTTGCTGAATTCAGAATGTTGTCTTCTTTTCGAAAATGTATAGCTTTCCAGGATCCACTATTGCTTTTGTACCTATTTCTGCCACTAACTGGAAGGAGGTCAAAAGCACAAAAAATAGCAAAAATAGGCTATGTCCCAGAAAAATGCCAAAACTGTGTAAAAAATGTTGGGTTTCTGACAAAAGTCAAGTATCCCCGAAAAGCTGGGAACATGGTGATTTCAACCCCACAAACCCTTTTTTGATAACATTTGCAGGGAAAAACCCAGATGCTTTCATTTGCAGCCCGTTTTTCCAATTTTTCCAAAAAACCCCAAAATTTTGCTGTATTTTGGCTCTTTTCTGTGACCCCTCCAAGGGAATCCACAAACCCTGAGTACCTTTAGAATCCCCATGATGTTGGAAGAAAAGGACGCAAATTTGGCGTGGCTACCTAATGCGGTCAAAAAGTTACAGGGGCCTAAGCGCGCACTACCCCAAATAGCCAAAAAAAGGCCTGGCACAGGAGGGGGAAAAGGCCTGGCAGCGAAGGGGTTAAAATAAATGTAACAGATGTTTGCAGACTTATTGGGGAAGCAAAGAAATCAAGGGTTCCAACTAGAACAGGTTTTTGACTGGTTAGAGAAGGCAGTCTGGGCATTCCTAATTAGATTTGGTACCATCAGGGAGTACTTTCGGGAGTGGTCAAAGCAGAGAGATATTGGTGCTTCTTTGACTATACCATATCCGGGTGGTCCCTGTGGGATGTGTCCTAGTTCATCCACAGAAACAGAGTTTGAAATGTGAAGTTCAACAGGTATCCTCCATTTTCTTTGTCTTTTCAGTATTTGTTATGTACCCTTGTTCCATGTTTGGAGCAGCTTCAAGGTTGGCAATTCAATCACATTCCAACAGCCTTATAAGAGAGTTACCTTCATGGTGACTCCTTATGGGCTTCCTCATTCTTAGTGTGTAGGTACTGGCTACCTAATAGAGGGACTGGACACTGTTTCTATGGCTGTTCATCAGGCCCACTAAACTGTTGGGAGTCTCATAAGTTTACAAATTCCATTTCCCTGCGTGGATATGCACACCCCTCAGATCTCCCACTCAATAAAAGGGGCCTTTTTTTGGCTGATGGGTCGGGAAGCAGATGCCATGATGGCAGCAAGCCTACAGACAAGGAGTAATAAAATCTACACAAAGGTTCCATTATCCTACTCATACATCTTGGCTCTTTTACAGTCTGTGAGAGTGTAGATTCCAAGTTATAGTGAATAGAGAGGGGAGTTAACAAGGCAACGTTTAGATTTAGGCAATGGTTTTGTGGAATTTCCTGGCCAAACTGATGCATCGCTACTGTAAAGCTGCAGAGATAGCCTTAACGGCTATAGTAGAAAAGATTCTGTCATCAGCTAAAGAGGGATCAGCATTCCTAATGGTTTTGTTGGATCTCTCAACTGGCCTTGGTACTATCAACCACAGTTCACTGCAGGAACGACTGGTAAAAATGGATAGGGAGACCAAGCATCGCCACGGTCTGGTTTACGTTTTTCTCAGCTTGTACAGTCATGCAAAAAAGAAAATTCACCCTCAAAAGATTTCAAGGTTTTACATTTTTTTTTACACATTTATTGTTTTAGGTTAGAGGGAGGAAATACAAGTACACAGAATAGAACAATATATCGTGTAGACTGTGCCTTAGTCATAAATCAAGCAAGGTAGCTAAGTGCCTGTCCATGATATGTAACAGGTTATTTCAAATTTGCAATGTCTGGATGTACATATTCCATTCGCTAATGATGGAGAGACACTCAAGCCAGGTGCAAGAAAAGGACAATGGCATGAGGGGAATGGTTGGGAAGGGGAAGGAGCGAGGTAGGGTAGCAAGGCTATGAGAGCAAAGCATATAGAGGAGTATGTAAGGAGTCAGACATTGTCTTTATAGAGAATTGGAGTGCGAGAACACTGCTTTATATGCTAGTATCTTCAGGGTTCTCAGGGGATGGATAACTATGGCCAACGGTACCTGAAATTATCACAGCTACCACACTCCAAGGGAGCACAGTTAGGTGGGAGGTGTTAAATTATGTCATTGGCAAATGCTAAGAAGGGATCCCACACAGTGTCAAAGGCATCCATCCTATTGTTGAGTTTGTAAAAAAGCTGCCACCCTATAGAGCTCGAGTAACGAAATGGTTACTTACCAGTAGGAGTAGTTTTGCAGCTTGAAGAGTTTTCTGGATTCACATGCTGTGCATAATTCCGCCATCAGGTGGTTGGGTCCAGAATTGTCTTTGTTTTATTTTTCTCTCTTGTTTTGGTTGCTGTCGACCATCATTTGGTGTAAGGTACCGTCCCCTGTATAACGTCAGACGGCATCCTGGAGGTCGACGTGCGTCGTGGCCATCTTCAGATTCTTTTTTCTATCTTCATGCTCTTTAAGTCTTGTGATGTTCCTTATTTATAGTTCTTAACCTTGTATTTTTCTTCCCCACCTGTTTGCGTTCCTTCTAGGGGAAGGCTGGGTGGTTCGCATGTGAATCCAGAAAACTCTTCAAGCTGCAAAACTACTCCTACTGGTAAGTAACCATTTAGTTTTGCAGCGTGAATCCTTTTCTGGATTCACATGCTGTGCATCAGATTATGTAGCGGTTTCTCCCATGTTTAGGAGACTGTGGTGAGAGGAAGACTTAGCAAACAGGTGTTGAAGCACCCTTTGCCCAATTTGAGCTTCCTTATTTATCTGTATATCCACACAATAATGCTTTGTAAATTGTGTGTGGTGATGCCCATGTTGCTGCTGCGCAGATTGCATCAATGGGGACATTTGCCATGAAAGCCAGCATTGCTCCCTTCTTTCTAGTGGAGTGAGCTGTTGGTCGAATTGCCAGTTCTTTTTTGGTATTGGTATAGCTTAGTTGTATAGTTTGTACTATCCATCTTGCAATGGTTGCTTAAGTGACAGCTGATCCTGTATTGGTATGTGAGTAAGCCACAAACAACTGTTTTGTTTTCCTTACTTGTTCAGTTTTTTGCAGGTAGTATAGTAGAGCCCTCCTTACATCCAGGGTATGGAGGCTTCTTTCTGCCTTTGTTTTTTGGTTCTTTGAGAAAACTGGCAAGAAGATGTTTTGATTCAGGTGATACTTGGTTATCACTTTAGGTAAAAATTGTGGGTTCGTTTTTAAGATTACTTTATCCTTGTGGATTTGTAGATATGGTTCTTGTACAGTTAATGCTTGTAGTTCACTTACTCTCTGTAGTGATGTTATTGCAATGAGAAAGGCTGTCTTAAGAGTGATATGTCTGATATCCGCTGTATGCATGGGTTCAAACGGTTTTCCCATTAGCTGAGACAGAACGGAATTTAAACTCCAAGTTGGTACAGGAGCAGTTCTAGGAGGAGCCCCTCTTTTTGCTCCTACCCAAAATCTTTTGATGAGTGGTCTAGTAAAGAAACCTTTGCATGTTTTTCCTCTTGTGTATGCTACTATGACCGCGAGGTGTACCTTTAGGCTGGAAAAATTGATGTTGCTGTCTAAGAGGTAGGTACTGTTTCTTGTGTTTATTGTAGTAGTTTTGTTGTTAGTGGTGCACCATGTGGTATATCGCTTCCATTTCGCTGTAAAGCATTTCCTTGTTGACTGTTTTCTTGCCTCCTTTAGAATCTCCATGGTTCTGGACGGCAGTTTGAGGTGTCCAAATTCTATGTATTCAGGCGCCAGGCTGTTAATTGTAGTGTTGCTGGTTCTGGGTGAGAGATTTTGCCCTGTTGTATTGTTAGCAGGTCCTTGTCTTCTTTGACCCTGATCATTTCTCCTTTGGAGAGTTCCAGGAGCGTTGAGTACCATGTCCGTCTTGGCCAACGGGAGGCAATCAAAATCAAATTTGTTCCTGGTTCGCTTGCTTTTTATAGTACTCTTAGCATTAGGGGGATTGGTGGAAAGGCGTAAACAAATGTCTGAGACCAACTGAGTGAAAGTGAATTTCCCTTTGACAGGTAGTGTGGAAACCTGGATGCAAAGTTCCGGCATTTCTTGTTCTGCATTATTACAAAGAGATCTAACACTGGCATTCCCCAAATGTTGAACAGGTATTCTACTGTTGTTTGCTTTAGCTCCCATTTGTGGGAGCAACTGTTTTGTCTTCTTAGCCGGTCTACTGTGATGTTGTCGACCCCTGGTAGATGTACTGTTTGCAGATTGATTTGCTGTGGTATTGCCCATTGCCAGATTTCTTGAGCCAGTTTGCTTAGGGGGAAGGATTTTGTTCCACCCTGTTTGTTCAAGTAAAACATTGTTGTCGCGTTGTCGGTCTGTATCAGGATGGTTTTCCCCTGAATTGGTTTCTGGAATGCTTTGAGTGCCAGAAGAACAGTTTTCATCTCTAAGAAGCTGATGTGTTTTATGGAGTCTTCTTCACTCCATCGCCCATGAATCTGTAGTTGGTTCAGATGTGCTCCCCAACCATTGAGGGGTGCATCTGTGGTGATTGTCACAGATGAAGTTATGTTCTTGAAAGGTCCCCCCAGTGCTATGTTGTTGGATGCCCACCATTGTGTCTCTGTCTGTATCCTTTGTGTAACAACCACTAGATCTTCCCAACTCCCTGTGGCTTGTGACCAACTGCTGGCGATCCATTCTTGGAATGGTCTCATGTGTAGGCGAGCGTGAGGGATGAGTGGGATCCATAATGCCATCATGCCCATGAGTTTCATTACCTTCCTCACTGTCAGAGACTGTCCCTTCTGGTAGAGGGCTGTTTCCTTGTAAATAGCTTGTATCCGGTTTTGTGTAGGATACGCCTTTGCGTTCTTTGTATTTAGTCTTGCCCCCAGAAAGGTTTTTTCCCTTTGTGGGTTTGTTGATAATTTTTGTGGTTTATTGAGAAATCTAGGCCTTGAAGTGTTTGGATTGTTTTCTGAACCTATTTGTGGCATATTTGTTTTGTGCGTGACCTTATTAGCCAATTGTCCAGATAGGGATATACATGGATTTTTTCTCTTCTTAGGTAGGTGGGCACTGCGGCCAGACACTTTGTGAACACCCGTGGAGCTGATTTTATTCTGAACAGGAGTACCTTGAATTGGTAGTGTGTTCCATTGTGTAGGAATCTTAGGTACCTTCTGTGTGTCTTGTTCATTGGAATATGTAAATAGGCGTCTTTGAGGTCTATTGTTGCTAGGAAATCTCCTTTTTGGATTTGCGGGATTATTTCTTGAAGGGTACACATTTTGAAGTGTTGTGTCCGTATGAACTTGTTTATGAATCTTAAGTCCAAGATTGGTCTCAGGGTTAAGTCCTGTTTTGGTACCAGGAAGTATGGTGAGTAGTTTCCTTTGTACCGTTCCTCTTTTGGTACTGCTTCTATTGCCTGTTTTAGACACAGTTCCTTGATTTCTGCGTTTAGCAGTGTTTGTTCTGTTTTTGATAGCTTTCTTATTCTTGGTGGATTTGAGGCGGTGTCCTTGTTAGCTCTATGCAATATCCATGTTGTATCAAATTTAATATCCATTTTTCCGTTGTAATCCTTCCCCACTGGTTGAGGAAGAAGGATATTCTTCCTCCCACTGGTGTTTTGTGTGGGTCCTTTTATGTGTGGAAGTCAGTTAGAGGTATTACCCCTCCCTCTGGAGGGTTGGCCTCTTCCTTTGCCGTTTCCTCGCCCTCGAAAGGGCTGCTTCTGTTGTTGCCAGCCCTGGTAACCAGATTGTTGACCCATTTGTTGACTTGTGTTTTGCCCCTGCGATTGTTGTGGCATCTGCTGGTTTTGGCCGAAGCTGCCTCTTCCTGTGGTCTAGCTATTAGAGAAACCTCCTCTTTTGAAAGATCCTCTTTGTTGCAGGGCCCTCATTGCCCTGGTAGTTTCATTATCCTTCTTGATCTGTTGAAGGGATTCATCTACTTCCTTGCCAATTAACTCTTGCCCGTAAAGAGGTCTGTTGATAATTGATGTCTGGACTTCTTGCTTGAATCCAGAGATCCTGAGCCAGGCATGTCTTCTTAGTATGGTTCCTGTGCACATTTGCCTGCTTGTGGTGTCAGCTGCATCTAGAGCAGATTTGAGGCAGGTATTAGCTAAATTTTGTCCCTCTTGGACCACCGCTCTTGCTCTCTTCTTGTCCTCCTCTGGGAGTTTGTTTATAAACTCCTCAATTTCATCCCACTGCTGGTGGCCGTATCTGTTGAGCAGGGCATTTGAGTTGGTAATGCGCCACTGTGTTGCTGCCTTCTTCTCCATTCTTCTGCCCACTAAATCCATCCTTTTACTCTCCTTTTCTGGAGGAGGTCCTGTATTGGAGACTGAGTTAGCGCTACTTCTGGCTGTTGTTACAATGATGGAATCTGGCGTAACGTTTCCCTGTATATATTTTGGGTCCTTTGAAGAGGGTTTGATATTTTTCTCCACTATAGGAGTTACCTCT